>NC_081412.1:469899156-470499156 GCF_030272615.1 Cryptomeria japonica | reverse complement strand
GATGTTGTTTGTGATGTCCCTCTACTTGAGAAGGCATCTGAGGTCCTTTACAAAGGCTCCTAGACAACTTATGTCTGCTATATTTTTTTTGGTGAACTTGAAGGTTATGAATGGTTTATCCAACATAACAATCTCACGTATGTTAAGGTATGTCATATATGTCGTTATAGTTAATAAATGGTGAATCATGTTGTAGCATTAATATTCTTAATATTAACAAATTATATTTTTTTATTGTAGATTGATAGGTGAGTTTTTGTTACCACCATCAAATATTCTACCTCGCTCATACCGAGAACTATCTGCCATTATGAAAGATATTGGAATGGAGTATCAAGAAATAGATGCATGTCCCAATGATCATATTATATATCACAAACAACATGAATTTCGAACTGAATGCCCTTAATGTCATATCAGTAGATATCGAACAGATCAAATAACAAAAAGGGTTCCTCGTAAGGTTCTTCGCTATATTCCCATTATTCCATGTCTGCAATGGTTATTCAAGTACACTAGCTTGGCACAATTTATGGATTACCATGCACGCAATAGAAGTCGAGATGACATTATTCGAATGCCTGCGGATGGCTCATCATTTATGGACATAGAGAAAAAGTGGCCACACTTTAAAGAAGAACCTCGTAATCCTAGACTTTCATTAGCAACAGATGGTGTCAATTCATTTGGAGAGCTGAGATCTATCTACTCAGGGTGGCTTGTTTTTGTTATCAACAATAACATTCCTCCATGGACGTCAATAAAGAGGGAGCACATAATGTTGGCAATGATTGTTCCAAGTATTTTATCATTTAATAGTCATCTACATTTAACTATAAATATTGCAGTAAAATGGTCATAACAATTATGTAATGTTTTTATTCATTCAATTAGGTAAGTACCAAGTTAAAGATATGAATGCATATATCGAGCCTCTTATCGATGAGTTGCTAGAGTTATGGAATGGTGTCACTATGTATGACATCTCTAGACCAATAGGACAAAGATAATTTCAATTCCATGTGATGCTTGTATGGACAAGACACGATGTCCCAAGGCTAACACATTTTTTGTGGTATGTTCTAGTGTTCAAGTTGTGCATGATAATTATAATTAAAAAAATTAACATATTTAATCCAATTATACATTATCTTGTAGGTCTTCAAATAAAGGGAAAATTTGCATGTCTAGTTTGTGGTCCAAAGATGAAATCTTGTCATTCAAAAAGTTTAGGAAAGCAGGTGTTTGATGAGTATAGGCACTTTCTCCACAAAAATCATAAGTATCGAAATACTAAAAAATATCTTTTCAATGGGAAAGAAGAGAATACATCAAAGCCACAAAGAATGTCACCTCACCCGTGGAAGTTGGAATATAATAGAATTAATCATCAAGGTGATGCCATTCCATCTAATGGTTTATGTCGTAAAACATCTTTTCTATTGTGTTTTGTTTACTGATGATGTGATTGATGATCATGAAGGTCATCAAGGCATAAATGACCACCTTCCTAAGGGACTAAAAAGTTATCCCCGACAATTTAGTAGGTTTCCCTAGTAGGAGCAGTCACAGATTGTGCATTTGTTTGATACTATGCATATTGGAAAGAATATAACAAAGACATTATGGAAAATATTGGATGGAAGGCGTGACAAAGAAAAAATTGTCAAAATTTGTAGTGACATTCAGGATTCCAATCATGCAATGAAAAATGCCATTCAATCAAATAGCCATGGAGACTAGATTAATATAAGTGACCTTCCTTGGTTATTAACGGACCAGCAAAGAAATGCTATAAAAGAAGTCATGTGAAAAATTTGATTTCCCACAGGATTTGCTGCGAACATAAACAATCTCATATCAAAGAAAAGTGAATTTGGGCTAGGGATGAAAATCCATGATTGGCATACCTTCATTAAGGTAATTCATGTTCTTGTGTTTTTACTATATATTTGTATACTACGCATGTACTTTTCATTGTATTATTCTAGAAAAAAATGAAAAGATAATTTTATAATTGTTGCAGTACGTTCTACCTCTATCTCTCACAGACGACTTCGACAATAATCTCAAGCAAGTCATATATGATCTTGGAAAATAAATGAGGCAAGTAGTGATATTTGTTCAGTTCGTTGTATAGATATTATATTTGCAATTTGTTTTACTTGTTATGTAATATATATTTTTGTGTCTTGAATATCTTGTAGGTGGTTGTCATGTAAAGAAATCCATAAAGAAGATATAAAATATTGGAAGAGAAAAATTCCTTATCTAATGTGTGAAATGCAAAAGTGTCTACCTTCAACTTTTTTCAATGCACAAGAACACTACCTCATACACCAAGTTGAGGAGATTGAATTATGTGGACCTATACACACTAGGTCAATGTGTATGGTTGAGAGGAACTTGAAAAATTTGAAGGCTTTGGTTCGACAAAGATCACATCCTGAGGGTTCTATGGTGGAGGGATATATGGTATACCAGACTATGGTGTACATTTCTAAATATCTTCCTAAGTTTGCAGCAAAGATCCACGTGGATCGCATTTGGGCTCCCAACCCCATTAATAAATTTGAAGGGGAGTACTTGACGGGGAAAGATAAATTGAGGAAAGTGAGAGGTAATTATAAGATGTTATTGTAGTTAATTAATTCTAAATCCTCAAAATAAATTGGTTGTAAGACATCTATTTATTTTTTGTACAGTTGGTCGAGAGTGGGATGCACTACATTTGTATATTGCAAACAATCTTGATTGGATGATGGTATGGATTGAACGTTGTCAACATGTTGCTCGCACATGAACATGGGAAGGTGTTGCTTCATTGGTTAAAGAAGCTCATCGTAATGGAGATTCCAATGTTACGCAAATGGAAATTGATTTAACATATGGTTTAAGAGATAAACAAGTACGTATAAATTTATTAATCACCCATATGTTTATCAACTCATGATGCAATAATTTTTACATGTTTGACATATCGCAAGTCAAACACCACAATGCTATGTACTACAATGGTCATAAATTTTGCATGAAAAAGTTGGATGACACGAAGAAAACTTGTGATTCTGGGATAACTGTAGTCTTGTAGGTGACAAATATTTCATCGAGAAATGACATACATCCTCAAGAGTCTCAAAATCGATATTGGCACATTTTGGATGCTATACTTGAGCGCGACTTTAATTCCTTCAAATTAGTTTTATTCATCATCAAATGGTACAAGCTAGGATTGAATAAAAATAATCTTGATAGAATTGTTATTGAACATGATAATGGTTTTACAATGGTTAATACAAGGTCATTTGAACCAGTTGGGGATGAGCCCTATGTTCGTCCAAGACAATGTGAGCAAGTATTTTACTCAGAGGTTCCACATAAATCGGGTTGGTCATTTGTTGTTAGGCATGATCCAAGAGGAAGGTCGATAAAATATAATATGATGGAAGAAGAAGATACTGAAGAAGTAGAAGATGATGTAGATGATGATCATGATCGACAGTTACTCGATGATGATGATGATGATGATGATGATGATGATGATGATGATGATGATGATGATGATGATGATGATGATGATGATGATGATGATGATGATGATGTTGGTGGTGGTGGTGGTGGTGGTGGTGGTGGTGATGGTGATGGTGATGGTGATGGTGATGGTGATGATGATGATGAAGATGATGATGGTGGTGGTGATGGTGGTGGTGGTGGTGGTGGTGGTGGTGATGATGATGATGATGATGATGATGATGATGATGATGATGATGATGATGATGATGATGATGATGATGATGATAACGAAGGTGATGATGATGATGATGATGATGACGATGATGATGATGACGATGATGATGATGATGATGATGATGATGATGATGATGATGATGATGATGAAGGTGATCATGATCATGATGGTGAATGAAATGTATGAGGTATGCAATTAGTATACTATCTATTTAATATTGATTTATTGATAGAATTTTTTTTGAATTATATGGTTACATAATTAATTCATTATGTTTTGAATTCTAATGCCATTACATAATTAATTTATGATGCACCTTTTAATGTTTTGAATTTATGTTCCATGACCTCTAGCAAGTCCTTATAGTAGAACTATGCCACCCCAAGGAGATGGAGATAGGGAGAGTGACTATTTATGTGACATTTTTTAAAATTTGTGTTTATTTATGGAATTTGGATTATTTATTAGCTATGTACTGATGGATGTTGAATTAAAATATTTATGTGATGGATTACATGTTTATGATGATACATGTGATATTTTTTGAACTTTGTGTTTATTTATAGAATGTGGATTGTTTATTACCTATGTGATGGATGGTGATTTATGATACATATGTGATGGATTACATGTTTATGATGACACATATGTGATGCTAATTATGATGCTCAATTACATATATGATGATACATCATGTGATGCTTATGATACATATGTATTTATTGTTTATCGACTTACAAATGTAATGCTTATGATACTCAATTGATGGTGTTGATTTCATGTATAGTCCCTATGTGATTCTGTCACTCTTGGTGGGAACAGGTCATTGATTACAGACATCGTTAACCCTTTAGTTGAGGATCCTACATAGTCTACATAAAGTAAAGGTAAGGAATTTAAAAATTTACAATGATTATGATGATAACATCTTTTTTTTATTTAATACTTTTTTTGTCTACAAAGTTCATGTTGTGTACTATGTAATTTTTAGCTAACATAAGATAATTGAATTACATGTGTAGTAACCTGAACCCCTTTGATGAGGATCTTACACAGTCTCATGGATCGACAGGTATAAGTCAATACACCCTATAGAAACAGTTTATTTTAAAAAAATTACTTGGAAAACAAACTTCCTTAGTTTTTCAAACCTTAATATTAGCAACAAATCTAATACAGTTGTCAATACTTGAGGCCCCAGTTAGACTTATTCAAATTTTAATCTCAACATCAACTTTAGGGCCGACTTCTTCATCAACATTACCCTCATTTGCAAACTATCTTTGTCATTACCAACTAACTCTCTCATTTGATGGAGTGCAGGTACCACCAAATAGGTATTTGTCAGATGTGTCTTCCTTGAGTGAGGGAAATGCAGGAATAGAAAAGGAAAGTGAGACATGTAGTAGGTCTACAATAGGGAGATCAACTAGAGGTCAAAAGATTAGAAGAAAAATCAATAAACGCGTGAATTTTTTTGACTTATATGGTTACATAATTAATTTCTTGATAGAAATTTTTTTGACTTATATGGTTACATAATTAATTCATTATGTTTTGGATTCTAATGTCATTACATAATTAATTCATGATGCAACTTTTAATGTTTTGAATTCATGTTCCATGACCTCTAGCAGGTCCTTATAGTAGAACTATGTCACCCCAAGGAGATGGAGATAGGGAGAGTGACTATTTATGTGATATTTTTTAAACTTTATGTTTATTTATGGAATTTGGATTATTTATTAGCTATGTGATGGATGTTGATTTAAAATACATATGTGATGGATTACATGTTTATGATGATACATGTGACATTTTTTGAACTTTGTGTTTATTTATAGAATGTGGATTGTTTATTACCAATGTGATGGATGGTGATTTATGATACATATGTGATGGATTACATGTTTATGATGACACATATGTGATGCTAATTATGATGCTCAATTACATATATGATGATACATCATGTGATGCTTATGATGCTTATGATACATATGCATTTATTGTTTATCAACTTACAAATGTAATCCTTATGATGCTCAATTGATGGTGTTGATTTCATGTATAGTCCCTGTGTGACTCTGTTACCCTTGGTGGGAACAAGTCATTGACTACAGACATCGTTAACCCTTTAGTTGAGGATCCTGCATAGTCTACATAAAGTAAAGGTAAGAAATTAAAAAATTTACAATGATTATGATGACAACATCTTTTTTTTTATTTAATACTCTTTTGTCTATAAAGTTCATGTTGTGTACTATGTAATTTTTAGCTAACATAAGATAATTGAATTACATGTGCAGGAACTTGAACCTCTTTGATGAGGATCTTGCACAGTCTCATGGATCGACAGGTATAAGTCAATATACCCTATAGAAACAGTTTATTTTAAAAAAATTACTTGGAAAACAAACTTCCTCAGTTTTTCAAACCTCGACATTAGCAACAAATCTAATACAGTTGTCAATACTTGAGGCCCCAATTAGACTTATTCAAATTTTGATCTCAACATCACCTTTAGGGCCGACTTCTTCATCAACATTACCCTCATTTGCAAAATATCTCTATCATTACCAACTAACTCTCTCATTTGATGGAGTGCAGGTACCACCAAATAGGTATTTGTTAGCTATGTCTTCCTTGAGTGAGGGAAATGCAGGAATAGAAAATGAAAGTGAGACATGTAGTAGGTCTGCAATAGGGAGATCAACTAGAGGTTAAAAGATTAGAAGAAAATTCAATAAACGCATAAAAATTTCACTTGCTCAAGGGGGGTCATGTTCTTATGATCATGAGACCAAAGACAACATTGAGGTGCCCTTGAGGTACAAACATCTATAGAAACAATGAGTACCCAAGGAAGTTCCTCCAATAAACACCAATTTTTGTGTTAACGATAGGATATATTGCATAACACCTTCGTTGTTACATGGTTTGGGCCTATTTTCCATGGACGTCATAAAGGTTTGTTACAACAAATTTTCTGAATTGAAGGAGTTTGTCGGACCTTGTTACAATTATAATAATTGGATGCAGATTGTTCGACATAAAAAAAGTATGCCTAGGTATGCACTGTCAGGAAATTATATACAACATAAAGATAATGATCAAAGTAAACAAGCGGTTGTATACATTGATGGAAGGCCAAAAGCAATAGGGAATATTGTAGGTTTTATAAGAAGTACATGACCTGGGTCAACTAATAAACAACCCAATTGCATATTTGAGGCGCACGAGGGAAATCATGTATTCGTATGTGCAAAAAAATCAATAAGTGTAGGGGGGAGAGCTTCTAATCGATTACAATTTGAATCATATAAATACAAACAAAGTTACTATCATGGGGGTGGTACGTACTATATACCATTTAAATTAACCAACCTCCAATTAATGACTCCAATATACCATTTTATTATGAAGTTTTTTTGCTAAGTCTATTGGTTTAATTTCGCTAACGTTTTTATATTTTTTCTTTGTCATAGGGCGACATGGATCCATCCAATAGCATAGACAGGGATGTAGGTCACAACACTTCTACTGAGTAGGTAAACCTCATTGTAATTGTACAAATTAGATAGAAGCAAACTGCTACATTATTATGTTCTTTTTTTGAGTGTTTTAGACTAATTTTGTAATTGTTAATGATATTCTTGTCACAGATGGATGTTCGGGGAAAGGGAAAGGGAGCTGTAGTACCCGAGCGCCTTTTTAGGGATGTGGACTCAATGGGATTAAGTGATGATGACCCTAGAAATTCCACAAACCCTATGGAATTGATAAAAAATTCTCTTAGAAAAATTAGTAGAGAGATTGTTGCTTTGGCATCTGTGGAGCCTCAGACTGATGAGATCCAAGAGAGGGTGCAAAAATTGATTCAAACAGTAGACAACTTGCAAGTAAGTAGTAATAAAAGCTTTAATTATAACAAAAGTTCAATAGTGGTTTATATTTTATACTCTTTTATGTCATTAACTAAAAAATATACATGTTGTTTTTACATAAATTTATGCGTCCTCATGAAATTGGTGGCCATGATCAGGGTGTTGCAGGTAGTTCAGGTGATGACAATTTTCTTGTCTTATCACTTGCTTGGATTATCACTTTGAGTACCCAAAATACATCATACTTGATACTATCAATGTTCATAATAAAGGTTCATCCTTGTTTACAATTCTTGCACCTTTCATATATTTAATGTTCCTATGCAAATATCATCGAGGCCTCATCAGAGGTTAGCCCCACCTGTATTGTCGACTACAATGTTGACAACACGTAGTGTAGACATCCTCTACTGCATGTCATATTGGCTCGCCCACTATTGGTAGATCCCTCTTTTGCTCTACCTTCTGTTATGTGTTTATTTCGCTTCAAGCATTCTTTCTTGGGGGCATTTCATAGTGGATTCATTTTTTGCAGAAAGAGATGAACATGAGGATGCGCCAGAGGTGACTACTGCTTATAACATACCATCATTTCTTGGATCTTTTTGTATTTCTAGCACGGGAACGTTGGAGGCCACATTGGTATTGAGCGATGAAGAAATGATTCCCTTAAAGATACAGAAGGTTCCAAGTACTTTAAAATTATTATTATATATAGTCTAATTGTAATTTACGTTTTGATCACTCATTTTGGACTAATGATCCCATGAATTTTTTTGTAGGAAATGATATTTTTATAAAAATCTTAGTGACATTGCATTGCAGATATTTGGGCCCACCATACGTAAAAGGTGGAACATCATATGTGAACTAACCCTAATCCACTATTTTGATTTTCATATCATTGCTAGAATAGTTTTCCTTTGATCCATTTATTGAACTATAATAAATGTATCTTCGGTTCATTTCTGAATCGAACAGGTTTGTTTTTGCTTTAAAAGGTGGAATGACCAAGAAAAAAGGTTAAAAGATGAATTGACAAACCATATGGTTGAGTGGTTTGGAAATGACAACTTTTACAAAACCAAGCTCCTTGAAAAAGATGGCACATATCTAAAGTATGTGAGGGACCAATACAGGACCCATTTAGAGAAGAACCTAAAGTATGAGCGTCCCCCCATGATTCTAGAGAGGGAGTGGAAGGACCTAATTTTGGATGCCAAGGAGAGAATTGAAAGGAAAAAAGGAAATAGACCACTAGACACCAAAAGAAGGTACAAGATACTATTACAAATGTAATTATGTAATAATTAATTACTCTATATATTTATATAATCTAACATGTTTCAAACTTCTCATAACTGAGTGACACATCAAAGGCAACCAAGGCAAGACAAGAAAGTCACGGGTAACACAAACTCATCTCTGGTGGTTAAATGAAACTTGCCACATGAATTGTAAGTATCTGTAAATGAAATATCGCATCAAAATATTTATAAATTGCAAACGATTGGTTTTTTGATCAAACAATGCAAGCAAAATTCATGATACCAAGCAAAAAATCAAGGCTCTGAATTCAATAGAGCACCCATAGAAGATGACAAGAGAATTGCCTACCAGCAAGGCGATACAATCGTGGATGATCAACTACGAGAATTGAGTGGGCAAACACAAGATTCTGGTGCATCCGTCACACAGGTAAATAAGCTAAATGAAAATTGTTTCAAATTGAATACTTTACCAATAATCTAATTGATGTTGAGTTCCAACATAAAGTGACTATATTTGTTTCAAATAAGAAAGCAATGATAACAATGTGCATGACATTGTAATGCAATCTGTTAATCGTGAAACACCACCTGCACATGAAGGTCCAAATGTGCATCCCAGTAGTGGAGGTATTCATTTTCTATTAAAATTTATCTATAATTATTAATACAATTAAACATCTTAATTTGTAATTAGAGTAGTAATTAATGTAATCTTTTTTGTTAATATTTTAGAGCATGTAGTCGGTGGTGACCAAGTGGAGCATGATCCGGGTACACAACATCAGGAATGTGATGTTCCCCAATTAGGTAAAGAGGACCACTATTATTCCTTTAAACAAATATAATTGCAATTGGTGTTCAGTATTAATGTAACCTTTAGTATTTCAACTCCAGATGATCTAGAGGGTGTTCAACATGCTGAGGTTGAGGCTAGACAAAATGATGTGGCCCCATCAGGTAAAGAGCGCAACAATTATGTTCTCTAAATTAATGAACTACTTGTAACAATAATAAAGAATGTTTCGAATTTAACCCATTTCTTTGTTATTGCAGAGGACCCCCCTTTGCTTCAGTGTCCTCATCCTTAGTATAGGACTAGGCATACATCAAGATCACGAGTAGAGGGCAAAACAATTGAAGAGGGGGGAAATGATGAAGAAAACAATGTTCCACTTAGTCTTTTCATATCTTCAAAGAAAAAACAAAAAAACAAATGATTGTAATCTACCTTATTTGATAATGACTATTTTTTATGTGTTAATGAATGTAATTATGTGTTAATTAATATTGATGAATGTTGTGTGTTAATTAATGTTAATCAATGTTATGTGTTAATGAACGTTATGTGATATTAATGAATGAATGTTATATTTTATTAATGGTAGAAAGAATGAATGTTAGATGTTAATGAGGAATTTAGAGTGATGTTAGGGGGGGGGAGGGGCCAAATGAGCTTCCACCTTCACATGGTTGGCCCTGTTAAGTAGAGAATATTAAAGTATTCTCAAAACCAAGCGAAGCTCAATAAGATAACACACTTTTCAATATTTCATTATGTTGCACAGTTAATCTTATCGAATAATGTATATTGAATCTTAGTTGCGGGGTCCAACAGAGCCAACATGAACAACAACACCACAAGTTGCTGGGTATAATGAACTCCCATATTGTCTTGTATGTACACTAACAGTATGAGTTTCTTCTAGTGTTGATATCCATGGTGGGACTGAAAAAGTTATGAATATGCCTCATCTTTGTAGGTTTTTTTATTACTTGACATTTTCTTTAGCATTTTGTTACTTCATGAATGAGATTTTTTCAGATGTCTATTGTATGAATACCTCTCTCTTGTATGCTTCATGATTGATGTGTCTTCAGCATGTCCACTCCATGAGAAACTTTCTCATATATACTTGTACCTTATGTGTATTTATGTATTACTTCATGGTTTACATGTATGATTCATGCCTTGCATGTATTCATATGTATGGTTTGTGCTTTACATAGCTCCTTCATGCCTTATGAGCATTACTTCATGCCTTGCAGTCTTCTCAAAATATTTCAAAATCATTCAACAAGAAAAATAGTAGTAGAGGCTACGTACCAAAATAAATTAGATCTCCCTCTTTATTTGCTCACTTTCTTCCCTATTTTCTTCATCCCTTCTTTATCACTTCCCTTTTTATTTATTTTTCCTTGATATAAGTAGCCTTTTCTCCTTAATGTTCTTCATGAATCCAAAGACTCCTTTACACTCCCCACTTTACATCCATGGAAACTACCTTCATAACTTCACTTAGTGTGAAGTAAATATTCTCTTCTACCATGGCTTTCACATATTCTTCATATATCCTTTTAAATATTACCATCCATATATATATATATATATATATATATATATATATATATATATATATATCGACCTCATTCTAAGACTTTGAATCTGCTCTGCCCAATTCTGCTTCACATTTCTCTTATGTGACAACAAAATGTGAGGATTTAAGAGAAGCTTCAAATCATAATAGCCCTTAGCATTGGTTCAGAAAGAGTTTCATATTATGCCTCCTAGATTGGATGGCTTTGATCCTCATCACACTATTCAACTTTATCCTCCTCACTAGATTGTTTGCACACGTGATGATAGAATTGTGAAGATTATATTTCAACAATTTTTCATTTTTTTTTCTTGCCTCTGATTCAACGAGAATCAGTTAAGATATCCTTTCGGTGAAATATTTTTGTCCACCTTTGGTCAATGGAAAGAAATGTATTGTCATGTATAAAAGAGAGGATGGATGGTGGGTATGTAGTCCCACAAAGAGACATTTAATACAATATATATTAAGATGTATGGTCTAAAAAAGTCCACAATATATATTAAACTACCATATCAAATTGAAGAGTAGCAATTCAATCTTTCCTATCCCTAGCCTATTGTTCCTTGTTACACAATATGAATAGAACCTTAGCATCATTGATCATACTCACCACTTTTTTATTTTAAAATTTAAAATCAACATCCACCTCATTTCTAATGTTGGTAAGGTTCACTATTTTTAAAAGAGTATTAGATAAAAGATTTGATGGAACAAAATTGACAAAGGAAAAGAATAACAACATTATATTTTAGATGTTAAATGTTTTTTAATATATATTTTTTATATGATAATTAATATTTTGGGAGTAGTTAAGGATAAGGAGATCATTCTTCTATTTCATAGTCTATGGCCATCCTTATGTTATATTGTACTTTTATTCTCGGAAAGATTTTGATCTTTTGCAATTAGTGTAGGTTTTTTAAGGTGACTCTTTATGTCTTAAAATTGTATGAGCCTAATAGCTTCTACTTGTTGGTATTTTGGTATGGTTTTGTCATTGATGTCAACACCCTACTAAACACTTATCAACTTTGGCACTTTGGAGAATCAACAACATTCACCGGCAAGCAAGTGACTCATGCACAATCACCGATATCTAGTACACCGGCAAGATATAATGATCACCGACACTTGGAATGATATGGACAACACATGGTTATGTCAAAGACATCGTTTGGACATCTTGTCCTAGAGTTTTGTTCATTGGTATATTCATATTTGCATATTTGTTGTTACCGGCAAATAGGTCCAGGGTTACACCGACAAGTTTATCTTTTCCAGATCAGCATGGCACGCTATGGAGATGATTAATTATTATTGTAAATGCATTAAAGCTGACATGTTCAATCAGTTATTGCATCAGATATTGTATTGTTTGTAAAATGTTTTTATTGTAATATCTTGTAGAGTCGACCTACTAAAATTGGTCTTAGGTTATGGTGTAAATGTAAGATTATTTGTAAGATCATATGTGAAATGTGAAAAAGGATTGTGTGAAGGTATGTGTGAGAATAAGCAGAGCTATACACGCAGACATCATTTGAAGATTGAAGGAAGGGTTTTTGTGAAGACAATCAGAACTACACCGATACTGAATCCAGCATATGAAGATGCTATTTTGTGCAGTAAATTCTTATTGGATTTAACCATCCAACTGTAGTCAGTGTGACTCCCATTTTGTGATTGAGTAGTGAGCTCTAGGTGCTTGGCCTTTCTGCATGTGCAGACCCCATTTATGTACACTTACTATCTACTGTAGTATCATCTGATTGTGGGTAAGGTTTCCCATCGTGGTTTTTCCCCTTACAGGGTTTCCACATACAAATATTGGTGTTATGTGTTGTGGATGACTTTGTCTTTATGTTTCATGCACTAATCCTTACCGGTATAGCAATTAACTATTAAATCTGTCTACTGGCATATTAAACTAGTTTACCGGTATCAAGAATTAAGTTGGTTAAGTTGTTTTTGATTTGAATTTATTTGACAACTAATTCACCCCCCCTCTTAGTTGTCTCTGGGACCTAACAATTGGTATCAGAGCATTAGTCCTCTTTTTTCATAGGTTTAACAGCTTGAGGAGATCCAATGTCTACTAATTATTTCAGGAAGGATAGTCCTAAACTTGATGGAACCAACTATGGCATATGGAAGATCAGAATGGAGACACATATAAATTGCATTGGAAAAGACATCTGGGATGTTACAAAGAATGGTTATACTACTGTTGTACAAGGTCAGCCTAGTCTAGCTAACTTGACTAAAGATGAGGAAAATGATTGCAAAGCAAGAGAAGCACTTTTGAGTGCATTATCAGATCAACAAATCATGGGACTATCAGATAGGTCTACTGCTAAAGCTATTTGGTATCATTTGGAAACACTGAATGAAGGAGATTCTGCAGTCAAAATTGCAAAACTTGAAAGCTTCCGAGTCAGGTATGAACATCAGAAAATGGAAGAAGATGAAAGGATTTATGCTTTTATGGAAAGAGTAAATGAAATTGTTTTGGGTATTAAATGTTGTGAAGGAACCTTAAGTGAAGAGGAAATTGTTTCAAAAGTTTTAAGAGGATTGCCACCAGAATATAAAATTAAAGTCACTACTATAAATGAGTTAAGAACAATGCCTAATGCATCAGTTACTAGTGATACATTAATCGGGAAACTTTCAGCTTTTGAAATTGAAGAATTTGGTCTTGTTCCTACTATAAAGACATATTTGGCCTTTAAAGTATCAACATCATCTGCTCCATCATTTGACAAATCTGATTGGAAAGCCTTTTATGCAAGAGAACTTGACGAAAGAAGGAAAGAAAATGAAGAACTTGAAGAACTATTTGTAAGGAAAATGCCTAAAGGTCTAGTTGGAAGCAAGTATGAAGGTAAAATACCCTTTAAATGTTTTAACTACAATAAGATTGGTCATATGGCTTCAAGATGCCCTGATAGACATGCTAGACTAAGAGAAGAAGCTAGAAGAACATACAAGCCTAACCCTGAATATCAGAGATACAAATTTAAGAAGAATAAAGACAAATCTTGCTACATTGCTGATGAAAGTGTGACTGATGATTCTAATGTGGATCCAATAGACAATGGATGGGTTTTTGTTGCTATAACAGAAGATCAACCGGCACCTACTACTCAGCCAGTTGTACAGGCCTTGGCAGCTAAAGTCAAAGTAAAGGATGAATGGATCATTGATTCAAGATGCTCACATCATATGATAGGAGACAAAGGTAAATTCTTGAACTTTCAAGAATACAATGGAGGCTTAGTGAGATTTGGAGATGACAAAGCTTGTTCAATCAAAGGTAAGGGTACAATATCTCTTGATGGTAAGCATAACACTGACAATGTTTACTATGCTGAAGGATTAAAGCATAATCTTTTGAGTGTTGGTCAATTAGTTGAGAAAGGATTTCAGTTACAATTCAAAAATGGAAAATGCAAAATCATGAATAGAACTGGTTTGGAAATTGCAACCGGTAATCAGACTAGAGGTAATAGCTTTCATTTGAATAACAGTGAAAAGACATGCTTAATTGCACATATAGATGAAAGTTGGTTATGGCATAAGAGACTCTATCATGTAAACTTTGATTGCATGGTAAAGATCAGTACTACTAAGGAAGTTAGAGATTTACCTAAAATTGTCAAACCTCATAATACAGTATGTAAGGAATGTCAATTTGGAAAACAAGTTAGAGCTAGTTTCAAAAGTATTCCAGAAAAATCCAATAATGCTCTTGATTTGATTCACACTGATTTATGTGGTCCAGCTAGAACTAAAAGCTTACAAGGTGATAGATATTTCATGCTAATCATTGATGACTATTCTAGAATGTGTTGGGTTACTTTTCTTAGAGAAAAATCAGAAGCACTTGGAAAGTTCAAATTGTTCAAAGCAATGGTAGAAAATGAAACCGGTAAGAAAATCAAATGTCTAAGATCAGATCAAGGAGGTGAATTTACATCTAAGGAATTTAATACATTTTGTGAAGTGAATGGAATCAGAAGACAACTATCAATACCTCGGACACCACAGCAGAATGGAGTTGTTGAAAGGAAAAACATAACTATCTTAGATGCAGCAAGAAGTATGTTATGAGAAGTAAACCTACCACATGTATATTAGAGAGAAGAAGTCAGTACAACGGTCTATACATTCAAAAAAGTTCACATCAAAGGTGAAACAGGTAAGACCCCTCATGAACTATGGTTTGGCAATACTCCTACTCTTAAGTATTTCAGAATTTTTGGAAGTAAATGTTATATCAGGAGAGATGAGTATATTGGCAAATTTGATCCTAGAAGTGATGAAGGAATATTTCTTGGTTATTCATCTAAGAGCAAGGCATATAGATGTTTTAACAAAAGAATGCAGAAAATTGTTGAAAGTACAAATGTAAAGATTGATGAACAATTTAGAGGAACTTCAAGGTATATAGACTCTGAACTGGCAACAGAAATTTTGACAAATGAACCCACACTAAATCCACCAGTATAGAATTAAGATCCAGTTACCCCAATATCATCTGAGGATTCCACAATAACTAAGGAACAATAGCAAACAAAGACACCTCGGTATGTAAGACTGAATCATTCTGAAGATCAGATAATTGGAAACAAGTTTAAAGGAGTTATGACAAGAGGAATATTGAAAAATGAAGACGTATGTCTTATTTCTCAAATTGAACCATCATCTGTTAATGAGGCATGTGAAGATAAATTTTGGATTAAAGCTATGGAAGAATAATTAGAACAAATTGAGAAAAACAACACTTGGACATTAGTTCCCTGGCCTAAAGATAAAAATGTAATTGGAACCAAATGGGTATTTAGAAACAAACTTAATGAAGATGTTAAGGTTGTCAGAAATAAAGCAAGACTAGTGTGTAAGGGATATTCTCAGAAGGAAGGAGTTGATTACAATGAAACCTTTGCACCGGTAGCTAGAATTGAGGTAGTCGGATTATTTTTGGCTTTTGTAGAACACAAGAACTACAAAGTTTATCAAATGGATATTAAATGTGCATTTTTGAATGGAGATCTTGAAGAGGAAGTATACATTGAATGACTTGATGGATTTTCTTTGATAGATGACAATGATATGGTTTGCAGGTTAAGAAAAGATTTGTATCGATTAAAACAAGCTCCAAGAGCTTGGTATGCAAGATTGGATAAGTATCTTTTAAAGATTGGTTTTACTAAAGGAAATGCAGACAACAATTTATATTATAAAATAACTAATGATGACATCTTGATTATAGAAGTATTTGTCGATGATATAATCTTTGGAGGAGAAGATGGATTATGTAAAGAATTTTCTATTAAGATGTAGCAAGAATTTGAAATGTCTATGATTGGAGAAATAAAATTCTTTTTAGGATTGTAGATTTCATAGACTGATAAAGGTATATTCTTGAGTCAATCCAAATACTTAAAAGAGTTACTAAAGAAATTTGGGATGGAGAAATCTAAACCGGTAAGCACACCTATGACAACAAATGACAAATTATCACAAAGGGATGAATCTACACCTGTTAATCCAACTAGATAAAAATCTATGATAGGAGGTTTACTGTATTTGACACAAACCAGACCTAATATTATGAATGCAGTATGTATTGTTTCAAGATTTCAAAGTAATCCTAGAGAAAATCATGAATCAACAGTAAAAAGGATTTTTCAGTACTTACAAGGCACTATAAATCTTGGATTATGGTACCCCAAAGATGAAAACTTTGAATTATCTACATACACAGATGCAAATTGGGTAGGAGATGTGGATGATAGAAAAAGCACCACTAGCAGAGCATTCTTTCTTGGAAATAGACTAGTTTCTTGGTTGAGTAAGAAACAAAGTTGTACATCTCTATCAATAGCAGAATTAGAATATGTTGCAGCAGCAACTAACTGTACACAGGTACTATGGCTTAAGCAAATGTTGAAAGACATAAAGGTGAAATGCAAGGAACCTATTACTATCTATTGTGACAACACTTCAACAATTGATATATCTAAGAATCCAGTATTACATTCTAAAACCAAACATGTTTCTATCAAACTAAATTTTCTAAAGGAAAATGTTGAAGCAAAGGAGATAAAACTGGTTTATGTGAATACTAAAGAGTAGATTGCAGATATTTTCACTAAACCTTTGCCTAAGGAGATTTTTGAATATCTCAAAGATCAGCTTGGAGTCATACCACCATCGGTAGAGACTTAGACAATTGATGATTGTCATCAACTGGCAGAATTAACAGAGAAATCTTTTATTCCGGTCTTTGATGGGAAGCTACTTCTCAAGGGGAGTAGTTAGTATATTGAATTGATTGGTATTTTGTATATGAACTTGGTTTAATTGTAACTTTGGCATTTGATGTCAAAGGGGGAGAGATTGGTATGGAAAAACTTTGAAAAACACAAGGAAAACACATGTTGCTCCTAGGGGGAGAGATTGTTGTTTAGGAGAGATTATTACTCTCAGTATCTGTATTTTGATTTCTGGTTATGATCTCTTTTTGGAGATTGTTGGTTTTTGGTATTTGGCATTTTTGTTTTGGCACTTTGATGGTTTGTCCATCTTGTGTTGCCATCAATGCCAAAGGGGGAGATTGTTGGTATTTTGGTATGGTTTTGTCATTGATGTCAACACCTACTAAACACTTATCAACTCTGGCACTTTGGAGAATCAGCAACATTCACCAGCAAGCAAGTGACTCATGCACAGTCACCGGTATCTGGTACACCGGCAAGATATAATGATCACTGGTACTTGGAATGATATGGAAAACACATGGTTATGTCGAAGACAACGTTTGGATATATTGTCCTGGATTTTTATTCATTGGTATATTCATATTTGCATATTTGTTGTTACTAGCAAATAGGTCCAGGGTTACACCTGCAGGTTTATCTTTTCCAGATCAGCATGGAATGCTATGGAGATGATTAATTATTGTTGTAAATGCATTAAAGCCGACATGTTCAATCAGTTATTGCATCGGATATTGTATTGTTTGTAAAATGTTTTTATTGTAATATATTGTAGAGCCGACCTACTAAAATTGGTCTTAGGTTATGCTATAAATGTAAGATCTTATTTGTAAGATCAGATGTGAAATGCGAAAAAGGATTGTTTGAAGGTATATGAGAGAATAAGCAGAGCTATAAATGTAGACATCATTTGAAGATTTAAGGAAGGGTTTTTGTGAAGACAATCAGAACTACATCGGTACTGAATCCAGCATATGAAGATGCTATTTTGTGCAGTACATTCTTATTGGATTTAACAATCCAACTATAGTCAGTGTGACTCCCATTTTGTGATTGAGCAGTGAGCTCTAAGCGCTTGGCCTTTTTGCATGTGCAGGCCCCATTTATGTACACTTACTATCTATAGTAGTATCATCTGATTGTGGGTAAGGTTTCCCACCGTGGTTTTTTGCCTTACAGGGTTTCCATGTACAAATATTGGTGTTATGTGTTGTGGATGACTTTGTCTTTATGTTTCATGCACTAATCCTTACTGGTATAGCAATTAACTATTAAATCTGTCTACCGACATATTAAACTAGTTTACCGGCATCAAGCATTAAGTTGGTTAAGTTGTTTTTGATTTGAATTTATTTGACAACTGATTCACCCCCCTCTCTCAGTTGTCTCCAGGACCTAACACTACTCTTGTTGATAGTTTGGTGGCTCTGAACAATGGCTCCTTTAAAGAAGCATGATCCTTGTAATTTTGGCCTTCCATGATGTGAAAAGAGGTTATGTTATGAATAATGGTCCAAATGATTTAGTTATTTCTTATTATGTTGAGTATGAGTAAATTTGGGCTTCCTTGGCTACGGTCACTATTTTCTACTTACTATTGTGATTTAGTGTGATTTGAGCATGGACTTCAAGTAATCAAGAGGGTGGAAACAATATTCAAGTGTTAGGGGGTACGCGGCCTTGACCAAGGGATGAAAGTATCAGGAAAGTACAAGTGATTCATGTGTAGATCAATGTATCATTCACTTATTAATTCCTAGCAACATTCTCAAATAAACAAGCAAAGAGGTATGTTGAGTGCATATATACATTTTATGTTGCCATGATATAAGTAAGATATCAAACATGTAACTTAGATTGATTTTCAATTTCATTCATAAATATTAGATCTTCCTTGTGGATTTTTGAATACATAATGTCTTGTTGATTTCAATATCTTTATTGCAAGTACTCTTTTCAGCATGAAACTCCACTCACTGAGGTCTCTTACTAAATGCAAGTCAGTTATACTATCAATGATGATACGTTTTGCATGCATTTTATGGGGAAATATTATTAATAGCTATGGTTGGGTTGTTCATTGTTTTGTGAAAATATATACAAGTAGATTGGGACATTAGAGTTATAAACACCGTAAATTGTGTTTGAGATCATTGTCCTAATTGTAACAGTCAATCACCATTGGCCCAAGGCCACACCAACATCGTTGTGACACCAAGGTTTTTGCATACTAGTGTAAGGGATACTCTTAGGATATTTCATTACCATTACATATCCACACTTGGGGTTTCCAAATACAACTTGTTTGAGTAGGCAGTATCACTAGTAAAATTGTGATTGTCACAATTGGTACCCTTCGGAAAGTCATTGATATTTGGTATATGGAATTTTTTTATGGCTTTTAAATGCTACTATGGGGTGTGAAGGGGTCCCACACATCTCTTCCAACATTCCATCCAAGGCACCTCACTCTCACCTATCTTATATTTCACTTTCTCTATGCTGCTATCCCAGAGGTCCGATACATGATGAATATCAGACCAATCAATCAAATCTAGCATGTGTCTCAGAGGTTTTGGAGACCTACAAGAAACTAAAATGAAAATACATATTTACAAGAGCCTTTCCAACCAATGGTGTGAGTTTTTAACAATGAAAAGGCCAAAAATACATTTTTTTCCCACTCATTGGAAACCCTAGTGAGGGTTTTGATAGTTTCTGGAAAAATAGTGATATCTTCTTAAAATTTCAATGGATCTCAATGCTACAAAATATTAAATGAAGGTAATTCACTTCTATACCATATCCAATCAACTTTTAATGAAAATATGATTAATTTCACAATTACAAATAATGAGAATTAGACTGAAACGTGTTTGTATGAACAAAAATCTCCAACTTCATTTAGTAAAACTTTCAAAATTCAATAAGACAAACTTGGGTGGTGTTACAAAGGCCTATTTATGCCCATCCAAGTGGGTTACAATCTCAAACCACCAAAAACCAACCTCCCAACCAAATTTTAAAAATTTGTCATGACAATAATGACAACTTTTACAATTTTTGCCCAATGGACCTCAAACTTTCCCAATTAGGTCATGTTTATGGTGAAAATGGATAACAAAAATATTGAAAGACTAAATTAATTCAACCACAAAGCCCTAGCCTATCAACAACAAAGATCCACCATAACATATGAAGATTACCTAAGACAGTGCAAATCAAATGAAATCACAAAGATTATACCATCACATGTCTAATAGGGTTTGGATCTCCATTATTCCTATCTCCATTGATCTTGCTTGATATATTTGCTCTCAGATTTTATGTGCACAAGAGCTCAACAAAGAACGGAAGTGTGGTTGCAAGTACGTTTGATTGCATATGAAAGGGTGTAGTCAATTGATCAGGATGCATAGATTGATTAGGGTTGATAATGAAGGAAGTATCCTCTTATATAGAAGACACTATATGAAATGGAGGGATAAGATTGAGAGGTGTAAAAGATAAATGGTCGGCTATGATTAAAGGGTAGGTAGAGGAAATAATAAAATAATAAGAGGGTAGGTAGTGTAGGAATTAAGAGATGAATGACATGTGTCATAGGTAGAAAAGGCTAATGAATTAATTAAATAAATAAAGATTTATTTAATTAATAGAAGAAGTGGGATCAATTAATAAATGAGATATTTATTTAATTTAGGAAAAGGATAATTTAAATAAATAAAGATTTATTTAATTAATATAAGAATTAGGCTAAAATAATTAAATAAATAAAGATATTTATTTAATTAGACATGACAATTTTAGGTGTCTACATTTTGCCCCTCTTTGAGACAATGCAGCTTATCGCGTTGTTTCAGAGAAGATAAGATAAACTGATACAAAGTTGCCCCAAGATGGGAATGGTATGCCCCCTCGAGAGATTGGATGAAATGTCTAGAAAGATCATAGACAATCTCTTGATAAGAAAGAAAGGCTAGAATGTACTGACTGGATAGGTTAGAGTGATAGAGTCATGGGATAATGAAGACTGACTCGGGAGATGAGGGCTAGGGCTAGGGCGAGGGCAGTCTATAAAATAGACCACGAGGGGAATACATCCTCATTGTCATCCACACATCCAAGAGATCAGAGTGTAGAGAGAGAATAGAGCAGCAACAGACAACAGCGATGGCATTGGTGCATAGATTTGATCACGTTCGCCGATTTCAGAGGCCAGCCGATGCAAGAGAGCCTGTGAGTACCACAAAACTTCCTTGTACTTTGTCGCAATAAATGTTGTCATTAATGCATGCTAGGTAGCACAATAAATGCATTTTAGAATATGTCAAACAAGGTCAAAAAATGTTGAGGTGCGTCTGTGCTAGTGCCAAGCACGATTGGGTTGGCTAGGCATGTTTGTGTTTGTACCAGGCGCATCTGTGCAATATGTAAGCATGTTTATGTCTTCAAGGCCAAATCGATAGTTCTGTGATGAACATACGTTGTCGATTGGATAAGTTGTTGAGAGGATACACTCAAGCAGGTCCTCTAGGGAGGACTAGAATAGATGAAGGCACTTTGTGATGAACAGGGAGTACTAAAATATGAGCAGCACGATGTGATGAATAGGGAGTGCAAATATGAGCAGCACTTTGTGATGAACAAGGAGTGCAAAACACGTAGTACTTTGTGATGAACAGGGAGTACCACTAGGATAGAAGCAACACTTTGTGATGAATAGTGAGTGTCACTAGGATAGAAGCAACATTTTGTGATGAACAGTGAGTGTCACTAGGATATAGTATCATAAACACTTAAGATAAAAAGCAGCATTTTGTGATGAACAAAGAATGCCACTTTGACTGACACAGTTGATTTGCTTGACTACAGGAGTACCTACCTATGCTAGAGTCACAGGAGAGATTCCCATCGACTCAGAGGTTACGACCGGAGCTAACATTTGAGGACCGAGCTGCCATTGAGGTTATGGGTTTGTGATTCATTTTGTATGTGCCTAAGTTTTGGGCGAACATGGGTTTGCTAACTGCACTTGCTGAGAGATGGCACTTTGAGACATGCACATTCCATTTGCTAATGGGTGAGATGACAGTCACCTTAGAGGATGTGTACAGGATTCTGAGGATACCGATCGATGGGGAGTTAGTACCCTATGATCGAGACGGAGATAGGGATGCACTGAGACGAGTGTTTTAGGATCCAGGACTGGAGATGAGGGCTAGACATGTAGCTTGGGATATCATGACACAGACATGATTAACACTACGAGTAGTACTAGCAGGAGTGATCAATGGATTCCTTTGTCCAGATAGGGTGACATGAGGGTTGGCTATATAGCCATATGTATTTTGACATCATTGTATCATGACACTTATGATTTTTGATATATATATGAGATGATTCATCTTTGCGGCAACTATATGCATGTGTACCTATGTGATGAGATGTTTCATGATGTATGTTTCTATGTGATGGTTATGATATGGATGCAAATATGTACATGATGCAATGCAATATTTTTGTTCTTTTATGTTTTATATGTCAATTCATGATGCACATGTGAATGTATGAAATGCAAATGAATATGATGATGCAAATGATTATTTACATGATGAGAATGTAAAATGTGCTAACATGTGTTGTGTGCAGGATGCGATGTAATTGTGATATCTATATGTATGTATGAAATGCTTATATGTGGTAATACAGGTGCAACTACATGAGATGAAAATATTTTTGGCGTGTCATTATACTGAGTCATGTGATAGCGGGCTACGCAGACTCGGGAAGGACTATGGAGGTCAATCAAGAAAGGGGGATGGAAGATAGAAGATATGAAAGTGAAAGAGCTTCTTGTGCGTTATCATCATTGAGCTTTATTATGGCAAGTAGGTTATGACAATCAAGGCATATGTTCGACCCAGAAAGTCAGTGTACCCATTTGCATGGAGGTAAGATAGTTGCAAACAAGGAATGCCCTAGTTCATACTAGACTCACATTGTCCTCATATCCTTGGACAAGTCATAGCATTACTAAGAGACAATCCACAGACAACAAAAGAAAAATAGGTGACGATACCCCATCCTCTCCTTTCTAGTCAAAGACATCCTGGAGATAGAATCTCTAGTTAGAGACATCCTAGAAAAGCTAAAAGACATGTCACCAAAAAATTAAAATCAAAAGAAAACCAAGACTTGACACCAACATCCACTATAGTCCTCAAGTTTAGTGTCTCTTGTCACTTGTATAAGTTTAGTTCGATTATGGTCACAATGTTTACTTTCACAAAAGGATAGATAGCACTAAACCATAATGTTGTCTGAGTCTATTGAAAGATTTGATTTGTTGAAGCCCATTGTTGTTGTTGTGTCTCATCTAAAACTGGCTGAATCCATGAAACTAATACTTTATTGTGGAGAAGACGGAACTTTATTGCGGATTGGTGATGCAAATGTTTTGTTATTGCGGATTGTGTGTGGATAGACTGAAGAAAATTGGAAGAAACTCTACTCCTCAGAACAGGCGATGCTCTCAGTTCCACACCCATTACTAGATGTAGGATTTTCCTTAGCCATAGATAGGAGCTAATTTATTATGCATGGAAAGGGGTGAAAACGAAGGTTTATTATGACCGGCTAACCAATCTTGGGTAGATCAATAACAAGCCATGATGGGAATGGATAAGTTTATTATAAATGGATAGGTTGTGAGTGTGTGCAAAAGTGAAAAATGAGATTGAATCCTGAAAGAGGGAGGAGCAATGTCTCTACACATGGCGCCAGTGACCCGGTTTTCACCGTGGTACTTACCCAGGGCGCCACCAAAGTGGTTTTCACCATTGGACGAAATGTTTTTCTGTTTTCCAATTTTTTTTAATTTTTTTTTATGTCACAAGGTGCCTATTTGCCAGGTTTTCACCAAGTAATGATTTTTTTATTTTATGATTTTTTTTGTATTTTTAATTTTTTTTACTTTTTTTTGTATTTTTGAATTTTTTTGAATTTTTTGTATTATTGATATTAGGATACTCTGAAAAGATATGTGTAAAACCTACGAAGGTGCATGTTGTTGATAGGATCCTCCAAAAGTTCACCCTCTGTGGTTGAGAGATAATATGCATTGGATCCATAGACTATCGTGATGATGTAAGGACCAAGCCAATTTGGTTCGAACTTGCCCTTCTTCTCTTCATCTTGTTGATTTTTAGTATTCTCCTTGAGAACTAAGTCACCCACCTCAAGTGTATGAGGCTTAACCTTATGATTGTAACTGCAACATTCCTTGACTGAATGATGTGTAGCTCGAGTGACTGTCTTCCTTGATAAAGGAACTGAGATAGAATTACTAGTGTGTGGACTACACAGGCCCATATGCATGTCACCTAAAGAAGTTTGGGCATCCTTGATAACAAAGTCCTTTGAGGAAGCTCCATTAAAGGTCCATGATGTATCACCAAAAGGGAAAGGATATATGGAACAAGTGTATGAGTGATGAAGGCTTATGATTGCAAAAATAAGTGAAAAGTAGGATAGCATGATGGAGACTTAGGATCAACAAGTATGCTTTTTGATTTGAAATTTTAGAACTTTTGCCCCCAGTTATTTTGATATTAGGGGAGATCAACTCTTTCTCTTTTTGCTTCATAGGATTTTTATCCTTAACTTTGATTTTTGCAGAGTCCAATAGCTTTTGATTTTGATTTGGACTGAAGGACTTTTCTTTATTTTTGACTTTTAGATTTTTCTTTTCAAAGCTTGATTTGTGATCCCCAATGAGTAAGGGCTTTTGTAATTCTTGTTGATCCAAGTCTAGGAGAGGAGTGGAAATAGAATGAGTGGATGAAATGGTAAAGTTATGTGAGTTCTCAAAAGGGTTGGCGATACGCTCAATAGATTCTTTTCTGGAACCACTCTTAGGATTATTAATATCAAGAGTTGCTTGCACCACTGGAGGAGATTTGCATTTAGACTTAGTAGCCACAACACTAGGTGGTTCAGACCCAATTCCTTGGTTTTGGAAGTTGCTTGTAGACTGTTCCTGTTGACTAAATACCTTAGGAGATAGTGGGAGTTGATCAACATGAAAGATATACTCACCACATCCCAGGTCTTTAAACTTGAACTTTTCTTTGATCTCTGCTTGTTTTGATGTAGAAGCTTTCAATTATTCTGGATCCACATAGGCTGATGAAGGAATAGCTTCTTGATTGACTGGTATTGTTATTTTTGATCTATGTCACAAATTGTTGCAATATATGAATGGGTTTGGGTCAGCTTTGACAGTCACTTCAACTCCATTGTGTGGAAACTTGATACATCGATGATACATAGATGGTGCTACACTCATCTCATTAATCCATGGACGTCCTAAAAATATGTTGTATGTGAGATCGAGGTCAAGGACTTGACAAACCACATCCTTCGTAACTAGTCCAACTCTGAGAGGTAAAGTGATTGTGCCTTTGGATGAACGCTCTTCATCATCATATGCTTTGATGGTAATTTTGTTTGTAGAATTTATAGCTTTATCCGAATATCCCAATTGTTTAATAGTGCTCAATTTACAAATGTTTAGACCTGCTCCTCCATCTATCAGGACTCGTTTTATTTGATGTTTGTGTTTGAATGCTTCAATGTGTAAAGGTGCATTATGTGGTTGACTTATGAAGGCGTCATCGGCTTTTGTGAATGTAAGGGAGTGTGGAATGGAAAGGTATCCCACCATGGCTTGAAACTGGTCCACATTCAGATCAGTAGGAACCAGAGTGTCTCTCAAGATTTTGTCAAGAATAGCTTTATGTGCGGGGGATATGCGTAAGAGCTCAGGGATGGAGATGAGCGCGGGTGTCTTCCCTAACTATTCTACAAGGTCATACCCAGGCTTAGTTGATAAAGAAGTACTGTTTTTAGCTAGAGAACCTTGCAAAGTTAATTTACCTTGATGAGTTGTAACATTACATTCAGAGGTAGCTTCAGAAGAAGATCCAATTCCTTTCAGGACAATCTTGGGTCTTTGGGTAGAATTCTCAGGAGTTTTATCTTTGATGATAATGGTAGAGACATAATTGTCCATTGAAATGTGATTGATAGTTGAATCATAGTTATAAGATGCTCTGGTATAGTTGGTTTGGTCATCTGTGGCTTTAGCTTTTCCCTTGCCATGCTTTGGGAATGGTTCTTTAAAAATTTCATGTTCTTGATTGGATGAGTGTCCTTCAATCTTAATGTCACCTCTATCAATGAGATCTTGTATGATGTTCTTCAGTCGGTGACAATTTCTTGTTTTATGACCTTTGCTCTTATGAAATTCATAATATTCATCATCATTCCATCAGTTTGGTTTAACCTTTGGCTCATATGGAGGCAAATCTGGAATTGTTATTATTTTGTTTGCCACTAGCTTCTTGAAAGTTGATTCTAGTGGTTCTCCCAATGGGGTGTACTTCCTTCGTGAACTTGAAGTTGTTTGAGTATTCACTTGATTGTTTGTAGAGCTTGATCCTGAAAAAATGATTTTGGGTCGTACCTTATTGTCATCAACAACACCATCATTGACTGTGTTCTTTTTTTTGTTCCAAAATCTTGGCTTGTCTTTTCCTTTAAAGTCCTCTTTATTTTCTTTGAATATTTTAATTACTCCTTGTTCAATTAGGACCTTCTTTGTTGCTAAGACTTTTTCAATGACATCCTTGAAGGTGGACAAAAAAGCTTTTCTTAGATCATAACCAATGTCTTTGTTAACATTTTGGGTGAACATCTCTACCATTTGTTTTTGTGGAATTTCACAAGAGCATCTGCTAGCTAGATTTCTCCATCTTTGTAAAAATGATGAAAAAGATTCTCCATCCTTTTGCTTCGTGTTGCACAAAGTAGTGACTGATATGTCTATCTCTATGTTGTATGAGAAATGTTGAATAAATGCCTCTGCTAAGTCACCCCATGACTTAATTCTAGGTGGGAGTTGGGAGAACCATTCTGTAGCTTGATCACTTAAGCTTTGTGGGAATAATCTCATCAAATATGTCTCTTATGTTGCTACCTCAATGCAAGCTATGAAAAACTATCTTATATGTGCCTTGGGATCTCCTTTTCCTCTATACTTATCGAACTTAGGTGTCACAAAATGTGTAGGAAAAGGAGGTATTGGAATGCTTTTGTCAAATGGATAGGGACATATGTCTCTCATTGTGTAAGTTGGCTTCGGTGTATTTATGTCCTCCATTTTCTTTCGTAAGTCCTTGATTTGCTGTTCCAAATTGTTCTTAGGTAGAGATCGACTTCTTGGACCATACCCCATGCCTGAAGCACCGAGTGGAGGAGGAGCATGTTGCATATATGGATGATATTGATCATACACATGTTCATATGGAGGAGGTATATAGTGGTGTTTTGTATGCATATAAGGACCACTTGGTATAGAGTCATGGTGAGGAATGGAATATCTGCTTTGTCCATGTATACCATACTCTACAGGAATGTCATGAGTTTGTTCTAGTGTGTTGCCCCCAAATTTGATGCACGGTTTCCTTGTGTCCAAATTTTGAGCATGCCTTTGAATATCCAATTGCCTTGGTGGTTTATCCTTAGCATTGGTATGTGATTGAGCATATTTTTCTGCATGACTTCCATAATGGTCTGCGAAGGTGAGTATCATATGCTTGACCATGTGTGTATGGGACCTCTAGTTTTTGAAACAAAGATGATGGTGATTCAGGCACCATATGTGGTCCTCTGTTGCCTCCACTATTAGGCCTCTTTTGATCCATATTGAGGTGAGGTTGTTGTAAAGTTCGATTTTCCATTATTTGAGACATGTCAAAATCATGAGGGATCTTGGCTCCACTTTGTGCCATCACTTGTAAGAAGTATTGTCTATCTCTCCTCATTATTTTCTCAACCAATCTATTGAAATGAGGATCCATAATGGTGTCTTCCACTTCTGCTGAATGTACGGAAAAGTTGTCCATACTGTCATTGTGTGTAGCATTGTTGTTTATAGTGTCCATGTTCTCAACATTTGGAATGTTTCTATAGGCATCATAATGGCCTCAAATGAGCTTATTTACATGAAATAACACAAAAAAAAAATATATCAAATTTTGACCCTTTTGGCCAAACCTAAGTCCCTAGGGTGCTCCTACACCATCAAACCATGTGAATTAGCAAAAACAAATGTGTTTTGGAAGTTTAAATAAGAGAAGCTATAAAGATTTCTACCTCTCAATAAAGAAAAAAATACCACAAATCTCATTATTGATAAGAAAGTGTTCACTGATTCATAGAGTTCCCCCAAACCCTTCAACAAATAAATTCAACAATCTCCCCATTGGCCTATCCTCAAGTGACAAACATAACAGACAAGTTGAGAAACCTTTATATACTATGAAATCAAAATGCATACCTTTTGCATTGGTGAGATGTGAAATTGGGCTTGTAAAATGTTTTGCAAAACCATCCCATGTTTTCACCTTTATTTATTTTGTGAATTGGAGCTTGGTCTAGGAGGCTAGACAAGTTGTTTTGTAGGTTGTAGTAGTAATAAAGTGCTAGAGGAATTTAGAGAGAAGTATTCTTGTAACCCATTTGAAGGAATAACACAAGCATTGTTCTCTTTGGTGTGGTTTTTTTCTCACAAGGGTTTCACCATGCCAATCACATTTTCTTGAAAGATTCTAAAGCCTTTTTAACAAACCCATTCTATGCTTATCTTGCAATCATAACGTTTCATGAGGTGACAACAGCTATGAGTTTTAGGGGTGGGTACATTGAGAGTGTCATCTGGTGTTGGTGTAGCATTCAGGTCCATATTCAAAGATTTCAAACAAAAGAGAACTTTGGAGCCGTCAGGTCCATATTCAAAGATTTTAATTTTGAGATCCTTAATAATTCTCATTCTTCTTGAGGTTCCTAAGTAGCAGATTCATAATGTCATATGTTGATTTATTATGATGGTTTTAGGAACATTACTTCCTACTAGATGATTGAAATGATGTCAAATTTAGGTATATTATATTGATCTTGTTTTGATTATCAACATTATTATATGATGCCATGATGCAAATTGAGTGGGGTATTCATTAAGGGGTAACTAGTATTAGTTAATGATCATGTTTTATAGATATGAGCATAATCATGTACTTTATATCACTTGAAAACTGTATGATTTAAGAGTCATTCTTATCATGAGTTGTAAGAATCAAAATTGTGTTTATAACTCTTGGGAGATCACATAAGTGTGGTAGAGACAATCCATTGATGAAGCATAGAGTCTGGTTTTACTTTTATCACTATTTTACAATCAACATTGGTTTATGGGTTATAGATGGACCTTTTCTTTTAGCTAGGTCATTGTCTCTATTTCACCTAACTGGGTGGCAGCCGACAAGAAAACTGTATGGGGTAAAGGGACCCTAGAAAGGATTGCACACCCACTCCTTTATATACCATCATGTTAGATGGGTTTTAAATAGTTTAAAGAACTACAAAGTCTCTGTGCCTTCACATAGGCAAGGCCATCTGTGATGAGCCCCCGAGACACTAGGTCTGGCTCTTAGGTTTTGCAATTCTAAGTTTGGTTTAGTCTCGCCACTCCTTCAAAATCTTATGTATTCTCTATTTATCTATGCCCTCTTGATTCTTTTGTGCTAGCTTTTTGAAATAAATTTTTCTATCCTTTCTATGGAATTGCTTTATCAATGTCTCACTGAAATCTTCTAAGGTAGTGATTGAATCTTTCCCTTGGGCCATCATGCCATGATACCACCATTTGTGAGTCATCCCCTCAAGATGCAAGTTGGTAAACTTGATGGCCTCTTCTTCAAACTTAGGATTCAAAAGGATACATGTGTCCAATTTTTTCAACCAAGCTCTTGTTGAAGAGCTATCTGATACAATAAAGGTGGGAATGGTGATCTTTCCAAAGTAGTGTTGAATGTCTTTTTGGGGCTGCTCATCATATCTTCTCCTCCTATGCCCATTCCTTGTCTTCATCTCATATGATTTTGTAAAGGAAGTGTCTCTTCATATGCTAGCACTTAGGGCATTGTATTTATCATAAAGTCTTGTCATTTCATCTCCCTAATTGGGTTGCTCTTCCTTCATTGGTGTTGTCCCTTCCTTTTCCAAAAAATTGGCTTTAAAAGATCTTGTATTTTGGTTAGCTAATTCCCTATCAGCACCAATTTTTTTTCCTTTTATCCCATTTTTAATAGGTACCAATACTCAATGGTTCATATAGTCCTCTTAGGGGTTGGACCATCTCAACCATGGTGCACCTCATATTAGCTTGAAACCAGTGCCCCTCATATCAGCTCAAAACCTATGCCCCCTATTGGTAGCTAGTGGGGATAGAATACCATTCAATGTACATATCAATGAGGTGTGCTTTACGTCTAGATAAGGAGAACCACTCCCAGATATACTTTAGAGAGATGGTGTACATATGGAGATAGTTAGTAACCATATATATATATATTTGAATAGCACTCATGGCTTCCCCAACAAAGGTATGTGTAGATCGATGAGGACACCACATGAAATAGACTGAAGACAACACCCGCCCTTCAGCTTGATACACTAGTATTCGGGAGGATCTAGACTGTGGAAAACACCTCCACTCTAGTAAGTCAGACTACATTAAGTAAACACCTGGCTGATACCACTTGCCTTACCCTGCTGTAGTCACAATATGGAATAATAAAATTGACTGGTCTCTTACCCCCTATAGCAGTCATAGTACGAAATAATCAAATTTATTTATTTTTTTAAAAATAAATAGCCATCGGAATTTCGAAGCCAACTAAACTTTGCACCGATGATCAAACCGTAGGACCAATAACATTCTCATTAGTGCAAAGTTTATGGTAGCCTTCAGAATTCTGATGCCAACTAAAGAAACATCCGACGAGGATGTTGTATGTCTGACGACACTTCCTTGTCAGACGGTCATCGATGCATATTCATGGGGGAGCATCAGAATTCCAAAGTCCATCTGACAATATTTTTTACCGGAGGAGCGATCATGGCCACTGTCAAAGAGTTCACAATGTCATTGGAATTCTGATGTTAAATGGCATCGTTGGGAAGTCCAACGATGAGTTTTCGACGACTTCATTTGTTAGCAGTCTGATGAAAAGCAGTCAAAATTTTGATGATAGGCTGTCGAAAATTAGCCCTGAATGTACTAGTGTGGGTAGTGACAATTAGACTTAGCTTTTGAAAGTGAAAAAAGAAGAGGACTAGGATGGTTAGCCCCCCTCAGTCCCAATAATTTTTGACAATATTCTAATAGGAGATTTTGTGTGTCATCCTAAAACAAAAAACATCAAGTTTTTCTACCCTTGATATTCAAAGGGCCGAGATGGTTTGCTCCTTGGTCTTGACAATTCAACCCAAAATTTCTATCATAGGTTACAAGTAATTTTCCATTCTCAAATCTATGTTTACAACTCTACATGATATTTGGAACATTCTGTTACTATTGTTTTATGTCACATTTTCATTGTTTGTCATAGATCTAGCATTGCAACTTAATTCTAATTCAAATGAACCTTCAATTCAAATCTCAAAATGGGAAAACAAATATAATCAGCACCCAACCCTCTACTCTAAAGAATTAAAGTGAGTTCTATTGGTTCTACTTCCCAATGAATGTAATGGTGTGTTAAATAGGTGTTTTTCAAGCTAAGCTTGGGTAACCCTATATTTGAATACCCAGAACATTTTGGAGAACCCAACATTCTTACTTTTGTTATATTTATGATTTGTAGTCTTAGATATAATTTATATGAATTTAAACACTCATATTTGTACTCATATATCATATAGGCATATAAAGGTTCAATTCACATAAATCCTAATCTATTCTCCCAAAATTGACTCATGGGTTGTACAATTTTTCATTATATGCTCAAATATGATTGTTATGGCATGTTATTTTTAGATTTAGAAGCATCTAGCATTGAATTTCATAATTTGGATTGCTTAATTCACTGGTTAATCAGTCATTTTACAAAGAAATTGTATTGTTTAATTATACATATAACTTACATTATCAAACAAATTATGATATCAAGCATTTAAATACAATATTTTCTTCTTTGTGTATGAGTTTTTGTTACCCTTAGTCCTACATCTAGTGAGAATGAATTATAGAGTCGGGGCTTTTTGAAGTTTAAATACCATGGATATGGAGCCTAGGTTAAATAGCCTATTCCATGTGAGTATTGGTAATTCCTCTAATCCAACACATGACATATCTATCATCATGGAGCCCCATTCATCTCACATTTCTCATGATGAAGATGATGATTCACTAACTAGGGTTACTAGTTCTCAATTGGGGAAGCTTGACATTGATTTGTGTTGGCACGATTGGCATAACTGATGTAGATGAGGTGATGCAGTTAAAGACTGGTGACTGAACTGGTAGAGGATAGAAGACTATTTGTGCTGAAGAGATTTAGATTTTGTGATTAGATGACTTGATCAGTTATTTGTGTTGTCATTGATGGCAACTGATGTTAAATGATGTTAACTAACATTTCCTAATGTTTGGTTTGTCATCTAAGTGATTTAGTCTACCAGAGATAGGGTTTACCGACAATATACAAAAGACTGTGTAATAGGACTTTAACTAGTATATGCAGAGATTTTTTACTTGAAGCGGATGATTGGTGATTTGTAGTTTGGAATATAAGATTTTATCATGGTAATGAGTATTTGACCGGAACCGCATCTTGTGATAATTATCGAAAGACATGTTTCTAATTTCTGAATAAGTTTTGTCAGGGTTTAAGTAGGGTTTTAGAATGGGTGATGAAATCATCAAACCGATAATGATTTTTGGTATGGCAGTGATCGATACCAACTTCACGTGTTGATGATAATGTGACACAAACTACATGAAATGTTTGAAATATGTTTTGGTGCATTTGGAGAGCGAATTTCTTGGGAATGTGCAAAGTTCTTAGCGAAATGAGCTAACGGATTGACTTTGTACCAGATCGACATGTTGTGACAACTTATGATCAATCAATGACTGATATTGATTTTTTAATTAATTGTAATGAACCATAGGTGGATATGTAATGATTTGTAAAGATCTATGATGTAATTTAAGGTTTAGTGGCTGACCTAGTGGAAAGCATTATTTATGTTGGCTTAGTTGATGTTTATTGTGTCACTGATCTTAAAGAAGAGTGTGAAGCCATACTAGAGAAGAGTTTGGTCTGCCAGAGAGTTGCAAATAGTGGAGTTTAACTAAATCTGATTTAGCAAGTTGTGAAGTGAAAGTAACAGATCACTTTTTCACTGTTGTTCTCTAACAATTACAACAAATTAAATCCCTTAACTGGGTAGGTCCTAATAGGCCTCACATTGTAAAATTCCCTAACAGGGTAGCTCTAATAAAGAGTGGTATATCCTCTCATGATTTTGATCCTAACAGGTCATTAAGCTCCTAACCGAGTGACTCCTAACAGTGTCTACTCCTAACATGGTGTATTGTAACCTCCTAACAGGGCATACTTCAAAAGAGTACAAATCTTTGTGGGTACTAACTCCCACCATGGTTTTTCCCTATTTGGGTTTCCACATAAAAAATATGGTGTTCATGTGTGTAATGATTTTCATGTGATGTTATTGATTATCTTTAGTTTTGAAAGTGCAAAAACAAGAGGACTAGGATGGTTATCCCCCCTCATGTGATATTTTGAAAGTGCAAAAAGAAGAGGACTAGGATGGTTGGCCCCCCTCAGTCCCAATAATTTTTTATGATATTCTAATAGGATATTTTGTGTCATCCGAAAAACATCAAGTTTGTCTACCCTTGATATTCAAAGGACCGAGATGGTTTGCTCCTTGGTCTTGACAATTCAACCCAAAATTTCTATGATAGGTTACAATCTATTTTCCATTCTCAAATCTATGTTTATAACTCTACATGATATTTGGAACATTCTGTTACTATTGTTTTATGTCAAATTTTTATTGTTTGTCCTAGATCTAGCATTGCAACTTAATTTTAATTCAAATGCACCTTCAATTCAACTCTCAAAATGGGAAACCAAATCTAATCGGCACCCAACCCTCTACTATAAAGAATTCAAGTGAGTTCTATTGGTTTTACTTCCCAATGAATGTAATGGTGTGTTAAATAGGTGTTTTTATAACTAAGCTTGTGTAACCCTACATTTGTTAGACACAATGCACCACTGAGAGGGGGGTGAATCAGTGGTTTTGAATCTTTTCCCTTTAACTATCCTATGCATGTATATTGGTTATTAGATCTAACTCAATGTAGACTTATCGGTTAGTGGTGAGACTAATCACAAATGCATTCATGCATAAAGGGACATCACATAACACCAACATATATGAGGAAAACCCAAGATGGGAAAAACCTCAGTGAGAAATGTTGTTGGAGAGTACTGCTCCAATCCAACCTCACAATGAATCTATGATTATACTATTTAGCGCACCAACCCAAGGAGCACCAACCCCTGATTTTAGGGCACCAAACCCTGATTTATGGCACTAACCCAAGGAGCTACAACTCAATGAATAGAAAAACATAATAATTTACAAATTAATAACCTTGTTACAAATGGATTTTGTAACACTTCTTCAAATCTCTCTATTAGATCTTCTATCCAGTTCACTGCCAGTTCTCTCTCTGTCAGTTATGTCTATTGGTTGTCTCTTCTCTCAACTGCTCTGCTGCTCTCCACTGGTACTATCTTTTACTAGTTCTTTTCTTTCCTTCTCTGCACTCTTCTGCCACTCTTCACTATCAATTTTGTCAACATCAGCTACCTCATTGTTGTTGGTTGAACTCTTCAACCCTAGACTCTTCTCACACTTAGTCTCTCTTCTAGTACTCATTGAGTACTTGACTGGTCTTCTCTCAACTACAACAACCCTCTCTCATTCGACAACTTGCTGGTTGCTTTAACCTCTTCATTTAATCCTTTGCCAGAACCTATTACCGGTTGTCTCCCTATTGCTCGACCTCTATGTTCCTTTGTAGATATCACAATTCATCTCCTTCTCTGTTCGGCCTTTTACATCACTTGGTAGCATCTCTCTCTGAGGCATCATCAAATCTATCTTTGGCCCACATATTTGTATTCAAACTTTCCCGCCAAGAGCAACATTCAAACTTTGCACATTAGGGTTTCTTCCACTGATCACGAGGCACATAGAATCTAATCAAATCTCATTCGATCTGATCTCCAAGACAACTATCAACACATCATTGTCATTAATGTGTCTTCCAATACACATTTTCTAAACTTAGCAAACACGGCCCTATATATCAACCTGCATCTATCAAATGCCATAAATGTCTTAGCTGATTTCTTTGACAAGCGAGCACCAAGATCAGATCGTCTTTCCTTGATCAACTCACCAACATGATCCTTCAATCTACTTTGATCCACGAACCTCTGTTGCACATCCTATGAATCACACAATCGACATAAATGTCGACCTGTCACTATCTACCTCACTGCCTGACACATCATCGACTCAAAATTCTGACCTATGCATGCATGCCACCTCATCACCACGTGGCATCTATGTCAAATTCCATTATAGCAAAAACCTTTGTGTTAGCCTAGATAGGTTCATCGACCAAACACTCAGCCAGTCCTTCCTTTTTGCCAGTTCACTAACCCTCCTAGTATCTCACACTTTATCGGCTACCTTTCATGTCTCCACTTTGTTGGTCTGCCGGTGGAATGCCTTAATAAGTCGCCAAACATGTTTATCCATAGAATGCTCCTTCTCATCATATAGAAGCATATCACTTAGCCTCTTTTCTTCCTTACCAATTCACATGCTCACCAGTGGCCATCCTAATGACACCTTGCCATCAACCTTCAACTAATACTAACTAAGGCATCTGCATACCGGCTGCATTCTCTATTTGTAGCTAGTCCACTTTGCCTTCTTCATCATCAGACTAGACATCATCTCAACTAATTTGTCAAGTTGACAAACCTATCATACTTCATTTGTCGGTCCAGTGCATATTCCTAATTTCCTGTACTTGAGGCATCTTAGTGTTTCAGTGGTAGATTTGGCGTGAGCCTTGAAACACCTTCCTTTAACTCTTCTTCCTTATCTCACATAACTATGATGCACACTTTGCATGATTGGAGATAATTTCCACTTACCGATGGCAGTAGATCCTTTTCATCTGCATCCTGCAATGTACTCATGTGGCTTCCCTGTTTGTACAACATACCTTCAAATAGGCACATGTGATCTAGTTTGGGGCACACTCATTATCAGTCATCTCTTCACATGGTGACTGCATCTTCATCCGGTGGGAGTCCTATTGTTCTGCATCCACACAACATATCAGTAACCTGTACATAATTCTCCTCCTGTGTTGATGTGATTTATGTAACATTTTGCCTCTTCATCACAAACAATAGCTCAGATTATTGCCTACTCACAGATGTCATCATTTACCAATTGTTATATCATACCAGTCTCCTGTCCATATCTTCCACACAAGTCAGACACTAACTTGTGTACCAGTGACTCAACTTTGACTCCAATGGTCATTCCTTTGAATGACATTCTTCTTCTTTACCAGTGACCTACAACACTAGTTGAAATTAATGACTTCATGTCAACAATACTCCCATACCAGTTGTCCTTCTATACCGGTTGACATCAATGATAACACAATGCCAACAACATTTTAATACCAAGAACATTTTGGTGAACCCAACATTCTTACATTTTCCATATTTATGATTTGTAGTCTTAGATATAATTTATATTAATTTAAACACTCATATATCATATAGGCATATAAATTTTGAGGTTCAATTCATAGAAATCCTAATCTATTCTCCCAAAATTGACTTATGGGTTGCATAATTTTTAATTATATGCTTAGATCTGATTGTTATGGCATGCTATTTTTAGATTTAGAAGCATCTAGTGTTTAATTTCATAATTTAGATTGCTTAATTCACTGGTTAACTAGGCATTTTACAAAAAAAATGCATTGTTTAATTATACATATAACTTACATTATCAAACAAATTATTATTTCAAGCATTTAAATACAATATTTCCTTATTTGTGCATGAGTTTTGTTACCCTTAGTCCTACATCTAGTGAGAATGAATTATAGACTCAGGGCTTCCTGAAGTTTAAATACCATGGATATGGAGCCTAGGTTAAATTGTTAGTCCCAATCAGTGTTGAGAGGGGAGGGGTGAATCAACACTTGATCAAATCTTCACAATTAAAACTTTTAATTCTAATCGACATTTATTTAATTTCATCAATATACTTAATCATTGAAGTAGAATATGCATGCATGAAAAGTTGACAGTGACACTAAGATTTATCTCATGGAAACCCAAATGGGAGAAAACCACGGTGTGAGTAGGAACTCACAAAATTTGTACTCTTCTGGAGTACGCCCGATGAGGAGCCATCCTTGTTAGGAGATTACAAAGACACTATTAGGTTCCAACCGATTAAAGGATTTTATTTAAGGTCGGTTAGTGCCTTTACCCCGTTAAAGGTAGCCTGATTAAAGGACTTAAGCACATCAATTAAGATGTCACCCGATTAAGAGATTTTACAAAAGGGACCTGTTAAAGTCCACCCAGTTAAGGGATTTATGTTGCAATGGTTAGAAAGAAGCAAATGGATGATCTATTGAATTAGCTACTAATAGCTTGATCCGATCACAATGAGAATCACAGTCTATCTACACCAGTTGTGTCAACTCTGCACAACACTAGTTTTCTTCTTACACCTTTGTCTCTGCACTCAGCCAGTCCTTTGTCCCTCAGCTCTGCACTCTACCGATCCTTTGACCTTTGGCTCTGCACTTTGCTGGTCCTCTGACCTTTGGCTCTGCACTTAGCTGGTCTACTTCAAACACCCTCTACTCTGTTAAATCCTTTTAGTACTTCCTCTCACTCTTCTCTTCACTTTGGATCACCTTCTACAAGATCTACCTTTTGCAAATTTTACGATCAAGAATTTCTAAATGAACTCAAGAATACTTTATACATTTTCTATCATCACCTTTAGGTGTTCCCTCAATCAAAGCAATCACAGATTTTAAAAGATTTCAAATTCAAAATCTCCCACTCTTTCTTTGTGTGCCCTTCAACAATTGTGCCAAGTGTTCAACAAATTTTGCTATCACATCTCCCAAAAATAGTAACTTCTAGGTCGAGTTCAGTCATTTAAGTATGAACTAGAAAATGTGCAAGTAATCATGGCTTAACTGCATGATAACTAAAGTTGACCTTACCAACTTATGATTTGGCATAGACATAGGCTCACCAACTCACCTTTTGCCACCGCAACTGAATAACCGATCACCACTCAGAGATTTATGGTGATCACCTCTCTTCCTTCTATCATACTGGTGTACCGGTATACCAGTGCACTTTTATATTACCGGTTCATCCTTAGATTACCGGTTTGTTGTGATAGCATCAAGCCTCTTTCCCTGTTTTCCAATGAGGTTCTGGTTTGCATACAACCTCAAGTCTTCTTGACAGAGTCATCTTTTGCGACTTCATCATTAACAGAATGACCGATATTCTTGAATGATAGACTGGTTGGCTTAGTCTATCTTCCCTTGAACTAATAAACATGTGGCTTAGGTAAACCAATGTTGTTTCCATGTGTTTGCAAGTCATCACCTTAGCTTACTGAAATACACCACTCTACGGATACCACTTCACCGGTCAGTGTTAGACATCAATGACAAATCTTAGCTCATATACTGGTTCTCCGGATTGATCGGTTTTGACAATGCCAACAATCTCCTACTTTGGCATTGATGGCAACACTTCAGAATCTATCTTATCAGTTGCATGTTCTTCCTTCATTTCTGTACTAGTCATTAATTTTCCCCCGTGTAATGAATATCTCCCCCTAACACTGATAATACTCTGATACAACAACTTCAGCTCAATCAAGAATACTTTATACCTTTTTTTCCGTCACCTTTAGGTGTTCCCTCAATCAAAGTAATAACAAATTTTAGAAGATTTCAAATTCAAAATCTCTCACTCTTTCTCTATGCGCCCTGCAACAACTCTGCCAAGTGTTCAATGAATTCTACCATCGCATCTCCCAAAAATAGTAACTTCTGGGTCGAGTTCAGTCATTTAAGTGCGAACCAGAAAATATGTAGGTAACCATGGCTTGACTACATGATAATTGAAGTTGACCTTACCAACTTGTGATTTGGCATAGACACGGGCTCACCAACTCACCTTTTGCCACTACAACTAAATAACCGATCATCGCTTTGAGATTTATGGTGATCACCTATCTTCCTTCTGTCATATCAGTGTACCCGTATACCACTGCACTTCTATATTACCAGTTCATCCTTAGATTGCTGGTTTGTTGTGCTAGCATCAAGTCTCTTTCCATGTTTGCCAATGAGGTTCTGATTTGTATACAACCTCAAGTCTTCTTTCTTGAGTCATCTTTTGTAACTTCATCATTATCAAAATGACCGATCTTCTTGAATGACAAACCAGTTGGCTTAGTCTGTCTTCCCTTGAGCCAATTGAACTTTTGGTCATTTGTTTCCAATGTCACTTCCATGTGTTTGTAAGTTATCACCTTAGCTTACTGAAATACACCACTCTACTGATACCACTTTACTTGTCAGTGTTAGACATCAATGATAAATCTTAGCTCATATACCAGCTCTCTGGATTTACCATTTTTTACAATGCCAACAATCACCCTCTTTGGCATTGATGGAAACACTTCAGAATCTATCTTATCAGTTGCATGTTCTTCCTTCATTTGTGCACTGGTCATTACTTCTTCCTTGAGTAATGAATATGTCCCCTTAACACTGGTAATACTCTGATACAACAACTTCATCTCAATTACTACTTACCAATGCTCAAACACTATAATCATATCCCCCCTTTGACAACAATGCCAAAGATTCATTTTAGTACACTTACAATACTGCTCCCCCTAACTAGAGTAGTCCACAATTATCAATCTAGTCTTAAAAGAATTTTTTTTTAAAAAATAATACTAGGTTGATGTAGAGCCATTTTTGCGTACTTTACTGGAAATAGGGGCATGACCCCCAACTTACCTTTGAGATATTGAAAGGTATCCTTCTGTAGTGGCCTAGTGAAGATATCAGCCACCTTCTCTTTTATTGGTATATACTCCAACATTACTTCCTTTTCTTGACATTGTTCCCTTAGCTAGTGATATTTGATAGCTATATGCTTCGTTTTGGAATGCATCACCGGATTCTTGGATATGTCAATGGCACTGGTGTTGTCACAATGAATCACTATTGGTCCAATCACCTTTTATTGGATACCTTCCAATAGTTGCTTGATCCAAACTATCTATGTCCAATTGATTGCAATAGCTACATACTCAGCCTTAGTTGTGGATTGAGATATACAATTTTGTTTCTTGCTTTTCCAAGATACAATCCTATCTCCAAGAAAGAATGCATCTCCACTAGTGCTCTTTCTGTCATCAATGTTCCTTGCCCAATCTAAGTCAGTAAAGACACTTAAGCTAAAGTCTCCCTTATGTGGATACCAGAGACCATACTCATCAGTCCCCTTGAGGTATCTAAATATTCTCTTGACTGCCACCATGTGAGTCTCTTTTGGATTTGCAGAAAAACTGGCAACCAAGCTAACAGCTTGTACTATGTCTGGTCTACTATGTACTGCGTACTGCAACTTACCTATCATGGACCGGTAAAGTGCCTCATTTACTTCTTCAGCCTCATCATATTTAGAGAGCTTGCAACCTATAACCATTGGAGTTCCAACAGGTTTGCAATCTTCCATTCCAAAAGTTTTCAGAATTTCCCTTATGTACTTAGTCTGACTGATGAATATGCCATTCTTTAGTTGTGAGACTTGCAGGCCAATAAATTTTTTTATCTCACCAATCATGGACATCTCAAATTCTTGCTTCATTTGTTCTACAAAGCTTCTACTCATCTCATCATCTCCTCCAAAGATGATGTCATCTACAAAGATCTCAACAATTAGATGTTTTCCTTCAACTCCACTCTTTAGGTACAGGTTACTATTATCACTGGTTCTTTTGAACCCTATGCTTACCAGATATGAGTGCAGCCTCTCATACCAAGCTCTTGGTTCTTGTTTCAACCCATATAGAGCCTTCTGCAACCTACATACCATATTTATTCCATCTTTAGATGCAAACCCTTTTGGTTTCTCTATGTATACTTCTTCCTCTAACACACCCTTTAAGAATGCTGATTTGACATCCATTTGGTAAACTTTAAAAAATTTGTAAGCAACATAGGCCAGTAAAATTCTGACCCCTTCTAGTCTACCCACTAGTGCAAAGGTTTCTCCATATTCCAAACCTTCTTCCTGAGCATAGCCCTTGCAGACCAATCTTTCTTTGTTTCTTATCACTCTACTAGTTTCATCCATTTTGTTTTTGAACACCCATTTAGTGTCGATCACATTTTTGTTTTTCGGTCTGGGCACTAGGGTCCATGTTTCATTTTTCTTAATTTTCTCTAGTTCTTCTTCCATGGCTTTGACCCAGTCATCATATTTTAGAGACCCCTTTTCTATTTTGGGCTCAATTATGGAGAGAATACAATCATTCTCTCTTGCTCTTCTTCTAGTTAGAACTTCTGCCTCTTTGTCACCGATGATATTTTCTGTAGAGTGATTGTTTCTAACATACTTAGCCAATACCAGTTCACTTCTTAGAGCTTCTTCTACTGGTTGTGCAGGTTCTACTTCACAAGCCTCTTCATTTACCACTTCAAAAAGATCTTCTTCAGTAGGTTCCACCAATACATTGAACTCGAACCCTTTATAGTCCTTTGGTTCACTTTTGTTGTCTTGTTCATTTTTCTCAGAGTACTCATCTACTCTGACATTTTCACTTTCCACAATCTTTCCGGTCCGTTTGTTCAAACATCGATATGCCTTACTTATTGTGGAGTAACCTAAGAAGGATCCTTCATCACTCTTGGGATCAAATTTTCCAATGTACTCATCCCTCTTGATATAGAACCTACTTCCAAATACTTTGAAATAACAAACATTAGGTGAGTATCTGCCCCATAATTCATTGGGAGTTTTATTTGTCCCTTTCTTTACCTATATCTAGTTTAAGGTGTATACATCAGTGCTTATTTCTTCTCTCAAAAAAATATGTGGAATGTCCTTCTGTGTCATTAGAGTCCTTGCACAATCAATAAGAGTTTTGTTTCTTCTTTCAGCAACCCCATTCACTGAGGGGTTCTGGGTACAGATATTTATCTTATAATCCCCTGTTCCTCACAATAATTCATGAACTCTTGAGAGGTGAACTCTCCTCCTCTATCTAATCTTATACACTTCAGATTCTTACCAGTTCCTCTCTCTACTCAAGACTTACAAACTTTAAACATGTGAAAGGCTTCAAATTTTTCCTTCAAGAATACAACCCACACTATTCTTGATAAATCATCCACAAACAACATAAAATAACACTCTCCATAGAAACTCTTGGTTCTCATAGGACTAAACAAGTCTGTATGAATTAAGTCCAGCACATTTCTAGATGAAAAGGATTTACTGATGAAACTAGACCTGGTCAACTTTCCTAATTGACATTATTTGCACATAGCATTTTTAGGTTTCACTATATTAGGCATACCTCTGATAGACTTTGTCTTATTGAATTTTTCTATGCTATGAAAGTTAACATGACACAGTCTTTTGTGCCACAACCAACTATCTTCTACCTTAGCGATTAGACAACTACCTATGGTGGTGTCTAGGTGAAACAGATTGCCTCTTGACTGTTTACTGGTAGCAATCAGACTTCTTGTTTTGTCATTTATTTTGCATATTTCTTCATTGAATTCTAAATAGTAACCCTTATTGTTAAGTTGTGCAACACTTGACAAACTATATTTTATCCCTTCTACCCAATAGACATCATCATAACTTTTTTTTATCATTCAGGGCTATAGATCCCTTACCTTTTACTACACAAGTTGCATCATTTCTAAATCTCATAGTTCCTCCATTACAATCCTCCATGTTGAGGAATTTGTTTCTGTTAGCAGTCATGTGGTGAGTGCAACCACTATCAATCACCCATTCTCCAAATCGGTTTATACTAGAAATCAGTTTCATATCTCCTTCCTTTTTGCTATCCTCCTTGACTACCACAAATGAAGTTCCATCTCCATCAGATCCTTTTTATTCTTCATCAGTGCCTCCTTCATCTGCAAGATAACACTCCTTCTTTCTCTTGTCCTGTAGCTTCTGAAATTATCCTTTTTGTCTCCATCATTGTCAGGACATCTTGAAGCAATATGACCTATCTTATTACACGAGAAGCACTTTAAGGGTAATTTACTTTTATACTTTCCTTTTCCTCTTGGCAATATTCTTGCCAATAGAGCTTCAATTTCATCTTGCTCCTGTTCCTTAGAAAATAGGTTGTCATTTTCATGGGAATGATTGGTTCTTGTAGTAGAACTACTTCCAATTTCTTTCCTTCTCCTTGTTGGTGCATGCATCATGGAGGCTTTGAATGCATAATCAATACTTGGTACGATGTTGTCATAATTCCTCATTTCAAAAGAAGTCAACTTACCAATCAGTGAGTCAAGAGATACATTAACTGTTCCCAAGGATCTGAGTTCCTGGATAGCAGAGACCCTTATGGAATATTGTGGTGGCAAGGTTCTTAGGATTTTGCTAACTACATCCTCCTCCTCAAGCTTTCCTCCAGCACTTTTAATGGAGTTTACTACATCCTATATTCTCTTGCTATACTGCTCTATGTTTTCTCCTTCGTGAATCCTCATCTCATCATATTTTCCTCTCAGGATGTCTACTTTAGCCTTTTGAAAATGAGGATCTCCCCCATAGACTGTCTTCATCTTATTCCGTATATGAAAAGCTAATTTGAAATCTTGAACCTCAGCAAATTCATTATCAGAAAGAGTGTTGACAATTGGATCCATAGCAACAATATTATCTTGCCTTTCCTTGATCTGATATGGAGTGAGAGTCCTTAAAGGTTCAATGTACTTTATGATTACATAATTCTAGAAATGTTCTCCTAGGGATCTTAGATAAAGTTTCATTCTTCCACACCATAAGGTGTAATTCTCCTTATCAAACTTAGGACCCTCCTTTCACATCATCTTGGATCTTTCCTTAAGTTGATTAAGCTTCTTCTGATTCTAAGGACCTGATGCTCTGATATCGATTGTTAGTCCCAACCGGTGCTGAGAGGGGAGGGGTGAATCAACACTTGATCAAATCTTCATAATTAAAAATGTTAATTCTAATCTCCATTTATTTAATATTCATCAATATACTTAATCATTGAAGTAGAATACACATGCATGAAAAGTTGACAGTGACACCAAGATTTATCTCATGGAAACTCTAATGAGAGAAAACCACAGTGTGAGTAGGAACTCACAAAATTTGTACTCTTCTGGAGTACACCCAGTGAGGAGCCATCCCTATTAGGATATTACAAAGCCACTATTAGGTGCCACTCAGTTAAGGGATTTTGTTTAAGGTCGGTTAGTGCCTTTACCCTATTAAAGGTAGGCTGATTAAAGGATTTAAGAACATCAATTAAGATTTCACCCAGTTAAGGGATTTTACAAAAGGGGTATGTTAAAGTCCACTTGATTAAGGGATTTAAGTTGCAATGGTTAGAAAGCAACCAATGGATGATCTGTTGAATTAACTACTGATAGCTTGATCAAATCACCATGAGAATCACACTCTATCCACACCAATTGTGTCTGCTCTGCACAACACCAGTTTTCTTCGTACACCTTCGACTCTACACTTAGTTGGTCCTTTGTCCCTTGGCTCTGCACTCTGCCAGTCCTCTTACCTTCATCTCTATACTTTTCTGGTCCTCTAACCTTCAGCTCTACACTTTTCTGTTCCTCTAACCTTCGGCTCTGCACTTATCCAGTCTACCTGAAACACCCTCTGCTATGATAAATCCTTTTAGCACTTTCTCTCACTCTACTCTTCACTTTGGATTTCCTTCTACAAGATATACCTTTTGCAAATTTTATGATCAAGAATTTTTGAATGAACACAAGAATAGTTTATACATTTTTTGTTGTCACCTTTAGGTGTTCCCTCAATCAAAGCAATCATAGATTTTTAAAGATTTCAAATTCAAAATCTCCCACTCTTTCTCTGTGCACCTTGCAACAATTCTGCCAAGTGTTCAATGAATTCTGCCACCACATCTCCCAAAAATAGTAATTTTTGGGTCAATTTCATTTATTTAAGTGTGAACCAAAAAATCTGCAGGTAATCATGGCTTGACTGCATGATAACTGAAGTTGACCTTACCAACTTATGATTTGGCATAGACATAGGGTCACCAACTCACCTTTTGCCACTGCAACTGAATAACTGATCATCGCTCTGAGATTTATGGTGATCACCTATCTTCCTTCTGTCATACTAGTGTATTGGTATACCACTGCACTTCTATATTACTAGTTTTTTGTGCTAGCATCAAGTTTGTTTCCCTATTTTCCAATGAGGTTCCGGTTTGCATACAACCTCAAGTCTTCTTGCCTGAGTCATCTTTTGTGGCTTCATCATTATCAAAATGACCAATCTTCTTGAATGACAGACCGGTTGGCTTAGTCTATCTTCCCTTGAGCTGATTGAACATTTGGTCATCTATTTCCAATGTTGTTTCCATGTGTTTGCAAGTCATCACCTTAGCTTACTGAAATACACCACTCTATCGATACCACTTCACCAGTCAGTGTTAGACATCAATGACAAATCTTAGCTCATATACTGGTTCTCTGGATTGACCAATTTTGACAATGCCAACATAAATAACCTATTGTATGTGAGTATTGGTAATTCCTCTAATCCAATACATGACATATCTATCATCATGGAGCCCCATTCATCTCAAATTTCTCATGATGAAGATGACGATTCACTAACTAGGGTTACTAGTGTTGAATTGGGGAAACTTGACATTGATTTGGACAATCTTCAACAATGGATGGGCCAAGAAGACTTGAATATAGAGGAAATCTCCTTGATTGAAGGGTTGAAAAAGAGTGGTTCAAAGTGATAAAATAGGTGTGGAAGTGTTACATGGAATTGCTCATATTGTTGATAGTTGTTGGAATCAATGAACACTGAGAGGGGGGTGAATCAATGTTCTAAAATTTACAAATTTATTATACTGATTCTTTAACCACTAGATACAAAGAATAGTAACTATAATGCAAAAACAGAAAGAAAATAACCACACAACCATAACACCGGAATTTTAAGGTGGACACCCAGAAAGGGAAAAACCACATTGGGATTGAGTTCCCACAATATTACAAAAGTTGAAATACACTTTCATTCAGACATACTACCTAGAGCTCATTGCTCAATTACAAACCAGGGCTACAACCACCAAGGAAGGCTCACTACCTTACCGATTATTACAAAGTGATTACACCAATAAATGAGCTAAAGAATAGCATCTAACTATGCCAAAATATAGTTTCAGATAGGTTGTGATTGATTTGTTGTCACTGCTCTGAGAAACTTCTATATTTTGCTCTTCTACCATGAACCATATTATAAAAACATAAGATACACATGTGAAACTGCACTCAATTGCTACCAAAACTATCTCACATACATACCATCATAAAAATGATCATCCAAGTTGTTCTTATATATCTGCACCATAAAAATAGATATCCAACTAGTCGGCTTCTCAAAACTACAAAATGTGAAATGTGTAGGCTCATGTCAGCTTAAATCATTGTAAATCCTTATACTGGACCTAAAACATGTGATCAAAAGCTTCCCATAGGTCGGCTCAATCACTTTGTGTTAGGAACAAGGAAGGACAACTAAGAGGGGGGGGGTGAATCAATTGTCAATAAATTACAACCCGAAACCAATTAATTCAACTTAAAACTTAGTGTTGGTAAAACAAACTTAATGATGGTAAAACAAATTAACAGTTATAGAAGTACTGGTATAGCTTAATGCATGAAACAGAAAGAGAAACAACATCCACAACACATGACACAAAGATTTTGACATGGAAACCCTGTAAGGGGAAAAACCACGGTGGGAAACCTTACCCACAATCAGATGATACTACTGTAGATAGTAAGTGAATACAATAATGGGGTCTACACATGCAGAAAGGCCAACCGACTAGATCTCACTACTCAATCACAAAATAGGATTCACGCTGACTACAATTGGATGGTTAAATCCAATAACAATGTACTACTTCAATATAGCATCTTCAATGCTAGATTCAGTACTGGTTTAAGCTTTGACTATGAGTGCCAAACACCTTCATAACCTTTCCTTCAACCTTCAGATAATATTTTTATGATTCGCACAAGGATGACTCTTCACAATGATATTCATTATTCACACATAATCATACACTGCGATCTTCAAATAAGATCTTACATTTATTTATACAAAACCTAAGACCTTATGATTAGGTCGGCTCACTAAAGATATTATATTTAAATCAATTAGAAATAAGTCTTCATGCGATACAATATGTTGGCCTCAATACATTTACACATTATCCAATCAATAAACCATTTCCAAAATGTGTCATGCTAATTTGGAACATGATTTCTTGTATCGGTCCATAACCTAGACCTATCTGCCGATAAAGGCAAATATGTGAACCTGATTAGTCCAATAAGAAAAACACCAATTCCAAACATCCAATCCATGTCTTCGACATAACCAAATGATCTCCAAATGGTAACAAGTCATCATCAACTTCCTGAGCTATCGATGAAACATATACTGGTGACTGTGCATAAGCCAATATCCATGTCAAGACCACAATGTGTCGGTTCAACAATAAACCAATATAACCATAGTGCCAAATCAACAATGTAGACCTCCAAAAAGATAAGTGTTGACATCAATGACAAAACCAATGCAACATATGACGAAGTCATCCATAATACCAACAATCTCCCCCTTTGGCATTGATGGCAACACTAGATGAAAAAACATCTAAGTGCCAAAAATAGAATGCCAAAAACCAACAGTCTCCCAAAATAGATCAATACAAATTTTTGTACCAAAAATACATCTCTCCCCGAGGTATAATATTTTTCCATAGATATGTCTCCCCCTTTCACATCAAATGCCAAAGCAATTAAGAATCAAAACATAACATACAACTAACTACTCCCCCTGAGTAGTAGCTCTCCTTCATCAAGACCGGAAAAGATTTTTTTGTTAGTCCCTGTCGGTTTGATGCCAATCTTCATCATTCAAGTCTCTGCCAGTTGGGAAATTACCCCAAGCTACTCTCTAAGATATTCAAATGTTTCCTTAGGCAAAGGCTTTGTAAAAATATCTACAATTTTCTCTTTAGTATTCACATAAACCAATCTCACTTCATTTGCTTCGACATTCTCTTTCACAAAATTATACTTAATAGAAATATGCTTTGTTTTAGAGTGAAATATTAGATTCTTTGATATATCTATTGATGTTGAATTATCACAATGAATAATTAATGGTTCTTTGCATTTTACCTTGATATCCTTCAACATTTGCTTGATCCATAATACCTAAGTGCAATTAGTTGTTACTGCAACATATTTTGCTTCTATTGTAGATAATGATGTACAAGTATGCTTCTTGCTTATCCATGAAATTAATCTTCTGCCAAGAAAGAATGCACCGCCAGTGGTACTCTTTCTATCATCCACATCTCCTACCCAATTTGCATTTGTATATGCACATAACTCAAAATTATCATCCTTAGGATACCATAAACCAAGATTTGTTGTGCCTTGTAGGTACCAGAAAATCCTTTAAACTACTGATTCATGATTTTCTTTAGGATTGGTTTGAAATCTAGATACAATACACGCTGCATTCATTATATCAGGTTTGGTTTGTGTCAAATACAATAATCCTCCAATCATAGATTTGTACCTTGTTAGATTTATAGGAGCTGAATCATCCTTTAATGTTAATTTATCTGTTGTGGTCATAAGAGTGCTTACCAGTTTGGAGTTTTCCATTTCAATTTTCTTCAAAAGTTTCATCAAGTATTTTGTTTGACATATGAATATACCTTTATTTGTTTGAGAAATTTACAAACCTAGAAATTATCTCTCCAATCATAGACATTTCAAACTCTTCCTGCATCTTGTTAGCAAAGTCTTTACATAACTCTTCTTCTCCTCCAAAAATGATATCATTCACAAATACTTCAACAACCAAAATATCATCATTGGTAATTTTGTAATACAAATTACTGTCAGCATTACCTTTTGTGTATCCAAGCTTTAAAAGATATTTATTCAGTCTAGCATACCAAACTTTGGGAGCTTGCTTCAATCCATATAAAGCTTTCCTTAACCTGCAAACCATATCCTTAACATTTGTCAATGAAAATCCATCAGGCTATTCAATGTAAACTTCCTCTTCAAGATCTCCATCTGATAAACTTTATAGTTCTTGTGAGCTGCAAATGCAAGAAATAGTATAACTACTTCAATTCTGGTTACCGGTGCAAAGGTTTCATTATAATCAATTCCTTCTTTCTATGAATAACCTTTACAAACTAATCTTGCTTTGTTTTTTATTACTTCACCATCTTCATTAAGTTAATTTCTAAATACCCATTTAGTTCCAATTACTTTTTTGTCTTTAGGCCGGGCAACTAATGTCCAAGTATTATTATTTTCAATCTATTCTAATTCATCTTCCATTGCTTTTATCCAATGTTTATCTTGACATGCTTCAACTTGAGAAATTAGACATAGCTCTTCATTTGCCAATATTCCTCTTGTCATAACACCTTGATTTTTATTTCCAATTATCTTATTTTCTGAATGATTCAATCTTACATACATGGGTTTATTCTGATTTTCACTTATAGGCTGTTGTTCTTCAGTCACAGTTGAGTTCTCTGATGATGTCGATGTGATAGGTTCTTCATTCTGTACCGGTGCAATCTATGTCATTTCATTTATAATCATTTCTACTACCAGTTCTATAGATCTTGATTCTCCTCTAAAATGTTCGTCTATCTTCACATTAGTACTTTCAATGATTTTCTGTAGTCTTTTATTATAACATCTATATGCCTTGCTTCTTGTTGAATAACCAATAAATATTCCTTCATCACTTCTAGGATCAAATTTTCTAATCAACTCATCTCTCCTAATATAGAATTTGCTTCCAAATATTATAAATTATTTAAGAGTAGGAGTATGACCAAACCATAGTTCATAAGGGGTCTTACTGGTTTCACCTTTGATGCGAACTCTGTTGAAAGTATAAACCAATGTATCCACTACTTCTCTCAAGTACACATGAGGTAGATTTGCTTCCATCATCATGGTTCTTGTTGCATCTAGTATGGTTATGTTTTTCTTTTCCACAACTCCATTCTACTAGGGTGTCCGGGGTGCTGATAGTTGTCTTTTGATTCCATTCTACTCACAGAATGCATTGAATTCCCTAGATGTAAATTCTCCTCCTTGATCAAATCTTAAACATTTAATTTTCTTGCCGGTTTCATTCTCTACCATTGCCTTGTATATCTTGAATCTTCCAAAAGCTTCTGATTTCTCCCTGAGAAAAGTAACCCAAGACATTCTAGAATAATCATCAATTATTAGCATAAAGTATCTATCACCCTAAAGACTCCTTGTTCTTTCTAGACCACATAAATCAATATGAATTAAATCGAGAATATTATTGGATTTCTCATAAATGCTCTAAAATGTTGTTCTAACTTGCTTTCCCATTTGACATTCCTTACATACCAAATTATGAGGTTTCACAATCTTAGGTAAATCCCCTATTGCCTTAGTTGAACTGATCTTTACAATGCAATCCAAATTCACATGATAGAGTCTTTTATGCCATAACCAAATTTCATCAATGTGTGCAATCAAACATGTCTTATCATTGGTATTCAAATAAAGATATTACCTTTAGTCTGATTACCGGTTGTAATCTCCAATCCAGTTTTGTTCATGATTTTGCATTTTCCATTCTTGAATTGTAATTGAAATCATTTTCCCACTAACTGACCAACACTCAAAAGATTATGTTTTAAACCTTCAACATAATAAACATTGTCAATATTATGCTTACCATTCAAAGATATAGTGTCTCTTCCTTTGATTAAACAAGCTTTGTCATCTCCAAATCTTACTAGACCTCCATGAATTTCTTGTAAAGATAAGAATTTTCTTTTATCACCAGCCATATGATGCGAGAATCCACTATCAATGATCCATTCATCATTTTCTTCAATTTTTGCTTCTAATGCCTTCTCTACCAGTTTGACAATAGGTGTTGGTGGGTCTTCTTTTAATGCAACAAATGCCCATCCACTATCTATTGGATCTTCACCAGAGTCATCTATAACACCTTCATCTGCATAGTAACATGACTTATCTCTGTTTTTCTTAAATATGTATCTCTGATATTCAGGGTTAGGCTTATATGTTCTCTTTGCTTCCTCTCTTAGTCTTGCATGTCTATCAGGAAACCTAGATGCCATATGACCAAATTTATTGCAATTAAAATATTTGAAAGGTTTTTTACCTTCATACTTACTTCCTGTTGGACCTTTGGGCATCTTCCTTACAAATAGGGCTTCAAGTTCTTCATTTTCTTTTTTGATATCTTCAAGTTCTTTTGCATAAAGTTATTTCCAATCAAATTTGTTAGATGATGATGATGATGATGATGATGATGATTCTTTGAAAGCTATATCAGTTTTGACTATAGCAACATGACCAAACTCTTCAAGCTCAAATGCTAAAAGCTTTCCAACCGAAGTATCTCTAGATACCGATGTATTAGGCATTGTTCTCAACTCATTAATAGCTATCACTTTCATTTTGTAAGCTGGTGGCAAAGCTCTTAAAACTTTAGAAACAATTTCATCTTCACTTAAATATCCTCCACAACATTGTATTCCTAAAAAAATTCATTAACTCCTTCCATAAATGTAGAAATTCTTTCATCCTCTTCCATTTTTAAATTTTCATACCTGACCCAGTAACATTCCAATTTTGCAATCTTGACAGTGGTATCTGTTGTTCTCAAATTCTGATTTCCCTATCCCCTCTATAATAAAATTCAAAGCCTTTGTTGCATGTGGAGATAATGACAAGAAAATCAAAACCCAGAATAACATATAACAAGGTTTATGCAAAACCTTCTACACTTCAAGCTTGTCATAAGCTTAGGTGGGTATACCTCTCATGAATACTTTCACAATTTTAATATAAGATCCACAGCAAACCAATGTTAGACACATGTGAACCTCATCACCTCAATAATACTGAAAACTAAAGAGAAAACATGGATTCATTTTCAGTCTTGACCCCAAGGAAGATAGAAGAACTCCATAAATAATATCAATGCCTATTTCAGGCTAAAGAGTCACCCAAACTAAACAAGAATTCCAAATCTGAGCATTCACATACATTTCATTGCTTCGGCTTTGTCAACCTAATATATGCCTAACATATATATAAGTATTTTCTTTATTCTAAACCCAGTCATCAAATTCAAGCAGAAAACAATTGATTTACTAATAGATAGGTCTCACGTATATTTAATCCCCCTCCTTGAGAGAAAAACCTAAAACATGTCTGTAAGATTGCCTTGCAAACCCTATTCAATGGAATAACCCTAGATTATTTAAAAGAAACCTGTAAATCAATGAATTCACACAAGAAGACAACAAAGATTTAGGCTCAAAATGCGCTGATCTGTATATTAATATTCATTTCTTGAAAATCTTACATAACTCGAGGTGATTTATGAAAGAACCAGAAAACCTTAGATACATTTCAGCAGAGTTTCTTTACAAATTCTTATGATGTCCTTTCCTAAAGTCATGGTATCCATTTATAATTATATGGATGCAAACAAGCTTCAAACTTTCCTAGGAATAGTTTTTTACAACTGTGATTCCCGCTTAAAAGAGGCTGCAAGCCATTTTCAATCCTAACCTCCTTGAAGTTTTTTATGGAACTGGTGTGCTCTACCTTTACATACGGCTCTCTTCTTCAATATGCCATTAAAAAAATCCTCTGGATCAGAATATTTGGCCATTGTAGTAGACAACCTGTAGGGTTGAAAGAAATCATCAAAATGTGTCCAACCACCCTTGGTGATTACAAATTGATGTGCAATGGTGATAGTTGGGAAAATTGTTCCTTTTCCCCTATTTGTTAATTCTGCTTCTTGCAAGCCTCTGATTTGCCTCAGGACCTCCACAATTCATATCTTCAATGGAACTTGATAGGGGAGAAAATATGGAGTTCCTCTGAAATGATAAACTGTGAACACAATAGAGATAGGGTACAAATATATATCACCCCAGTTGTGAACAATTTTGATATCTCCAACAAATTCCTTAGGCCTAAGGAATTGAAGGAGAGCTTTAGGAGTTCTAGGGTTTTGTGGGCATAAGAGGGTCCTAAGCCTAGATGCAAAACATCTATCAAACTTCAAGTATCTTGCATCTTCTCTATCCCAAGAAAAAATTGTACTCCATAATTGAACGAGGATCTCCTCACCATCTTTTTCTTTGATCAGGTCCATCTCATTAGCAAAATATTCAACACCTTTAAATAGAAACATGTACATAAGGAGAGAATACCACCCAAAAGGTCTATCTACCTTAGCATTTTTTATCCCCATCAATCCCTCATGAATGGCATCAGTGAGATAAGGTGAAAAATAAAATGTTACTGCCAGAGATGGATTCAGAATCTGTGCTATCATGAGCATATAGTGGGTTGGCATAGTTGTTTTAGCATCTTCCCCAAGAATCTGACATAGGGACCAATACATCCCTTTATCCCTCAAAGTAAATATATTTAGAGAGAAGGGTTCCATGGTTCTAGGGCCTACAATAGTCAGTCCTCCTATTTTGACAAAAAAATCTTCTAGAGGGCCACTTCTGAGGTGATCTCTCTGAGCCTCATACACCTTTGCTAATGTTTCAAAATTGATGGGCTCTAAGTAATTTGATACTTCACTAAGCCTAAAAACTCTCTTGAACTCATCATAATTTATTTCAATTAGTGACCCCCCATTTACATTTCTCATGCATCTGGTAACAGGGTCATAGTTATTTACAATCTGAGTTAATAGGTCCACATCCATGAAAACCCCAAGGACTATGAGCTTTCCAACATCTAACTCCCATATACTATTCATTAGAATAGGGGAATTTCTCTAGCCAAATCCCACTTTGAAATGTCCCAAACTGGATATTCCTATCTGAGAATCCCTTAACCAATTCCCTTTGTCATACAAACCGTCGCCAATTCTCAAGCAGGGAGCTTTAGGCACCAATTCTTTCATCTTAGATGCGGTATTAGTAGACATAGTTAACTGCTCTAAAAAGTCATCACAAATGGCTCTCTCCTGATAATTTACTTTCCCTTTGAAATCTCTTCATGGTGCCATCTTGGAATTACAGTTATTTCAATTAAAACATAGACAAACTTCTGAGAAATCAAGCACCTAGTGATACCAATTCAAACTGTAACTGTCAAGCAATATGCAAAAACTTACTTGTTGCCTAAAGAAATTCTCTTTGTGCACCCATTGCTCTGCAAGACTCTTCGAAATGACACCAAAGTTTTAGTTGATGTGAAGCTTATTACGGCAACTGACCATTGAATAGAAACATTAAGCCACATGCTTCGACAATCCATTCGTAATTGATTTTGAAAAACGGCTCCAATGGACCACAAAGAATTTTCTAAGTGTCTTGCCTTTTCGCTGCTTCGTGAAAGATAAAAACCTTGCATCTTTTCAATGTGAAATAGCTCCATCCATCAGATCCTAAAAGATGTGCATGTTCTTTACCTTACTTGAGTCATCCTTCTTAGAAATGGGCCCCGCCTTCCTTTTGCTGCTTGTCTATTCAACTAACCATGACTGCTACCACTGGTGGTTTTTTGCTATTTCGAAAAGGTTAATCACTGTGTAACTTCACGTTGCGAAACAATGTGCATCATTGGATCAATTTCAAGATGCGTAGCCTTTAACTCCTTTAACCTTAAAAGTGGGCCCTCTATGCGAAATCCACTTGTCCTATTGATTTTTGGCAAATATCCTCCACGTGTTGGCCATTCATTCACTCAAGAACTCTGTTGAACTCCACATCTGAACCACCACTTGTTTTGTTTAGCCGTGGATTTCATCAATATTGCTGCTTAATCAAATGGGCCACTCACGATCCATTCGAAGTGAAATTTCCTACTGATAGATCACCTTTTGCCTCAGCCAGACATCCAGCTATATTGCCACCTCATCCGCCATGTAACCGCCAGCTCCATTTCACTGCTTCGTGAAGAGTAAATTTTGTGTTACTTTGGGCTGCAAAACAATGCGCACCGTTGGATCTTCTCAGAGATGCACTTTCTTTATCTTCTAAGCCACCCTTTTGCTGGGCCCACTACCTTTTTTTCTACTTCACGAAAGGTAAAATTTGCGCATCTTTACCATGCAAAATAGCGCCGACCGCTAGATCTTGTCAAAAATGTTTGGTCTTTAACCAAGGGATTCGGTTACCTTTGGGGCCTACCATCCTTTCTCTGCTTTGCAAAGGATAAACTTCGCTCATCTTTTCATCATGAAACAATACGGACCATTGGATCAACTGGAAGATATTCAGCCTTTAGCCTTCCCTGTGATTGCTTTTCTTGGGCCCACCAACTATTCGCTATTTTGCGAAGCATAAACTTCATGCATATTCCCTTTGTGAAACTGTGACAACCATTGGATCATGAACAAGATGCATGATCCTTAGCTCATTCTTTAGCTTACCTGTCGGGCCCACCAATATTTTGCTACTTCATGAAAGATAAACACTGGGTTACTTCCCATTGTGAAACCGCGCACATCATTGGATCAACTAGATCTTGCACGATCTTTATGAAGCCCGACAAAGAAATGAAAACTTAGGAGAAGCCAAAAAATTAAAAACATTATTAACGACCTGCCTAAGGCAAAACTTAAATGGGGGACCTCTTCCCATGATGGACCGACCCTTCCACCTAAGTGGAAAAAGTAACAAGAAAATAGAACACAGGGATTTCAAGATGGAAAAGGTGAATTGCAAAAACCCTAAACCCTTAGACAAATAACCCTCAGAGGTAGAAAGAAGAAACTAAGCACAATTTTGTAGACTTTAGTGGATTAAAGAACAACAATCACCCAATAATCATAATAGTGACAACAATGGCTCTAATTGGGGATGGTTGGATGCGAGACCAACACAAGAACACAAAAAACTCTGGAGAATAGACCAAAAAACAAGCCCAAAAGAAACCAACAGAAGCAAACCTAATTATGTATAAACTACAAACTACTGTGCATGGACTTTGAAACTTAAGAGAAGTAATACTTCAGGAATTGTCCATGCACTGGAAATTCCTATACTTCACCATTCATTTTCTGCAAGAAGTATGAGTCTTTTCCATTAAAATCACAGACAATTGAAGGGCCTATCCATAGTGACTCAAATTTTTTATGCTTGCCCTTGTCTTGTCCCCTTGCATTCCATTGAAGAAAAATGCCACCGATTTGAAACTTCCTTAATGTGGTTCTTTTATCAAAAAGATACTTGGACTGCAACCAAATCTTCAAATTTCTTTTGTGAGCCAAAGTCCTTATTTCTTCCACTTCCACCGTCTGAACCATTCTGTCTTCCATGGGTTCTGACAACTCCAACTCCTCATCTTGTAGGAACTTGTATATAGGGATAAGGTTATTGACTGACACCCTAGTTTGTGTGCCATAAACCAATTCAATTGGTGATACACCAATTTCTTTCTTAACAGTAATCATGTCTACCCATAATGATCCCAAGACCTTTTGTTCTCCTCAAGAATTTTCTTGATAATATTCAAAAGGATTTTATTACTAGATTCTTCTTGGTCTTTGCCTTGTGGATGGTATGGTGAAGAGTAAGACACTATTATCCCATGACTAGTACAAAATTCAGTGAATTCCTCTGATCTAAAACTCATGGCATTATCCATTATCAGTTTCACAGGAACACCAAATCATGTTATGACATTATCCATCAAAAATTCAATGACAACTTTACTAGTAGCTCTTTTAGTGGGTATGGTCTCAATCCACTTAGTAAAATAGTCCGTAGCTACTATAATCCATCTGTGACCTCTTCCTGATTTCTCAGCTATTTCCCCAATAAAATCAATGCCCCACTGAACAAAAGGGGATTCCATTGTAACTGGGTTAAGGGGCAAAGCTCCTTCGTAATTTAACTTGGAAGAATGTTTTTGGCATGGGTCACACCTCCGGACATCCTCATGAGCATCTTTGAACAAAGTAGGCCAATAGTATCTAGCCCAAACTATCTTGCCAGCTGTGGTATTGGTAGAGTAGTGGCCTCCACATACTCCATTATGCATTTCAATTAGCATCCTTCTAGCTTAGGATTTATCTAAGCACATCAACAATTCCCCATCTGTATTTTGCCAATATAGATCACCCTTAATAAGGACATACTTTTAAGACTTTAGTTTCAATGTCCTTCTCTGGTTAGAAGTCATTCCCTCCGAGTATGTTGCATCCCTCAAAAAATGTACTACTTCTGAGTACCAGGGTTGTGTCTCAATACTTGTGACCAAGATATTCTCAATTTCAACATTGTTAACTTCAACATCAAGGAAATTTGATTCGGCCATCAACTTAGCAAGATCTAACCCTCTTACCAATTTAGTAATCTTGATTTCTAAATCAAACTCTTGAATCCGAGTTATCCATCTGCACCTTTTGCCAGTGACCTCAGACTGAGATAAGATGTCCTTGATAGCCACATGTGGGACGTAGGCAACTATCTATGCATTTACAAGATATGGCCTAAATTCTTTTACAATTTTAACCAAAGCATATGCTTGCTTCTCCATAATTTCATATTTCATCTCTGCAGCTTGTAGAGATTTTCTATAGAAAGCAATAGGGTGTTCATATCCCTCGGCGTCCTTTTGAAGAAGGACTGCAGCCACTATATGATGATAAGAAGCAAAAGAGAACAATGAAAAGGGCTTACTGTAATCAGGGGACTTCAATACTGGTGCCTCCTGAATAGCCTTTTTAATTTTACCAAAAGCCTTTGCAGCTTCTTCATCCCAATAAAACTTTGCATCTTTCTTAAGCAACTTAACAATAGGTTTGACTATTTCAGCAAAGTTAGCAATGAATCATCTAATAAAATTCACCTTGCCCAAGAAAGATTGAATACCTTTAACATTCTTTAGCTTAGGTACATTGTTTATGGCTTCAATCCTTTCAAGTTCTATTCTAACCCCTTCGTTGGAGACAATATTCCCAAGCAACTTCCCTTCAATAACTGCAAAATGACACTTTTTTGGATTTAAGGAAACACCAAACTCCAAAGCTTTGTTGAAAACCTTTTCTTGGTGCCCGCAGTGGTCATATACCCTTTTAGAGAAATGTGTTAAATCGTCCTGGTACACAACCATGATGATGTTGATAAATTCCTTGAAAGCTACATCCATTACTCTCTGAAAAGTAGCTCCAACATTTTTTAAACCAAATGGCATCCTTACATATACATACGTCCCCCAAGGGGTAGTAAAAGTAGTCTTGAACTGTTCAAACTCTTTCACTAATACCTAATTGTATCCTGAGAACCCATCCATCATGGACAACCGATCGTACCCAATTACTCTTTGCAACATTGCCTCCACATTGGGGGAAGAATAGTTGTATTTTAAAGAAGCAACATTCAAATTCCTGAAATCAACACAAAGTCTTATGTCCCCATTCTTCTTTCTAACTAGGACTAAATTAGACACTCATGATGAATGTCTTATAGGCTTAATGATCCCCCCTTCCCTCAACTTGGTTAACTCTTATTGTATTTTGGTTTCCAAAAGGGGGTTGATAGGTATTTGCTTTTGTCGAAAAGGCTTAGCATCTAGATGTAGAGGGACTTCATGTTGAAATAGATCTTGTCTATATGCCTTTAGGTCTTCATAAGACCAAGCAAAAAAATGTTTATACTTTCTCAATAATTTAACGAGGTTGGCCTTAATACGAGGAGCCAAGTTCTTCCCACTATACACCAACTTAGGGGATGATTCTATCCCTAAATTCACTTCCTCCAATTCCTCTAATTTGGTAGTTGACTGTTGATGCAAATGGCTATCACTGTGACTGAACATACCTTCCAGTTCTACCAATCCTCTGAGGTTTTCATTGGTTTCCAACTGGACCATGTCATTTCTAGACACTATTTCTCTATCTTCCACTACTTCTACTAATGCATTTGCAATCAATTTTCTATCCATCATAATCATCAATGCATTGTATGAATCTAAGAATATCTTCATCATCTGCAAACACTTTCCAGTTATATACATTATCAAGAATAGCAGGCCTAGATTTTATCTCAACTATAGACACACTGGTTAATGTTACATCATCATTATTTAATGCAACATTAGCTGAGAAATCAACCATGATGTTCTTTGATCTTTCTATCCAGTTAATAGAAAATACACAAAAATGCTCAATCACATCCCAAACAACATGTTTATATATTTTCAAACGATCATTTTTGGATGCATATTTAGATGTTATCTAAGAAACCACCAACTTTGAATCCCCAAATACTCTTAACAATTGAATTTCATGCTTCTTAGCAACTTCAAGCCCTAATAACAAAGCTCCATATTCAGCTGTATTATTTGTACACTGGAAAGCTAACAGAAAAGAGTATTTGAAAGTCATACCTGATGGGCACACAAAAAGAACTCCTACTCTAGATCCTTCCTTAGAGAAAGCTCCATCAAAGTACATATGCCATAAACCTTGTTTCTAAGATTCCAATTCATTAACAATAGGATTGGTATTTTTCAACTGAGGTAGAATTGGTTGTACTCTAAAGTTATCAAGATCTACATCAATAATACAATTCAACATATTAGGGTCTATCTTCTCAATCACCCTAGGAGCATGTGGTTCTCTATACAACTTAACTTGGCTTCCATTTACTAGGATTGTTGCATTTGAAAGATCTAACTGCACGTTTCCTCCAACTGCTGCAGCCCATTCTCTGGATAATAGCATGCCATAATGGGGTTTTGTGTCAGTTACTATGACATCCATTTTATAGGTTGCTTCAGGAAATGCTGCTATCTTTACCTCCACATCCTTCATTGTACCTATCATAGGTACTTCTCTATTGTCCATAGCATAACATTTCCCATACACAGTACTTACTGATATTCCCAATTATTGCATGACACCATATGGCATCACATTTGCAGTAGCACCAAAGTCTATTATACAATTCTTGATTAACCTATTATTGACTAATAAGGTCACATAAAATGGATCCACTTGGGAAGGTTCCTGAGTAATTGTTGTTCCAACATATACTTCTGGAGTTTGAAGCTCATGATCCTTTTCATCCTTCATGGTGTTTGTAGGTGAAGATGTACTATTATCTAATATATTAAAAAATAAAGAGATTGCATCTTCTCTATGTTCCTTTATTTTCAACAATTCTACCAATGGGACTGTAACTTTCATTTGCATCAAAGCCTGAGTCATATCAAAGGTGGAACTAATAATTGACTTAGTATTAATTTTAGCCTTTTCTATTTTTTGTTGGCTTGCCCTTTTAGTTGTAGCAATCCCTTGTAAATTGCCAGTAGTGTTGTTATATATACTCCTTGTAACATCTTTGGATTGATCACCTTTTGCATGACCATCTTGAGGCAAAGTACCATTGCTTGCTGTCTGTTTCTAAGATATTTATTTCATGAACATGGAGCTTGGTTCACCTTGATCTCCATCCCTTTTACTACTTCTTAGATTGTAATTGTGCTTGGCTTTGGCTATGACAACCTTAGTAAGATTTTTTTACCTCTTCATCACTAGGTATTCTGAGATTAATTTCTTCATCTTCAATGGTTACCACATTTAAAGTAGGATGCCAATCAATTTTTAGCTTCCCTTGGTAACATTCATTATAACTCAATGCATCATACTCACTGGATTCACTTTGTGAAGACTCATTATCACTTTCAATAATGGTGTCAAACATTTTAATATGAAGCTCACTCTCCTTTCTCAGGGATTCATCTAGAGCTTGAGACACAACACACTGATGGGGAGAATGTGGCCCATCACATGCCATGCACCAAGGAGTATTTTCCCTATTGTGTACATTTCCTCCTTTTAAAGAATCTGGGGTGTCCTAGTTCTGTGTCTTTTTCAACTTATCATGTTGAGGTTTTCCATCCTTCCAAGTGGTGTTGTATGGCATATCATGTAATCTAGGAGGCCTATCTTGCCAATTATAGTGATTTCTGTCATTCTTACTTACCTTAGCAGTAAGATCTTTCACAGTCATTAATTTTTCTATTTTGTCTTCTTCCTTGGAAACTTTATTATGCTATTGTTTTGGTTCTTGCCACAACCTACCATCAGTCCTCCTTCCCACTTTTCCAGATGCTTTCCTATTGCTTTCTACATTTATGGCAATTCTAAAAGCATCTCTCAGACTATGTGGGTTTTTATCCCTCAGAATGTAGGCCATTTTAGAATCAAAATCATTTAGTAAGTGTTCAAACACATATTATCATCTAATCTCATCACTTGGTAGAGCCTATGCATTTCTTTATGAAACCTAGCACTGAAGTCTATGACAATTTCATTATCAGACTTCCTGATATTGTTGAATTCGTTGAGCATAAAGCTCACATTCATTTTATCACCATATTTCTCTTAAAAGCAATTCTTAAACTCCTCCCAAGAACAAATGCTATTCACAGGCAGACCTCTGTACCAATCCCTTGCATCATCCACCAAGGACTATATAAATAATTTCATGATGACATCTTCATCTACAATCTCATAATCATTTACCAAGTCACCAAAATATTTTAAGTTCTCTTCTGCACTTATAGCATTATTGCCAGAAAATTTGTGGAGCCTATCCATCAATTCAGTAGGAACATGATTAGGGTACCTTGGGATTCCCTCAAAGAAAAGTTGTCTGTATAACTTCAAATTAATGGGTCTTCTCTAGAACTAGTTACCAGTAAGATTACTACCCATATTCATTCTCATATTAAGACCATGAGTTAGAGGGACTTGGTTACTTTGGTTAGTAATGGGGACTTGACTAACTTGACTAATACTCATAGGTAGAGTTGACTGAATTTTGATTGGAGGGTGTGAGGCATACTGAGGTGAAAGCTTATTTGGGTCAATAGAAGAAAATATTATGGGAGGAGCCTTTAGATAATTAATTTTTCTTTTAACCTCTTGATTGGCTGCTTCTAACTCAGCTCTCTCCAATTCTCTTTGCAGATCTTCCTTTTCTTTCATAATCCTTTCTATATCTATCTCATGTGCAGACAACCGATGAGAAATTTCCTCTATAGTCTTAGATCTAGACCCAGTTTCCATGCACTTTTGTTTTCCTTTGTCAATATTAGTTCTAACAGGTTGTGGATCACTAAGAATTGGACAACAAACTTCTGTGTGGGGTTAGTCTTGACAGTCAAATTTTCTCTGATAACTGGACCCTCTTCCTCACTCTTGGTTTTCTCTTGAGTGAACAATTCAAGATCAGAAATCTACCTTAAAAGCTTGTCTCTCTCAATCAATTTTGCCTTAAATTCCTTCTCCTTATTTGTTTCTTTTTGTGTCCTTAGAGAAATCAATTGATGAACTCTTTTATTGAGAGCCTCAATTTCTTGGGATACTTCATCTTCATTAGGGAAAACCTCTTCAAAATCTGACATATTGACTTGATCAATATCAATCAGAATAATATTCCCATCTATAGTTCTTGGTACAGAATCCATCTTAACATTAGAACTACTTCTATGCTTCCCAGACAAGCTAACATGAGAAATCTTCTGATTCAAGACTTGGACATCTTCATTATTACCAAATAAACCAGAATGAAAACCAAGAATGTCTTGCTCAGATTCACACGAAGAAGAATTTGAATTTGTGTATAGGGGTGTTTTAGATGACTTACCCGTGTGACTGCTTTTCTGTATCCAGGCAACATTAGATGGCTCATGTACAACTGATCTTTTCTGGCCTTTTTGGGCCTACTCAGGTAATCCCCCTTGCAACGTCTCTTGAGAATTTCTCCTCATGAATGATCTAGTGTTCTTTCCTCTCTGCATTATATTTGTTTTCCTTAAGATGAATTATGCTTATTCAAGAGCACTCATTATTTCTTGTCAGAGTCACCACCCAAAACTATGGAAAAATAAGGAATTAAGCTTGAAAAATCACTCACATAAAATAATAGAATAAGAAAGTCTTCAGAGAGAAAATAACATAGATCAGAAGTAAAATGGCCAGTTACAAGGACCAAATACACACAATATCAAAATGATTTACAGCTAATATAAGAACCAATCTGTAGCATAGATTCACACTATAGCTATCCCCAATAGAGTCACCACTTTTGTTGTTCTCAATTTCTGATTTCCTTATTCCCTCTGTAATAAAATTCAAAGCCTTTGTTGCATGTGGAGAGAATGACAAGAAAATCAAAACCCAAAATAACATATAACAAGGCTTATGCAAAACCTTCTACACTTCAAGCTTTTCATAAGCTTAGGTGGGTATACCTCTCATGACTACTTTCACAATTTTAATATAAGATCCACAATAAACCAGTGTTAGAAATCTGTGAACCTCATCACCTCAATAATACTCAAAATAAAGAGAAAACATGTATTCATTTTTCAGTCTTGACCCCAAGGAAGATAGAAGAACTCCATAAATAATATCAGTGCCTATTCCGAGCTACAGAGTCACCCAAACTAAACAAGAATTCCAAATCTGAGCATTCACATACATTTCAATGCTTCAGCTTTGTCAACCTAATATATGCCTGACATATATATAAGTATTTTCTTTATTCTAAACCCAGTCATCAAATTCAAGCAGAAAACAATTGATTTACTAACAGATAGGTCTCACATATATTTAATCCCCCTCCTTGAGAGAAAAACCTAAAACATGTCTCTAAGATTGCCTTGGAAAGTCTATTCAATCAAATAACCCTAGATTATTTAAAAGAAACCAGTAAATCAATGAATGCACACAAGAAGACAACAAATATTTAGGCTCAGAATGCTTTGATCTGTATATTAATATTCATTTTTTTAAAATCTTACATAACTCAAGGTGATTTCTGAAAGAACCAGAAAACCTTAGATACATTTAAGCAAAGTTTCTTTACAAATTCTTGTGATGTCCTTTCCTAAAGTCCCGGTATCCATTTATAATTATATGGATGAAAAAAAGCTTAAGATTTTCCTAGGAATAGTTTGCTACAACCATGATTCCCACTTGAAAGAGGTTGTAAGCCATTTTCAATCCTAACTTCCTTGAAGTTTGTTATACCGTTGCAACATTAGCTAACTGTTCTTGAACCTCCACTTCTTGCACCGCATATTTGTTTTTCCACTCTTGGAACACGTCATCACCAGGCCAGGAGAAGTTAACAATTTTCTTCTTCAACTTATTCAATCTTTTCCATGTGTTTCTTAATTGCTTAACCTCTATCTCCAGAAAACCATAATGTGACTTCATCTTCTCAATTTCTTCAATTGTCTGAATAAATAAAGATGTGTCATCTGAATTGATGACTTCATTTATCCATTGAGACAATTTATGTCTTAGCTCATCTAGCCATACTTTTCCATCTTTTAACTTACTTGTGCTGACAAAACCTCTAGGAAATATTTCAAACTTCTGGTCAGCATATTCCTTTCTATACAGATTTTCCTTTCTTTCTAGACCAGCTCTTCTTTATACCAACCTAGTCATGCCTTTCACTAACTCATAGGTGGATTTAATAGTGGCATCAACATTTGCTTCTTCATGGCATGAACACATGAATTCCAATTCCACCTCTCTAGGAATCCACTTATTCAAAATTGGCTCTAGAGCAACCTTATCCTCCTTTAAACCTTTCAACATGTTCAAAATTCTCTGCATATATATATATGCATAATAGAAGTCCCTATTGTGTCAGCAAACTTGAAAATTGTGCCTCTGACCTTTTCCTCGTACTTACTTGCAAATAGAGCCTGAGCCTGCTTCAACTTTTTCAATTCATCTTATATGGTCTTAGTTGATTGAAAACCATAAGTCATAGGAGAAGGGGGAAATTCAATGATTGGACTGGTGGATGGAGGTTTTGCTGGAGAAGAGGCAATCATTAAGGTAGAAGATTCACCTCTCTGGTATTGCCCTGCTAATTGATTTTTCAATTTGGCAATGTTACTATCCCTGTGGGCTATTTCCCCTTTGGCCTCTTTATAAGCCTTTAGAATCATCTCCAGTTTTACCTGGAGATTAACTTTTTCCTTGGCTTCCTTCTCGGCTACTGCCATACTGAATTTTGCTAATTCCAAAATTGTGCTCGCAGCTTCTACTACCCCTATGTCCTGCACTCTCTTCACAATCATACCTCCAAGATAGCTGGACTCTGAGGTGTCCTTCCTCTTTCTGCTCTCATCCCTCCTTAGAGACAACATGACCAAAGCAACATGGTCCTTGCTAAATGTCACTCCTTCAAAGGGTTTTGTTTCTTTCCTTACTTCCTCAAGCATAATGCATCTACTATATCCCACTTAGGAAGAATTAATACACTAGATTTTGCTACCATTTCTCTCCCCTGCTCAGGAGTAATGGCTTTGAATTTTGTCATCATTTCTTGTTTCACTTCTTCTTCCACTACAAATGTATCTTTGTGGGGATGTTCACTTTTCTTCTTCTCACATTTTGCTTTAAATTGTTCTATATTTTGCCTCCAAACAAATTGCATAAAAGATCCTATTGTAACAAAATTATTATCAGCCAGAAATTCCTCACTGCCCTATTTGATGATAGGGTCTAACTCTTTGCCTTTAAACTCCTCTACAGTCAAGTCTATTTCAGCATTTGGTGGTTCTTCAGGTATTCCTTCTTGTACTTCTTCATAAGTACAGGCAATCTCCCCAAGACTTCCTAGCTGCAACAATTGCTCAGCCAATGCATGTTCATCTCCTACATGGATTGGGGATTTGGATGGAGAATATAAAGGCTCACCTGTTTGTACCTCTTTTCCCACCATTTTCCTTTTAGGGGAATCTTGGATTTAAACTACATCTTCTATTGCTCTTTTCCCTTTTGAAGTAGAAGGCTCACCCCTAACTGGCACTAGCACACTATATTTTGGCCTCTTCTGCATCACATATTCACCTAGAGGGATGGCCTTGGCAAAAGAAGGCTTGGCTAGAACCAACTTATCCTTTTTAGGGTCATTTTTTAATATAGCTTCCCTCTTCTCCTTTAAGGTTTGCATTAAATCTTCAAAATAAAGTATCAAGAATTTAGCCTTTTCCTCAAAGGGAGTAAAACTAGACAAAGGATCATAACCACTATCAAATTGGTGGATAAAATCTAGAGCCCTTTTATATGCTATCCATTTTTCCTTTCTCAATTCCTGTTCATCTAGATTGAATTCATTTCTAATCAAATCCTCAGGAAAATGGAACAGGTGTGCTCTATCTTTACATACGGCTCTTTTCTTGAACATGCCATTAAAAAAAAATTCTCTGGATCAACTAATCTGGCCACTGCAATAGACAACCTATAGGGTTGAAAGAAATCAGCAAAATGTGTCCAACCACCCTTGGTGATTACAAATTGATGTGCAATGGTGACAGTTGAGAAAATTGTTCCTTTTCCCCTATTTGTTAATTCTGCTTCTTGCAAAGTTTTGATTTGCCTCAGGACCTCTACAATTCCTATCTTCAATAGAACTTGATAGGGGAGCAAATATGGAGTTCCTTTAAAACCATAAACTCTAAACACGGTAGAGATAGGGTACAAATATATATCACCCCAGTTGTGAACAATTTTAATATCTCCAGCAAATTCCTTAGGCCTAAGGAATTCAAGGAGAGCTTTAGGAATTTTAGGGTTCTATGGGCACAAGAGGATCCTAAGCCTAGATGCAAAACATCTATCAAACTTCAAGTAGCTCACATCTTCTCTATCCCAAGACAAAATTGTGCTCTAGAATTGAAAGGGCATCACCTCACCATCTTTTTCTTTGATCAGGTCCATCTCATTAGCAAAATATTTAGTACCTTTAAATGGAAACATGTGCATAAGGAGAGAATAACACCCAAAAGGTTTGTCTACCTTAGCATTTTTATCCCCATCAATCCCTCATGAATGGTATCAGTGAGATAAGGTGAAAAATAAAAAGTTACTGCCAGAGATGGATTTAGAATCTGTGCTATCATGAGCATATAGTGGGTTGGCATAGTTGTTTTAGCATCTTCCCCAAGAATCTGACATAGGGACCAATACATCCCTTTAGCCCTCAAAGTAAATAGATTTAGAGAGAAGGGTTCCATGGTGCTAGGGCCTACAATAGTCAGTCCTCCTAGTTTGACAAAAAATTCTTTCAGAGGGCCACTTCCAAGGTGATCTCTATGAGCCTCATACACCTTTGCTAATGTTTCAAAATTGATGGGCTCTAAGTAATTTGATACTTCACTAAGCCCAAAAACTCTCCTGAACTCATCCTAATTTATTTCAATTACTGACCCCCCATTTACATTTCTCACACATCTGGTAACAGGGTCATAGTTATTTCCAATCTGGGTTAATAGGTCCACATCCATGAAAACCCTAGGGACTATGAGCTTTCCAATATCTAACTCCCATATACTATTCATTGGAGCAGGGGAATTTATCTAGCCAAATCCCACTTTGAAAAGTCCCAAACTTGATATTCCTATCTAAGAATCCCTTAACCAATTCCCATTATCATACAAACCATCACCAATTCTTAGGCCGAGAGCTTTGGGCACCAATTCTTTCATCTTAGCTGCAATATTAGTAGACATAGTTAACTGCTCTAAAAAGTCATCACAAATGGCTCTCTCCTGATAATTTACCTTCCCTATGAAATCTCTTCATGGTGCCATCATGGAATTAAAGTTATTTCAATTAAAACTTAGATAGACTTCTGAGAAATTAAGCACCCAGTGATACCAATTCAAACTATAACTGTCAAGCAATATGCAAAAACTTACTTGTTTCCTGAAGAAATTCTCTCTGTGCACTGGTTCCTCTGCAAGACTCTTCGAAGTAATACCAAAGTTTCAGCTGATGTGAAGCTTATTACGACAACTGAGCATTGAATAGAAACATTAAGCTACATGCTTTGGCAATCAATTCGTAATTGAATTCAAAAAATGGCTCCAATGGACCACAAAGAATTTTCTAAGTGTCTTGTCTTTTTCCTACTTCGTGAAAGATAAAAACCTCGCATCTTTTCATTGTGAAACAGCGCCATCCGCCGAATCCTGAAAGATGTGCACGTTCTTTACCTAACCTGAGTCATCATGCTTAGAAATGGGCCCTACCTTCCTTTCGCTGCTTTGCGAAGGATAAACATCTTGCATCTTTTCATGCAAAACAGCGCTAACCATTGGATCATCCACTATCCGCTCGACTGTTATTCTTCACGGTGACCACTTGTCTATTCAACTAACTATGACCACCACTACTAGTGGTTTTTCGCTGTTTTGAAAATGTTTATCACCGTGTAACTTCACATTGTGAAACAACGTGCATCATTGGATCAATTTCAAAATGTGTAGCCTTTAACTCCTTTAACCTTCAAAGTGGGTCCTCTATATGGAATCCACTTGTCCTATAGATTTTCGGCAAATATCCCCCACATGTTGGCCATTCATTTGCTCAACAACTTTGTTGAACTCCACATATGAACCGCCACGTGTCTTGTTTAGCCGTGGATTTCATCAATATTTCCACTTAATCAAACGGGCCACTCACGATTCATTCAGAGCCACATTTCCTACTGACAGATCACCTTTTGCGTCAACCAGACATCCAACTATATTGCCACCTCATCTGCCACGTAACCACCAACTCCTTTTTGCTGCTTTGCAAAGAGTAAATTTCATGTTACTTTGGGCTCCGAAACAACGCACACTGTTGGATCTTCTCAGAGATGCACTTTCTTTATCTTGCAAGCCACCCTTTCGCTGGGCCCACTCCCTTTTCGCTACTTCATGAAAGGTAAACTTTGCACATCTTTACTATGTGAAATAGCGCCAACTGCTAGATCTTGTTAAAAATGTTCGGTCTTTAACCAAGGGATCCGCTTACCTTTGGGCCTGTCATCCTTTCGCTACTTCACGAAGGATAAACTTTGCTCGTCTTTTCATCATGAAACAATGTGGACTGTTGGATCAACCGGAACATACTCGACCTTTAGCCTTCCCCGTGACTGCTTTGCTCAAGCCCACCAACTTTGCGCTATTTCGCAAAGCATAAGCTTCATGCATCTTCCCTTTGCAAAACCGCGACAAGCGTTGGAACATGGACAAGATGCATGATCCTTAACTCATTCTTTAGCTTACCTATCAAGCCCACCAATCTTTCACTGCTTCGCGAAAGATAAACACCAGGTTACTTCCCTTTACAAAACCGCACGCATCATTGGATCAACTAGATCTTGCATGATCTTTACGAAGCCCGACAAAGAAATGAAAACTTAGGAGAAGGTGAAAAATTAAAAACATTATTAATGACCCGCCTAAGGCAAAACTTAAAGGGGGGACTTCTTCCCACGATAGACCGACCCTTCCACCTAAGTGGGATTAAAGAACAAAAATCACCCAATAATCAAAATAGTGATAACAGTATCTCATTCATTCAATGTTTCCAGTTTATCCCAAATAGCTTTTTCAGTAGATCTGTCTAATAATCCCATAATTTGTTGATCTAATAATGCGCTTAAAAGTGCTTCTCTTACTTTGCAATAATTCTCCAAGCCTTTAGCCAATGTTGGTGGATGAGGGTTATTCAGAGTAGGACCGACATAGCCATTCTTTGTAACATCCCATATATCTCTTCCAATGTAGTTCAGATGTGTTTCTATTTTGATCTTGCATATACCATAGTTAGTTCCATCAAGTTTAGGAATGTCCTTCCTGAAAATATTTGCTACCATAGGATCTCCTCAAGCTATTATTCTTCTACAAAAAGAGGACTAGGCTCTAATATCAATTGTTAGGAGTTGGGAAGGACAACTGAGAGGGGGGGTGAATCAGTTGTCAATAAATTATAACCCAAAAATAATTAATTCAACTTGAAACTTAGTGTTGGTAAAATAGATTAACAGTTATAGCAGTACCGATATAACTTAATGCATGAAACAAAAAGAGAAACAACATCCAAGACACATGACACAAAGATTTTGATGTGGAAACCCTGTAAGGGGAAAAACCACGGTGGGAAACCTTAGCCACAATCAAATGATACTACTGCAGATAGTAAATGAATACAATAATGGGGTCTGCACATAAAGAAAGGCCAACCGCCTAGAGCTCACTGCTCAATCACAAAATAGGAGTCACACTAACTACAATTGGATGGTTAAATCCAATAACAATGTACTGTTTTAATATAGCATCTGCAATGCTGGATTCAGTATCGGTTTAAGCTCTGACTATGCCTACCAAACACCTTCATAACCTTTCCTTCAACCTTTAGATAATATCTACATGATTCACAGAAGGATCTTCTCTTCACAATGATCTTCAATTTTCATGCATACTCATACACTATGATCTTCAAATAAGATCTTACAATTATTTATACAAAACCTAAGACCTTATGATTAGGTCAGCTCACTAAAGATATTACATTTAAATCAATTACAAATAAGTCTTGATGTGATACAATATGTTGGCCTCAATACATTTACACATTATCCAGTCAAAAAACCACTTCCAAAACATGTCGTTCTGATCTGGAACATGATATCTTGTACTAGTCCATAACCTATACCTCTCTGCTGGTAAAGGTAAATATGTGAACCCGATTAGTCCAGTAAGCAAAACACCAATTCCAAACATCCAATCCATGTCTTTGACATAACCAAATAATCTCTAGATGATAACAAGTCATCATCAACTTCCTGAGCTTCCGGTGAAACATATATCGGTGTCTATGCATAAGCCAATATCCATGTCAAGACCACAATGTGTCGATTCAACAATAAACCAATATAACTAGAGTTCCAAATCAACAATCTAGACCTCCATAAAGATAATTGTTGACATCAGTGAAAAAACCAATGCAACACATGATGAAGTCATCCATAATACCAACACTTTGAACTCATCAACATCCATTGGAATCACCTCAGCAATCTAGACCATATGCTAAACCATCAAACATAAGAATAACCCCATTCTTCCCACAATATCAGATACTAGACTAAGAAAATTTCATTAGAATCAACACTAGAGGCAAAAATTACCTGATAAGCTACCTCACACATCCAATCACTTATTCCAATCACCGCAACCAAAATTGTATCACCGGAAATGAATAATCCTTACTAGATTCATACACTGTGTTCCACCAACCAGACTTATGCTCATGAATAGCCAAACTTACTCAAGACTTTTGGTAATCTCAATTTCCATATACGAGATAGGATTTCTAGGCTGAGTTGCCATCAATGACAACCCCTAAGTAATCTCCATGCATCTAACACCATCAATCTCCATCGGATCATCTCCAGAATAGTGCCTTTTGCCAAAAATCTCCCCCTTTAGCATTGATGGTAACATTGTGAAAATTGACAAGTGTTCCAAGAATCTAAACATTGCAATCAATCTAAAAATCTAAAAATTTGTACACTCAACTAATCCCCCCTAAGAATGTGCACCATTTTTCACTGCTCTCTCTCCCCCTTTGATATCAATGGAAAAGGTACAGATCCGCCAAAACTTATGTACAAAATAATGTATGCAATAATTTATTGGAATTTGAAACATCCACATAAATTACCTTCAAGGATTTCAAGTACTCATTTCATCCTCTCAAGAACAATCCAAAACATTTATTAAGGCATCGAACATGTATGAATGAACTTATATGCTCTTAAGGTCTGTCGGGATATCTTTACCCAAAGCAATCACTACATCCTGTTGAGCACCAAGTAAAGTGTCCATCTGGGGAGTGATTAAAATTCTCAATTATACCACTCTTCTTAACATCTGTTCTTTTTCTTTAATCAGGCTCTTTATTTTGTCAGTGAGATTCATTATCTGGACTTCAAGGCTACTGGGAAAAACTAAATGCGGGGAAAATGATTATGCTATACTGGATAATTGCCCTTCAAGATCTCTTATTTTCCTATCAGTGTCTACAAAAAACTAAGGCAAAAAGAGACATGACTTGAAGATTTTACCGCCTTCATCCAAAGCATCCTCAACACTTTTCACCGCAGATTTCAAAACTTCCCTATCAACCTCAATTATTTTCAAATAGGTGTCATTAAAATTATTCAAAACCTTTATGTCTGTTGCTTTCTCTAATGATAAAAAATCTAATTCAACTGTGTTTAACATATCCTTAAGCTTACTGACGGTTGTGTCACTAGAAATCTGCTTAAGGTTGGACAAAACTTTCTCCAAAATTGCAGTTGCCAGAAATATCACCTCTTTTTCTTCTTATGCGGACTTGAGTAAGTCCTCACTGGCCTTGATTTGCGTAAGGGTGGATAACTTCAGTTCTTGAAGAGGGGATAGAGTAATCAATTCTACCGGACCATGAGAAAAATCATCCTCAACTGCAATATGTTTTCCTTTGTCAGGAACAATGTCTTTTGTCATGGTCACCAGAGCTTGATTAGTCTTCCCTTCACCCTTCTCCTTCACAACTTCTTCTATATTTACATCCTCTTATCCTTTCTCACCATCTCCATCACCCTTTCTTTCTTCACCTACGGGTAAAAGCACAAAACTATGTCATATTTTAGGCCAACTTATCAACACAAGTGAATTTAAGTAATTCTAACTAAAAAATAATTTTAGTCAAACATATGGTCTATAGAGATTCATTATAGCTATCTTATATATGGGTCATCACTTTTCCAATTGCAATTGTCTACTAAATGTATATTTTATACCACTTTGGGTGTAATTACCAAAAAAAAATATTTTTTTTGAAAAACTCGATGTTTCAACAACTCCTACTCTTATAAATAATATTTTTTTTGAAATGTAAAAATACCCTTTTATAGATCTATAAGTGAATTTTCCAAAATATATATCTTTTAATATGATAATTAGTTTTTACATTTTATATTTTATTTTTATTGAAAGTAGGTCATTATCACTAAAATATAAGGTTGATAATAAAGGAAAAATACTAAAATTTATTTAAAATTTTTGAAAAAAATAAATTCACTAGAGAAAAAATTATATTTCAAGATGCTATAATTATTTTCTAATTTTGATAAATAATTAAGAAAAGAGGTAGCGCCAAATGGAAAGAGTTATATTTCAGTACACAAAACTTTTCAAATTTATTGAAAAATATGTTTTTGCTCTAAAGTTTTAAGTTATCAATATACACAAAAAAAATTGAATAAAAAAAGGTAAAATTTATTATATAAAGTGTGACGCCTTGTGTAACTTCAATTTCAGTATTTTATTGGCAACTAAATTATAGTGTTTACTTTATAAGAAAGTACATTCAAATAGTTTTTAATTTTTTTTAAAACATTACAAACATAAAATACACATTTTATTAGTTTACATCATTTCAAAATTCAAAACATATATTTTAGTTTCTATTAATTCAATTTAAAAATTTGAATTAGCATTGGCCATTTCCTTTATAAAAGTGTGACACAACTTTGTGCTTTTACCCCTAACTCCTCAGCTATCATTTCTGCAATGATTTCTATCTCTGGAGGATCCTACATAGCTTCATCAAGGTTGTCAACTTCTTGATTATTAGTAGTAACATTTACATCTCCTTATTCAGCCAGATCAATCTGTACAAATGGTTGATCCTGACAGACTTTTATTTGTACATGGACCACCAGAGGAGAAGTATCTTTGCTTGAATGTCATTCTGGTTGGGAGTCATCCTTCTCCGGAATAACCTGATATTTATTTTGTTTCAAAATTCTCCTCAAAATACTCTCAGTATCTTTTACTACTTTATCTACTCTTCTGAACATTATTTTGTTTACTCTGTGCTTGCTTCAGAATTTTTTCTTTGCAAGTCCCAAAATCTTAGGTATTTCTTCTCTTGTTATTTCAGGACACAAATTTACTAAGGTAAGTTCTTTTAACCTCTCATATTCTATACTAGATGTGTGTCTCCGAGCATCCAAAATATCATACAACTTTTTCAGAATCAGGAATGATAGTTCTATCAATGCTTTACTAAAAGAATTCATATAATGTACAACTGTCTCCTCAATAGCTCTTCGAACTTTCTCAGTACAATGCTCTTAATATACTGAAAGCTTTGTCAAATTATCTTCATTAACTATTGTAAGAACCTTCAATCTTACCCGACTTGAGGGATTCATCTATCTCAGATTTCTTCTTTCCTGCTCTTGTCTTGTCAGATGGCTCACCTTCTGTTATTGGCTTCTTTGCAGATGGAGCAGTACTAGATACAGGCTTTTTGAAAACTCTAGCAAAAGTGGTAGTTTTATTGACATCTCTAACCTCTTCATTTGATTTTGTTTCCTCCCCAGCTGCAACATACTTCCTTACAAATTTCTCCTTCTTCCTCTTCTCTACTCCACTGGTTGATGTTGATTGTGGCTTAGGTGGAGGGACTGACTTTTGCACACTGAAGGTAGGTGCATAATTTCTTGGCTTGGCCTTGGAGTGATTGGGAGGAGTAGGAACTAGTTTATCTTGTGACTTCACCACATCTTCCTCTTTCATTATGTTTTTCTCTCTAGCTCTCTGCACTACTTCTCAAAATATGCCCATTTGCTCAGCAAGTTCTTCAACTTCCTTTCTAACTTTCCTTTTCCTTTTGGGCCCAGTGAATTTCTTGCACAGGTCCAAGTCCTTCTCCTAGAAAGTGCCAAATATCTCTTCTTTTTGGTCCACCAGTTGACTTAATATGTGTTGAGCATATGCATCAAGCATGACTGCATCCACCTCATACCCCATGGGCATGATCTAGACAATTTTTGGCTCAACTGCCTCCATATGTTACTGATCCTTGCCAACCATAAAACAGATAGTCTTCTCATAATTTTCCACTATTTCTTTAGGAATTCTCTCTTTTTTTTTCATAGTGGCTTGGAATGTTTTAAAATAACCCCATAAATCTGATTTTTGCATCACATTATCACCTAAACCCAACAATTCTTCCTTGATTTGCATTGCCACTAGTTTATCATAAAACCCATTGGACTTTACCAATTATGGGGATCTCATTATTGAAATAAAGTACTAAATAGATAATTAGAGATCCAAACTTGAAGACATGTTTCTTATCTTGTTTTATCTTCTTCAAGTTTCTCATTAATTCATTGAGGAGTACTATACAAAGATCATACCTTTTGTCTTCCTTTAACATTTCATAGGCTGCAAATATGGTTGTATCAGAGATAGAATTCAACCTAATCGATTGATATACTTTGTATCCAAACACCATTGAGGCACATCTAACATCATGCTCAATAATATCATTGATAGTCATCATCCGACTGTCAAACTAAGATTCGGTAATCTTTGTCAGCGTTGTATTCTATATTTTTCTTAATCCAAGGACTTCACCAATTACTTTTAAATAGGTAACTACTTCAATAGATTTCTTGGTTATCCTGTAGGGATGATCCAACCATAGGAACTCATCATGAATTCTGCTCAGAATATACTGGACCCATTCTGCCTCATCAAGTACGAGAAAGTGAATAAATTGTGCAAAACCCTTATCCTGAAGTGCTTTGAATTCCGGCTTCAGATTTCCCAAATTGTCTGACATATGCTTGTTGTAGAGTGATAGCATATTGGCATTACCCAATTCTTCAAGACTCCAATGGATATAAGTCCTAATATATTCATTATGAAGCAAACCATACGGGACTGAAGAAAATGTGCCTTTCAGATCATCTTCAATAGATTTAAATGGATGTCTCTTGAATACGCGTCAGGATCTCTCAAAAATTTCCACCACTAGAAGGTTCACAACACCAGATGCAGATGCCATGTCTAATTTAGGGTATGGAAAGATTTCTTGCAATACCTCCTTCGATCTTAACCAGATGTAAGAAATCTTAGAATGATCGCTTCTAGCTTGATTATCTCAGCTCAAACTTATGTGTCTTTCTCTTCGTCTCTTACTCTTCATTTGGAGTGTGAAAAATGAATGACTAAAATGCCTTTTTTAACCTAACTTTAAATTATAATAAATGCTAAACCTTTAAGGCTTCCGATTGCACTGTTTTTCATCAATTCATTCACCGGATTACCAAACTGCCATAAATCTTTCAATTATCAACTGCATAACTGATCTCCATCATTTTCAACCATCCTTGACTGGTTACATATCTCTATAAGAGGGATCCAAATATCTGCATGATAATATACCCTCTAAGGCAAAGATGCCCTAGTTACCAGATGAGGCTCCATCACTCAATTTAGGTGTGGAGCCATTTTCCACATTTGAATCTTTGACCTTTTTCACCCATATCTTCTTATGATGGTCTTTTATCTCTTCCACCTTAGCTTTTCATTTTTTATCTGATTTGTTCTTGTTCACCGATGCATTCTTGCTTTTGCAATATAATGTAATGTGAACTAGTTTGTTACATGCATGGCAAACAACATTCCTTTGCATAGGCCTAAAATTCATCTGATTTAGTCTCATCCTGCATGGGTTAGATATATATCCAAACTATTGGCTTGATGATGATTATCATGTATTCATCACTTGTTGTCATTGATGAAAGAATCTAACACACATATGATTACATTGACTACCAGTGTAATGTCATTGATTTACACTGTTAACTGGTACTCTGTGTCAACCGGTATGTGCCTAAGAGATAACATGTGGTTACATTAAGTCAGCATCAAAATGAAGATGAAGATCAAGTGGAAGATTCCAGGACAATGGTTCACATATTTTGTTCCAACCGGTATTGACTATTCTAACCGGTATCCATTTTTGTTGTGATGAGTTACCAGCATCATTTGTTTGGTAGTCATTTTGTGATGAGTTATGTTTAATTGTCTAGATGCACTGTACCTAGGAAATTGTGTTCCTATGGCCAACATAAGATTTGTATGTCTATTTAAAGACATCTTAGTGAATCATTTAAAGAGAGAGAACTGATATAGAAGAGGAGATTTATGCAAATACTGATATGCATAAAGAGTGAAATCTTTTGTTGAAGAGCGATAAGTGTTTACATGAAGAGAAGTGTTGAATGTACTTAGAATGATCTGATCAAGCAAGTCTTGTGCTACTCAGAACAGATCAAATCTTTCTTGTTGTTTTCTAATCATTACAAGAGAATTAAATCCCCTAACCGGGTAATCTCTAACAAGATTCATTGTACGAATCCTCTAACAAGGTGATCCATTAGTTTGGATTCTAAAATCCTCCAACAAGGTTACTCTTAACATGGTATAAGCTTCTAATCAAGCTTGGGATCTCTAACAAGATTCACTCCTAGTAGACCACTTTGTAAGACCTTAACCGGTCAGTTATCTATTATTGCAGATAGTTAAGTTGTGAATTCCATATCACCGTGGTTTTTACCTGATGCTCTGCAAAAGGGATTAGAAAATCTATTTGATGGTAACACACACAAGAGCACAAGAAACAAACGTTAGTGTTAGCAACAAAAGATTATCGTAAACAGGCATATCAAGAGAGATATTAAGCATGAAATAGAAAGCAAATAAACATAGAATAAAATAGCTAATCAAGATGCTCATAGTTGCTCCTCCCTTGTTCCTCTCCTCGCCAAGTCCCAAATGAGTGTAGCTCTCAGCTTTTAGCACTAGCCCTGGATGCCATATGGAGATTCAAGATGGTTGAATATGATAAGCAAATGCTATGCAAGTGTAGATAGTGATGCTATGAAAAAGCTCTATGCTAATGCCAGTATAACAACAATACTCTAATGCTTCTTTTTTTGCTTGAGGAGAAGGGTTCTATTTATAGAAGAAATGGGGAAATGAAGGGTTAAGATTGAGTAATCTTAACAAGGGTTAGGATTGAAAGATATTCAATCCATGTGAGACTTTCAACCCAATCCCATGTTGACAAGTGTCACCATGAGGAGGCTTGAGAGGAGTGATAAGGAGCATTAAATGCTTGAGGGGACATGATGGTTACCCTAGTCAAAGAAATAAATGCTTTGAAGAGACACATGGGTTACATGAGGGTTAAGTTAGGGGTCAAAGTCCTTAGCCATGGGTGCAAGTGGAATTAACCATTAATGGTCATGTAAGAGCCATAAGTGGTTTGGAAGACTTTAGAGGTTAATTTGTTGAACACACAAAGCATTAATTGCTTTTCAAAGACTTTGGAGTCTTTGAGAAGTGACTCCAATTTGCTTAGGAATGTGACAATATTTAGGGGATGGATTAGGTTAATTAGGAAGGGTTTAGAAGAATCTAGAAGGGGTTTAGGCATGCAAGTGGATTTTGTAGGAAAATGCAAGTGGGAGGAATTTTGGTATTTTCAACTAAAATAAAATCATTTATTTCAATTAAATGGTGTAATTTGCATTTGGATAAATATTCAAATAAATATTAATTTATTCAAATGAGAAAAAGGAAGATAAAGCATTAAAATACTTGAAGACTTTGAGGGAAACCATTAAAGGCTTGAAGACTTTAAGGGAAGTATTTAAAGTCTTAAGAAGACTTTAAGGGAAGCCATCAAGTTTGAAGACTTTAAAGCCATCAAGTTTGAATACTTTAAGGGAAACCATTAAAGGTTTCAAGTGGGTGAGGATAAATAGGATTTTAAATAAATAATTTATTTAAAATAGTTGTGCAACTTGCTTTTGTAGGAAAATACAAGTGGGTGGAGGATAAAGGTGATTTAAATAAATTATTTATTTAAAATAATTGTGCAACTTGCTTTTGTAGGAAAATACAAGTGGGTGGAGGATAAAGGTGATTTAAATAAATTATTTATTTAAAATAATTGTGCAACTTGCATTTGTAGGAAAATACAAGTGGGTAGAGGATAAAGGTGATTTAAATAAATGTTAATTTATTTAAATGTGAGAGGTAGGATTTTGGGGGAATTTAAATAAATATTAATTTATTTAAATGTGAGAGAAGATTTAATTAAATAAATATGATTTATTTATTTAATTAATGGTCTGAATTTGGTTAAGTGAATTAAATCAAATAAATCAAATAAATCAAATAATTTATTTAATTAATAGGAGAAGAGGGTTAAGATGAATTAATTAAATATTAATTTAATTAATTATTAATTGATGGTTAAATAATCAAATAAATACTAAGTATTCATTTAATTAAGTGGACAGATTTATGTGACTACATTTGCCCCTCTTTGAGACGGTGCAGTTTATCGCATCGTTTCAAAGAAAGAAAAATAGGTGTGAAGAAATGCCCCATAAAATGTAAATTTAATGGGTGGTATGCCCCCTCGAGAGATGGGCCGAATTTTTTTGAAAAATCGGGCGATCTCTCGAAAAAGAATGAAAAGTGGAGGGGAGGTAGAATAGAAGAAATTAGAACTAATGATGAAAGAATGGGAGAAAATGGAGTGAATATGAAGAAACAACAAGCCAGCGAGTACCCTAAGGTCATGCAAGAGATACATAGCAGATGTATTGTGGGGTTTGGATTGATGCTATACAATTGATCAAAATTGGTTGGACAATCTAGTGCAATCGGTTTAATTGCCCCAGTCAAGTCAAAGCGTGACAGTTGATGTCAGTTGGTCGCTTGGACATGATAAAGTCTGAGTAAGTGAATCAAAGTGACCTGATGTGACTTAGACAATTGATGTAATTGCCTGATGAAGTCAAGGTATATGAAGCAAAATACTCGTTGAGATGTAGACAATTGATGTAATTATCCGTTGGATTGTGTTTGATTGGTTGATCAATTGATAGTGTGTGCGTGTGATGGATGGTTGTGGGCAATCATGGCAGCCCCGTTGAGACTAGGTCATTATGATAAATGCCTGTTGTAGTCTAGGTTTGCCATAATCGATTACCTGTTGAGACCCGAAGATACTTGATCAGAGTATCTATTGATAGTCTAGGTGTGTGGGAGTCGATGTATCTGTGTAGATAGAGTAACTGGCTTAATTTTGTGGATGACTTAGGATAGGAAACACAATGCCTCCTATTTAGAGATAGATGGTGATGAACGTGGCTTGATTAGGTTGATTGGGACACGATGTAGGGTATATGATGGTGATTATCGAGATGGGGAGGGTGGGGAGGGGTTCAATGTTAGATAGAAGAAATGGAGGACCTATTACATTCCTATGGAAGAAGAGGAAAATAGAGTATCCATTGTCATTACTATGTATGAATGATATGCAGCTATTTATGAATGTATGGATGGATGGAATGCAATATATAAAAATGAGATGGAATGATGATCCATGGTGCTTTATTTTTCATCATTGAGCTTTAAAATGTTGTAAGAAAATACAAGCAACTTGACATAAAGATTCAAGATGACCAGAGTATTTCTTACATGGATTTTATATAGCAAGTTAATACAAGCAACTTGATATAATGGATCAAGTTGACCTGAGTATTGCTTGCAGAACAGATAAGGATTATCTCCTTTCATGCATGACTTGGAACGTCCTCCTTGATCTTAGGCTGATCATATCCTGAGACAAGTGCATACCGTACTAAGAGATAAAAACCTTTATCCAAATTGGATGAGGGGGAAGGAACCAAAGGAAGAGCATTGTTCCTGCAAACAAACAGTATATACATAAAGAATAAAGAATATGGATCCTTGGTAATAGTTCATGCTCATATGGTCGAGGTATATGCTGTAGTCAGCAAGCCGTAGTGATCTATGACTCCATTTTGCATAAGATCACATAGCTTGGTGAACTTCCCACATAGACACCATTAGTACATGCCCCAGTACTTCATCGGAAATAATGCGCAAACGATACAAAACAATGCTGCAAGATCCTGATACAGATAAACGAATGATTGTACTCACAAATCAACCAAGTATTTGATAGCTTAACATAATTTTCTTGTCAAAGAAAACGTCACTTTTGTCTTTGTTTTGGTAAGGAAGGATGCATCCTTGTTGAAGACAGTTTGATTGTTGATGTTGATTGTGTGGTTGATTGGTAAATGGTCATTGTGTGAGTAGTTTGTCAATGTTTATTTTGGTATCTACATGGATGGGTATGTACAAGGTGTTGCCATGTTTTTGTGTGATTTTTCAATGGTTTTGTCAATGTTTTTGGATTTTGAATTGTTTTGAATGTTTTTGGTATTTTTGCGAGATATTTTTGAATGTTTTTGGATTTTTGATGATTGTTTGAATGAGGAACTTAATGAATCATAAGACAATGTAGAATCCACTTCCATCAATAGGTTAAAGGCATTGCCCCCAGTTTTAGACATGACTATGAAAAAGCGAGATGCAAGATGTATGGAGTACTATCATAATTGCAGAGGAATAAAAAGCCATGGTTGATGGATGGATGGATGTATGTATGAAGTAGATGTGATCGCAACAAGTCTGAAAGACAATGGAGCCATAGCCTTTACGAGTGGCACCTGTTTTCCAGGTTTTCACCATCGTACTTACCCAAGGTGCCACCGGAGTGGTTGTTCACCGTTTGGATGCATGATTTTTCTTTACTTTTTTGAATGTTTTTGTATTTTCTTCAAGACATTTTTCTGAATGTTTTTGGTATTTTCTGGTATGCAGGGGAGCTTGATGCTCTGTACAGCTTAGGTATAAAACCTTTTGAGGTGCATGATGTTGATTGGATCTGTGAGCGGTTCTCCTTCTGATGTAGCCAACTGATATGCCCTGGACCCGAACACAGCAGTGACAACATATGGGCCCAACCAGTTTGATTCAAACTTGCCCTGATGTTCTCAGTTTGGTTGGTTGCGAGGATTCTCTCGTAGAACAAGATCACCTACCTCAAATGTACGAGGTCTAACTCGGTGATTGTAGCTTCTGCTCATGCACTGCTGATAGGCTTTGAGATGGTTGTATGCAGCTTGTCGTTTCTCATCAAGTAACTCTAAGTCTTGGAGGTGTGAGACTCTGTATGCTTCATCATCTATTAGATTATGCAAGGAAACCCGTAATGATGGTATCTCGACCTCAATAGGCAAGATAGCTTCTGCACCATAGACCAATGAATAAGGAGTTGCACCTGTAGGGGTTCAAATGCTAGTTCAATATGCTCATAGCGTTGGATTTAGTTGAACATGCCAATCATGGCCGACATCATTGACTGTCTTCTTTAGGATCCTCAATATGTTTTTATTGGATTCTTCGGCCTGACCATTGCCTTGTGGGTAATAGGGGGTGGAAAAGCGATGTTGGATATGAAATTTTTCACAAAGTTCACGGACATCCTGATTTTTGAAAGGAAGACCATTATCTGTGATGATGGACATGGGTACACCATACCGGCAGATGATGTAATTGAGGATGAATGAGGCGATCTGCTTGCCAGTGACTTGGGTAAGTGGAACAGCTTCGATCCACTTTGTGAAATATTTGGTGGCGGTAATAATGAATTTATGGCCATTGGATGAAGATGGATGAATCTTACCCACAAGGTCAAGGCCCCATTGACAGAAAGGCCATGGTGTTGTGATTGGTTGCAGTTCCTGGGCTGGTGCATGTATCAGGTTGCCATGAACTTGACATTTCTTGCATTTTCTGACAAATTAGTAGGAATCCTTTTCCATAGATGGCCAATAGTATCTGTTGCACAGGAGTTTCTTGGCTAGTGTCAGACCACTTGAGTGAGTCCCACAAATTCCTTCATGGACTTCTTCCAAAGCCTTTGTTATCTCACCTTGTTCCAGACATCAAAGGAGAGTACCATCAAGACCACGTCGGTATAGGGTTTCAACAATAATGGTATATCGAGCAGTTTGGCGAATGAAGGTTTTACGTTGGTTATTTGATTGGTTGGGAGGAAGGGTGTGATCACGGAGATAGGTGTAGAACTCACCGTACCATGGGGATTTAGGACCGACAAGGCGACATATCATCTCGGATTCAGGGATATCATAAGCGGGGATCCAAAGCTGTTCGACCAAGAACTCATAACGTGTTGAATTTTGTGGAAGATCTAGGAGAGATGCGATGGTAGCCATAGCGTCAGCAGCTCGATTCTGATCTCTTGGTATCTGCTCAAAAGTGATAGTAGTAAATGATGTCTTTAGAGTGTCCACCATTTGCTTATATGGCATGAGTTTATCATCTTTGGTCTGATATTCATCTGTTGCTTGTCGAATGACTAGTTGGGAATCGCCATATACTTACAGTTCTTGTAATTTCCATTATATGGCTAACCTGAGTCCTGTGATCAAGGCCTCATACTCAGCTATATTGTTTGTGCATGGAAATGTGAGCCTGTAAGACTTCAGGATGCTATCACCTTGAGGTGTGATAAACAGAATGCCTACCCCCGAGCCGTGCCTAGTGTATGAACCATCAAAATATAGTTTCCATGGTTGTGCTGTTGTGATCATGAATATCTCCTAATCTGGAAAATTGGAAATAAGAGGATGATCGCCTGTGAGTGGTGCATCGGCCAACTGATCTGCAATAACCTGCCCTTTGATAGCTTTACGATCTACATACTCAATGTCAAATTTACTTAGAATCATCACCCATTTGGCTAAGCGACCTGTCAATGCTGCTTTGCTGAGTAAATACTTGAGTGGATCAATCTTTGCAATGAGTTGCACCTTGTGTGTTAACAGATAGTGCCTCAGTTTAGTGGTTGCTAAGATTACTGCTAAGCAAGCTCGCTCAATAGGTGTGTAATTGAGTTCATAGCCCACCAGTGTGCGAGAGATGTAGTAAACAACACACTCTTTTCCTTCTGTATTATGTTGTGCCAGTAGTACACCCAATGTTGTACTTGTTGTTGAGATATAGAGTAACAACGGTCTACTTAGATCTGGTGGCATCAGCAATGGTGGTTTCATGAGATAGTCTTTAAGCATCTGAAATGCTTGCTGGCATCGGGTGTCCCACTGAAAGTGGATGTTCTTGTGTAGCAGGTGTGTGAATGGGTGACACTTATCAGCCAATTGTGCAATGAATCTTCGGATGGATTGAAGCCATCCTTGTAATGTCCTTAGTTGACTGATATTCTTTGGAGGTGGCATGTCCATGATTGCTTTTACCTTTGCTGGGTCGACCTCAATACCTTTGCTTGAGACAATGTATCCTAGAAGCTTCCCAGAGGTCACTCCAAAGACACATTTCTTTGGGTTGAGTCGAACATGGTATTGTTCCAGTCTATCAAAGATTTTATCTAAGATGTGGAGATGCCCTTCTCTGGTGAGTGATTTTGCTAGTAAGTCATCCACATAATCTTCCATCATAGTATGCATCATGTCATGGAAGATGGTGGTCATTTCTCTTTGATAGGTTGCTCCTGCATTCTTCAAACCGAAAGGCATCACATTCCAGCAATATGTGCCCCATGGACAGGTGAAGGCTATCTTATGTTGATCTTCTGGTGCGATCTTTATCTGATTGTATCTTGAAAAGCCATCCATGAGTGAAAGCATGGCATGACCTGCTGTCAGATCCACTATGATGTCGATATTTGGAAGGGGGAAGTCATCCTTAGGACAGGCCTTATTCAGATCTCTGAAGTCAGTACAAATGCAGATGCCCCCTTTTGGTTTGCCGACAGGCACAATATTGGAGATCCATTCTGCATAATCAATTGGTCTAATGAAACCAACATCTAGGAGTTTCTTGAGTTCTGTTTTGACTAGCACTGCAATCTGAGGATGCATCTTACGAAGCTTTTGCTTGACAGGTTTGGCTCCTTCTGCTACGGTGAGGTGATGCATGACTAAATCAGGATCAAGCCCAGGCATGTCTACATATGACCATGCAAAGTTGATCTGATGCTTCTAGAAGAACTCTATAAATTTAGGTTGTTCCTCTAGAGTGAGAAGAGATGCTAGATGTATGAGATGAGGATTTTCAGGAGTCCCCACATTGTATTCTTTGGTTTCCTCGATGAGAATCGTTGATCATTCCTATTGTGTACTAGCAGGGAGAATGTCAAACCCTTCATCCTCAAGCGCCTCAAAGAGGTTTTCACCATTGGATACGCTCTTTCTTTTTACTTTTGTTGGATCAAACAGTGCCACAGTGTGGTTTTCACTGGAAGATCCATGTTTTATTGTTATATTTTTGCAGCTAAAAGGTTTGGCATCCACCCTGAAGTATGTTGCGCTATTAAGTTCGATGGCGAATCCAGCTTTGTGATCCCCGCTTGGTAGGTTATCCCTTAATTCCAAAAAGTCAATGATGGCCTCATTGTTTTGGAAAAGGTCAAGACATGGGGGATTTGGTTGGTTCCATTCGATGAGTTCAGGGTGAATAATGGGCATTGCTTCATCGATTAGGTTAAGTGCATTAGATGTATCAGTGAGGGTTAAGACGTTATGGTGAAGGTCGTTAATGATACTCTCTCTATCAGAATCAGGTGTAGGATGAGACATAGGGTCCGTGGAAGATGTTTCCAGTTCAGGAACCCAAGTGGTCTTTATATGTGCTTCTCCGTAAACAGGGATGTCTTTGCGTGGCGGAGGTAGTGGTGCATCTTCCTCATCTGAAGTGTTAAGCTGTACAGAATCAAATTCCCACTCATGTGAGTCAGTCTCTGAGTCACTTTCCAGCATCCGATTACTATACCATACTGGGATGTCCTTTGAGTTAAATACTGCAGGTGTGATTGGTTGATGTACCTTTGTAGATGAAATGATCGGTGTTGCAGGAAGATCAATGGGGATTAAGGAATCCAATATGGGGAGTATCGGTAGTGTTGACTCAGTGGCTTCAGCTGGAACTACTGGTGCCATAGATGTTGTTGCAGGTTTTGATACAGTTGCTGCTGCTAATGGTGCTGCTGATGGGATTACTGGTTCGCTTGGTGGGATGAGTGACATTGGTGATAGTTGTGTTGGGGTTTTGGGGCAGTTGGGATGGTGCTTGATGGTACTTTGATTATGAAAGGTGTCCTTTTTGCAGTAGGTGGACAAAATGGTTTGTTGGGTTTTCCTTTGAATCTGAGCTTAGGAAAGATCTCTTTTTCAAAGCCTAGGCCTGTATTACCTTTGGGCTTTAATTCTGGCAGCAGAGGTTCATGTCATCCTTGTTTGCAATATCCTAAAGCACTCTGACCATCATACCCCATTCTTTGCATAATGAGGAGGCCTTTGCCATACTTCTCTATAGGAAGTTTAACTTTCGGTATATCAGTGGTGATGGGATCTTTATAGATCCATTTTGCTAAGTCCTCATCTTGGGTTTCTTCTTCTTGACTCTTTCCAAGGATGAAAGGCGTCAAAGCACATGCAGGCATGATTAGTGGTTGCTGGAGTAAGTGCTGTGGTTTACCATGTGTTCTAGGAGAAGTGGGCATCTGTCCCACACAAAAGAGTTGACTCAAGTTGTATTCCCCGGGACCTTCCTCTGCTATTTTCATCTTAAGCTTTTCTTGCTTTGGTATAGTGGTGTTCGAACTGGCAAGAGAGGCTGGACTTATATATGATGTGGAGGAAATGGCTTCTCTATTATTAGGAACAGTAATCTCTGGTTGATGGCTGATATTATGGCGAAATGCAAAGGGGTTTGCATCACCCAGAATTGTGATCTCTACATCGTTATGTGGGAACTTGATACATTGATGGTAGGTAGATGGAACGGCTTGCATGGCATGTATCCAAGGTCTCCCTAATAATAGATTGTATGGCAGAGGAAGGTCCAAAACCTGATAGATGATGTGCTTTACCACAGGGCCCACGCGGATTGGTGGTACCACAGCTCCTTTGGATGAATGCTTTGCATTGTCATAGGCTTTGATTGTGATCTTCTTAGGAGGATCCACTGATTCTACTGCATAGCCCAATGTAGTGACCAACTGTAGTGTACAAATGTTCAGGCCTGCTCCATTATCGATCAAGACTCGCTTGATCTTGTGTTGGCTGATAAAGCCTTCAATGTGTAGCGAAGCGTTATGAGGTTGCTGAAAGGAAGAGTTGTCACTTTCAGAAAAAGTGAGACAAGGTGATGACTTTAGACTTCCAACCATTGCTTGAAATTGGTCTGTATTCAAGTTTGCAGGGACTGACGCCTCTTGGAGTGCTTGATCCAAGATAGTTTTATGAGATGGCGATAGACGCAAAAGCTCTAAAATGGATATAAGCGCAGGGGTTTTGTCTAATTGTTCCACAAGATTGTACTGCTTTGGGATGGAGGTGGTGCCTTGTGGAACTGCCTTTATGGTAACTTTGTCGCGACGTGTAACAACATTGCAATTTGAGTTGGGATTTTTGAAGGTTATAGTTGCAACTTGTTCATTGGCATCATACAGATGATTTACAGTGTAATTATACGTAGCCTGTGTATAATCAGTGGTATCAGTGCCTCGCCTAGAAGTGGAAGGACCCCTTTGATCTTGTGATGGAAGTGGATATTTGAACATCAGATGATCATTATTTGTTGTTTTTGGGTCATGTCCTTCAATTTCAATTTCTCCTCGATCAATAAGATCCTGAATGAGATCTTTCAATCGATGACAATTACTTGTCTTATGCCCTCTTCCTTGATGGAATTCACAGTGTTTAGTATCTCTCCACCATGCCGGTTTGACCTGAGGCTCATAGTTTGATAGCTTAGGCAGAGTGACCAAATTTTGAGAAATGAGTTGTTGCAATACTGTTTCAATGGGTTCCCCTAAGGGAGTGTATGTGCGTTTCTGTTTTTGCTGACGAGGTCTAGGTTCATCGTGAGATGTGATGCGACCTTGATTAGAAGGAACATTTGTGTTGTTTTGAGGTGGAGGATTTTGTCTTGCAAACCGAACCACAGGTTGTGCGTTTTGGATAGTCCGGGCATCCACAACCCCATCATTGATGATATTCTTGTTTTTATTCCAGAAGCTTGGTTTATCACTATTGAAGCGCGGGCGAGGACCATCTTTTGGTTCATTAAAGATTTTGATGAGTCCTTTCTTGATGAGTGCCCGTTCACATTTTAAACCCTTGGTGATCATATCATTAAAAGAGTCTGTGTCTTTGACATCTAGGTGAAATTCCATTTCTTTGTTTAAGTTGGAAATGAATATTTCCACTAGTTCTCGTTCAGGTAACTGAAGAGAACATCTGCTAGACATTTGGCGCCATCATTGCAGGAATACTGAGAATAGTTCACTTGGTTTTTGTTTAGTGTTGCACAGATCAGCCATGGTAATGTCGCGTTCAATGTTATGAGAGTAATGAGCTAGAAACTTCTGGATGAGTTCCTCAAATGTTCTAATGCCACCTGGTAGTCGGGAAAACCATGATGTGGTTGTTCCTCCCAAGCTTTGGGGAAAAAGGCACATTAGGTATGTGTCTTCATATGCTACTTCAAGACAAGCGGAATGAAATTCTCGGACATGATCGCGGGGATCCCCCTTTCCTCTATATTTTTCAAATTTGGGTGTTTCGAATCCTCATGGAAATGGTGGCATGTAAAGATTCCTATCAAAAGGATAGGGACAGATGTCATTGAGTGAGAATTGGTTAGTCTTGACACCACTATGAAGCTATTGGGCGAGATTCTCGACTTGTTGCCGCAACATCTCCATTTCATTTGGAGGAGGAGGTGGTGGGTTACCTCGAGGAATGTTATATCTGATGGGATCTCTACCTCTTTCCTCTTCATGGCGACTTTGTCTTTCTGATGCTTGTCTTAATTGGGCAAGATCAAAGTCAGAGGGGAGTTTTTCTCCTTCTTGAGCGAGTCTTAAGAAGTGAGCATCCGCATTGCTCCTGAGTATTTTGTCAAAAAGTCTGTTAAAGAGAGGATTATGCTAAGCCCTTTCTATTGTTGCAGGAGTGAGAGAACTTGGGTTTTCGTCATCTGCATTTCCTCCAAGTGCTTCTTGAAATTCATTGAGATTTTCCTCTTCTTCTTCTTCCCTTTCTATTTCTCGTTGCCTGGACTGTGATCGGGTTTGAGCCATTTTGCTTGCAAGCTTTTGTTGAAGTTGATTGAAGATGATGATGAGTTGTTTGATGAAATGAAAGATTGATGGTTGGTGATTTGTGTTGCATGTAGATCTCTAGCACTTTTAAGGTAGATGTAACCGAAATTCCTTCTTTGAATTGCTTGCTTGTTTTGATAAGGTTGGATGTGATAAGGTGTAGAGAAATCTGAGATGTGTTACAAATTTAACTACCTAGTAATGAGAGGACTCACTCATGAACTAGTTTTAACCTGCATAGATGTGTCTCTTAGGATGAGCTTATCCTAGATGTAGAAACAATCTAAAAAGTGATGTGATGCGTTTGATTCAAGCAATATCTAAAAAGAGAACTTGGAGCAAGAACCTCTTAATGTTTTGAGAGTTGGAATGGATTGATGATGAAGTGATGATGTATGAGTGAGATAATGGATGAAATGTTTTCAACTTCAATAAAAACTTTGTGTTACAAATGGGAAAAACTCTACCTCTTCCCTTTCGGGTGTTGGTGGTATTTCTCAAGCTGTGTTGTATGTGATACAGACATTTGGGAAGAAGTTGGGATTAATCTTTCTTCCTTGATTTTTGTGATAACTCAGAGCTCTATATTGCATAAAAGCTCTGCGGTTCAATGATTATGAATCAAATTCGTTTGTTTTACCTTGAAGGTATAGACGCATGCGATGTAGAAAGACTCTATGGGAGACAAAGATTTGTCGATTGATATAGAAGAATTTCCTCTTTTTTATCAAAGCCTTTGAGCTCAATGGTCTTCTTTTCAAGTTGATATTCTGATGACGCTTCTTCTTTCGCAAGATGTGAAGAATGGTCATAAAATTTGACTTTTTGTTGTTTGTACCTTGTTTTTGATGTTTTTGGTTGTTTTGACAGTTGTTGGTTGGATGAATACTTTGTTTTTGGGAAGTGATTTTCTGATTTTTCTTTGACAAAAAAACAAAGCAAGCACACAAACAAAAGAATGTTGCCCCAAAGGCACAAATGAGTATGGGTCTAGATCAACCCAATCCTTGGACTTGTATATGACCCTTCCTTTAGATGTTTTTTAAGGTGTATTTCCAAAGCCTGAAGTCAGCTCAATTTGCACTTGGTCTTTAAAACGAACACACTTCAAACAATTTTTATCCCTAAGGTCAAATGGCCAGTTGTGATAAATTTAGCCCACATCTTGATATTTCTTCGACTTTGGTACTACATACCTTATGAATCCTGCCTTGGCAGGTAAGGATGTGATATACTAAGTCTTGCATGAGCATAACAAATAGATGATCCCTATGATGGGGGAGTCACCACTTTTATCAAGCCACAAGTGACTTTTCAAAAAGCTATGTTTCTACTCAAGGAAATATGTATGGTGAGTATCTTGGGAGCAAAACCATCTATGCTCTTGCACTAAATTATATCGCAAATATCCTTAATCAATAGAACGGGTGGGCTACTACTTAAAGGTGTTTAGTCATGTTCGATGTTTTTGGACATAAGTTCATTCTGCAGTGACTCACTTAAGAGCCTTGTAACTAGTGGTGGGGCCCATTTGTCCTTTCGGCCAGTTACACTGTAGGAACAGCTATACCCAAGGCTACAGCTTTCGCTCACACCTGATTTCTATAGCGGCTCGAAGGATTTACCGCTCGAGGTCGTTCCCAAGAGTGATGTGTCACTTGGCAGGCCTCTCTTAAAAAGATAAAATTTTGAGTGTTACTAACACTTTTCTCTTGCACCTAGGACCACGAAAGCCAAGGGAGAGGATAGTGTGTGTTAGAAGTAGGACCACTCGACTGACTTTTTGCACAAGTGTGCCAAGTACGAAAGACACTTGTTCTTTTTAATCCACCATTACAAATGTGATCTAACTATTTGGAGATGTTGCTCCAACAGCCATGGTGTTCTTTTAAACTTCAAAGGCAATGTGTTTTGTAACCTAGAATTCGGAAATCCTGGTCAACTTAATGAAAAACACGTTTGCTTGAAGTAAAATTTGTTTTTGCAAAAATCAAAACAAGTGGATTGTTCTTTTTATTTGCCCAAAAATTGAAGTGTGGCTTGTGATTTTTAAGTTTGATGTAAGAAAGAAAATTTGTTTTGTTGATTTTAAGCACCAAAACAAAATGTATCCCTAACTTGCAATGAAAGCAAAATTTTGAAGTTTGTTGTTTTTTTTTACTTTGCAATAAAGAAAGATGAATTTTCTTTTTAAGCACCAAAAACAAGTTTGAGGTTCATTTTATGCACTCTAAAATAAAATGTGAGGTTTATTTTAACTTGTGCAAGAAGAAAAAATGGATTCATTTTAACCAACTTTTGTTGAAAGAAAGTAAAAAAGAAACCTTTAAAGCATTTAAACTAACTCCTTCCCCTGCACAAAAAGATTAGAACCTACATAAAAGACAATTAGTTAAAAAAATCCGCATGTTTTGGTGGGCTTCTACAAGCCTAATTTTTTTTTTTTGGTTACAAGGTGATTTGTACAACGTTCTGTTACAATAGCGCTAGTCTGCGTTTGAACAGAGACGCTATTTAACACAAACGCGCTAAAAGAAAGGGAAAGACAGAGAAGGCAAAAGCACTAAAATAGGGTGAATAGCGCCAAAATAATGTCAAACGCGCCAAAACAGTGTCAAAAGCGCAACCTGTGTGACATTTTCAACATTCAAACATGTTATTGGTTAAAAAAAAAGTTGATCTTTTTGGTGTTTGGATTCACGTCAGGTTCACCAAATGATGCTCTGCAAAAAGGATTAGAAAATCTATTTGATGGCAACACACACAAGAGCACAAGAAACAAACGTTAGTGTTAGCAACAAAAGATTATCCTAAACAGGCATATCAAGAGAGATATTAAGCATGAAATAGAAAGCATATAAACATAGAATAAAATAGCTAATCAAGATGCTCATAGTTGCTCCTCCCTTGTTCCTCTCCTCTCCAAGTCCCAAATGAGTGTAGCTCTCAGCTTTTAGCACTAGCCCTGGATGACATATGGAGATTCAAGATGGTTGAATATGATAAGCAAATGCTATGCAAGTGTAGATAGTGATGCTATGAAAAAGCTCTATGCTAATGCTAGTATAACAACAATACTCTAATGCTTCTTTTTTTGCTTGAGGAGAAGGGTTCTATTTATAGAAGAAATGGGGAAATGAAGGGTTAAGATTGAGTAATCTTAACAAGGGTTAGGATTGAAAGATATTCAATCCATGTGAGACTTTCAACCCAATCCCATGTTGACAAGTGTCACCATGAGGAGGCTTGAGAGGAGTGATAAGGAGCATTAAATGCTTGAGGGGACATGATGGTTACCCTAGTCAAAGAAATAAATGCTTTGAAGAGACACATGGGTTACATGAGGGTTAAGTTAGGGGTCAAAGTCCTTAACCATGGGTGCAAGTGGAATTAACCATTAATGGTCATGTAAGAGCCATAAGTGGTTTGGAAGACTTTAGAGGTTAATTTGTTGAACACACAAAGCATTAATTGCTTTTCAAAGACTTTGGAGTCTTTGAGAAGTGACTCCAATTTGCTTAGGAATGTGACAATATTTAGGGGATGGATTAGGTTAATTAGGAAGGGTTTAGAAGAATCTAGAAGGGGTTTAGGCATGCAAGTAGATTTTGTAGGAAAATGCAAGTGGGAGGAATTTTGGTATTTTCAACTAAAATAAAATCATTTATTTCAATTAAATGGTGTAATTTGCATTTGGATAAATATTCAAATAAATATTAATTTATTCAAATGAGAAAAAGGAAGATAAAGCATTAAAATACTTGAAGACTTTGAGGGAAACCATTAAAGGCTTGAAGACTTTAAGGGAAGTATTTAAAGTCTTAAGAAGACTTTAAGGGAAGCCATCAAGTTTGAAGACTTTAAAGCCATCAAGTTTGAATACTTTAAGGGAAACCATTAAAGGTTTCAAGTGGGTGAGGATAAATAGGATTTTAAATAAATAATTTATTTAAAATAGTTGTGCAACTTGCTTTTGTAGGAAAATACAAGTGGGTGGAGGATAAAGGTGATTTAAATAAATTATTTATTTAAAATAATTGTGCAACTTGCTTTTGTAGGAAAATACAAGTGGGTGGAGGATAAAGGTGATTTAAATAAATTATTTATTTAAAATAATTGTGCAACTTGCATTTGTAGGAAAATACAAGTGGGTAGAGGATAAAGGTGATTTAAATAAATGTTAATTTATTTAAATGTGAGAGGTAGGATTTTGGGGGAATTTAAATAAATATTAATTTATTTAAATGTGAGAGAAGATTTAATTAAATAAATATGATTTATTTATTTAATTAATGTTTTGAATTTGGTTAAGTGAATTAAATCAAATAAATTGAATAATTTATTTAATTAATAGGAGAAAAGGGTTAAGATGAATTAATTAAATATTAATTTAATTAATTATTAATTGATGGTTAAATAATCAAATAAATACTAAGTATTCATTTAATTAAGTGGATAGATTTATGTGACTACATTACCTATTTGGGTTTTCCATGTATAAACACTTGTGTTATGGTGGATGTTGTACTTTATGTGGATGTTGTTATTTCATCTTGGATAGCATGTATTTTGTTCAAATTCTTGGTTAAGTTCATCTACCGGTTAGTGTTTAAAGTTATGCATGTTTTGGTGTCATTGATTCACCCCCCCCTCTTAGTGCTTTTCAACACCATCAATTGGTATCAGAGCCTAACTTCTTTGAAGCCTAACTGCTTACAAGGGAATCTTGAAACTACCATGGGGAACAGAAGCTACTTCGAGATGGTTAGAGAGCTAGAAGCTAGTAGAAATGAAATTGATTCCCTTAGGGGCAAACTGAAAGTTTCTGAAGTCAAAAGGAGAGAGCTATCTGAAAAACTGCTAGGAATATATGATAATAGTTCTTCAGATGAAGCCAACATTGAAGCTTTAGCTGATGAAGTTGAAAAGGTGAACGGTGAAAAACTGAATCTAAGGAGAGAGATAGAAGGTCTCACCATCTGTATGAGTCAACAACTGGAAGCTAGAAGAGCCCTTGAAGATCTTATCAAGGTAAGAGATCAAAAGATCATAAAGATCAAATGGGAAAAAGACACTATACACGAGGATTTGATTGCTGAAACAAAAGAAAAGGAGAACTTAAAGCTAGACCTTGAGTTGGCATCATCTTTGAAAGAGAACCTGTCTAAGCATAATGAAGAACTTGTCAAAAATCTTATTGAAGCCAATGAGAAATTGGAGAAGTTCATCAAAAGTTCTACCATGCTGGAAGAACAAATTCAATCATAGAGAATGAAGGGTGATATCTATGGACTTGGTTTTCATACAACTGAAAAAGGTGAATCCTCCGGTACAAAGAACAAAACTGCTTCTAAAGTTAATAAGACTACTGGTTACCGTGTAAACTGGAACTAACAAAGATCCTATGGCAACCGGTTTAGTCCATTCGAAATGGAAAAGGCAATAAATGTTGTTTTCACCTTTGTAATAACTTTGGTCATGTGGCTATGAACTGTAGAAAAAGAATAGGAAGAGGAAAGGTAGGACTCTAAAGATCATCTGGTATGGTCTATTACCACTGCAACAAACCGGGGAACTTAGCAACATTTTGTAGATCAAGAAATAACAGACCGATCAACTCTTTCAAGGATCAGAAAGGCAAGTAGAAAATTGATGTTGAGGAAACCAAAGAGGATATGAACTAGACTTGGAAGAATAAAAGCAAAAAATTTGCCTATAGAGGAAACCGTTCCTTCACCAAGTGAAGAGAACCCAACACTGGTGACTTAAGCCTGTTAAACATGGCTAAGGGGAGCGTAATGGTAAAACATCTCCGGACCCCTTGTAAAATGAGCAGGAAAGAATTTTTTAATTATAATTTTTTTTTGTAACTTTTTGATTAACGTGTTATTAACCGGTATTTCACTTAAGAGGTAAATAAAAATTAGGGTTTGTAACCTAAAGTGTGAGCATTTATTACATTTGGTAAAGAGGATAAAAACAAGTTTTACCTTATCATTTTTACCCTCTCTTTTGAAAAAGAAATTTGAAGCGATTGCAGAGCATGTTGGCAAATACGCACTCCAATGAGAAATTGTAGGTGATTTAAGGTATTGTCATTGATGGCAACCTTACAATCATATGGCACCGACACCGGTAGACTCTACACTGGCATACAGATCACCGACACCAAAAGGAAGATTACCGACACCCTAGCCAACAGGAATTTTGTGTATATATATTTTTGTAATTAATTGTAAAATATTTTGTAAGTCGATTTGGCGAATTGTAACATGACTCATATAAGTATGAGATCATTGTATATCATTTATATATATATATATATATATGAAAAGATAATAGTACACCTAATATGCGAATTATTGGGATAAGGGTTTATGTATATTGTAGAGCTTAAACCGATACTGAATCTGGCATAGTAGATGCTGATCTAAAGCAGTACAAGACATTGGATTTGTATAATCCAATTTTGTAAGTCAGTGTGACTTCTTTGTAACTGAGCAGTGAGCTCTAGGCACTTGGCCTTCCTACATGTGCAGGCCCCAATTGTAAACAGTAATATTCCCTTATTAGCCAGTAAGCAAATATTGTGGGTCACAAATCCCACCAAGGTTTTTCCCACACTGGGTTTCCTCATTAAAATACTGTGTTATGGTGTGTCTCATATGTTGTGGTTATTGTTCTTCTTTATTGCATTAATTTTAGTTTACCGGTACACAGTTTTGAAGTTCTTTTCATGTTATAATTCAAGTAAATTCTTTTATCGGTTAGATACTGATTCACCCCCCCCCCCTCTCGGTATCTTTGGGAATCCTAACAATTGGTATCAGAGCCTAGTCCTCTATTTTCAAAAGTCTAACAGCTTGAGGAAGATCTTGACATTGGTAGAGATGGAAAACTTACGAAAGCAATTGGAAACAACTCTTTCAGACAATGATGCAAAAAAAGTAAAGAATATCAAACTTGAGGATGATCTGAAGGCTGCTCAGGATATTATTCGAGGACTTCAAGAAAACTTCACTATAGCAAGGAACAAAAGAAGAGAACTTTGTGAAAAGATGCAAAAAGATGAAGATGAAAAGGAAACTCTTAATGATCTTGTAAATAAGCTGAGACAAGATAACAGTACAATGAAGAATGAGATGCAAGATATGACTATGAGATTTTGTAAAGAAAATGAAGATAGAAAGAAGAATGAAGATGATTTGGTTAGAAGACTAAATGATGCTGGAAATGAAAACACAAGACTCAGTCATGAAAATGATATGTTGAAAACAGATTTGATGCATACACAAAATGGCACAAATGAACTTATGAGATAGAAAGGAATCTTTGAAAGTGAATTGGCTGCTGCAAATCAACACAAGGAGAAATTCAAGAAAATTTTAGAAGAACTTGTTGACATGCTGAAGAATCAGAAACTTAATGGTGATACAAATGGCCTTGGCTTTGAAATTGGTGAAAGCTCTAGTATTGCAAACAATCATGATCATAGTAAACCCGTAAGACAACCTAATGCTTACAAATTCAATGGGAAATGCTTTAACTGTAACAAGTATGGTCATAGAGCAAATCAGTATAGATCTAGAAATTATCAGAACACTAATACACCCACCGGTCAATGTTCTAAATGCAATAAAGTTGGTCATAATTCAGAAAATTGCAGAATGAATGTAAGATGTTATGTTTGTGGAAGATTTGGACACTTATCTAATCAATGCATAATGCATACCAGCATAGGATATGGGAAAGCTATTCAAAAAAACAATGTGACTTGTTATGCTTGCAAAAAAATTGGACATATTGCCAAATTTCGTAGAAGCAAGACTTCACCGGCAAATAACAAAGGTCCTAGTTTGAAAGGTAAAGAAAAGGTTGAAGAGGTAAAGCAAGAATTCTCAAAGCAATGGGTCAAAAAGTCAGATCAGAATATTGATGGGAATACTCCTCCACCAACAGAATAGGGTATCACTCCATCGACAGGAGACTCTTCATCTAACTGAAAGAAAATCCTTTGGGGGTTTAGCAACAAACTGAAAAACATGATAATATACCCTCGGTTGATGATGAGAAGTTGAATTACTTCTATACAGGTAGATAAGTTAATTTTTGACTTAACCAATAGACATTAAATGTGGTAGTTGGAGAAAATAACATATAAAGCAAGTGTTTTGGCTCCTTTTTCATTCACCGAGCATTCAAATCTTCGAGAGTGTGAAAATTCCCGAGCAAAGGCATCCTTAGTGAAGAAGTGAAGAAGTTCATCCAAGCACTCATCCCTAAGGTAGATTGAGGTATTTATAACTATGGCTTCCTCATCCACTCCTAAATTTATTGCAAACCCTATTGTGATTGAAGTTATCAAATGCCCTAGACCCGTATTTAAGCTTGTTCCCGAAATAGTGAAGAAATATGATACTATAGGTGCATTTTCAAAAATACCTAAGGGAGTAGTATATGTTGAAGACCCTAGGATATACATATATTGTCATATAGAGGAATTAGGAGATGATGAAATCAAGAACATGTATCGGGCTGTGATTTGTGATGAATCTGGAAATATCAAACCAGAACATAAGATAGTGAAAACCCTAGGTTTTACTGAAATCCTTAGTGTCCCAGATTTTCCCAAGGATATTATAAGGATTGTACTTAGTAGAGTTCATGGGGAATTCCTTTGGTTGGATTCAATCCATAAGATCACCAAAGAAGCAGTAAAGGCAGTAACAGGGTTACCTTCCACCAGTAGCAGGCCTTACAAAACTAAAAAGGTCTCTAATGACACAGTAATGGACCTAACCGGCACAACATTTGACAAAAGGTCTTTAAGGGTAAATGATGTGAAGGATATCAATATCAGATTTGTCAGTATGATTTTAGGCTACAAGGTTACACATGCAAATAGGTTAAACTCAGTATCAAGCCTATGTATCAAAAGTGCATATGATATGGTTAACAACAATGCTAGAAAAGATGTGTGTGAATGGCTCAAAGATGAATTGATTGACAATCTGAAGAAGATAAAGGGAGATAAGAAAGGAACCTTTAGATTTGGAAATTTTCTTGTATGTTTAGTGATGCACATTACTAAACAAGTACCTTGTATTGGTAGGAGAGATTTTGGTTTCGACATACTGGTAGGAAAGCAACTTTTGGATTCACTAAACAACATGGGAAATAATAGGGAGAAAAATATAAATGAACATTTTCAGGCACTAAAAGCTCGAATGAAGACTAGAACAAGACTGTCACAGGCAATTGTGGATAAATGTCAAAAGGAAATATGTTTTGTAATAAAGAAAGATGAAATTTGGATGGAGGAAGTTGTCCCTAGGACTATTTGGGTAACTAAAATGGGCTATGAAATAGATGATAACATCATAGATACTTATGCAAAAGCCCTCCTTGAAGCACCAAAGGAACCCACTGAGAAAGTCTTTGGAAATGCAGAAACAATTGAAAGTAGAATTCAATCAAGGAAAAGGGTTAAGAAAGTTGAATAAAATGTGAAGAAAGGAACCCGACAGGCAAAGGCAATTAAGGAAGATGTTTTGAAACAAACTGGTATCAAGGAAAGTGAGTTGGAAGGACTTCAACCAGAAGCTTATCTTTCACCGGTTGGAACTTCTTTTGAGAGTGATATACCGACAATATTCAAAAGGGTTGAAAGGAAAAGAAAACCCTCACCGGCATTCTCACTGGCACCCTCACCTACACCTAGGAGAACCAGACAAAAGCAATAGGCAGTGAGGCCTCCAGTAGGGAAGTTGAATCCAAAGAAGAAAAAGGTAAAAGAAGAAATTGCTCCATTGGATAAGCTCCTTAGTGAAATAACAGAGGATGGAAAGTTGAATAATATTAGCAAACTATACAATACACTTTCAACTGATGACAAAGAGAGCATAGAAAATAGTGTAATTTTACACTTGGATATTTACAAGAAATTCTTGATGGAAATTGTTGATGAGATACCCATTGATCTCTACAAAAGACTTGAAGATAGAAGGGTAGCTATTGTTGAGCTGGATAAGAAAATAAAAACTGAGAAATTACTTGCAGTTCACCTAGTGAACTCACCTGAAGAAATTTATCAATTAATTAATGAGGCCAACCAGACTGTATTTTCAACCGATCATCAACATGTAGCATTGATGGCAGGGAGAATGAATGTAATTTCAGAAGATACTGTAGACCAATGGGACATATTCTTTGTTGAAAAGGAAAAACAAGAAGAACTCAAAAGACCCAAGACTATCAAAGTATATCAAAAGGACATGGATAAAGGGAAAGGTAAGGTAGGTGGACCTCCTAACCTGAAAAATAACAGACAACTTACCCCCACCTCTTTCTGATACTCCACTGACACATACTAATGATCAACCTACTACTGAGAGTATGGAGACTCCTCTAGAGGATACAAATCTTGAGTCTGAAATCTTGTATACCATGAATATTGATACATAAGAGGTGAATATTGTAGTAGATAAAGAAACCACCGAGGATAAGAAGAAAGATGTGACTACTGAGTCACCGACTGCAAATGTGGAAATCAATGTTAGCACAGAGACAGAGAAACCGATAGAGGACTCTATTGAGAAACAATCAGAGAAACCGGAAATGAATAGTGCAGAGGTAAATACACACAAACTGGAAGTACATTCAGAGACTACATCTGAGAAATCGGCAGTTGAGAGCTTAGAGAACCCATCTGAGGCACTAGAAAAGAAACAGGTTCATGTTCAAACTGAAAAGCATAAACCTTTGCTGATAGAAATGCATACCCAAACAAATCCTCCTGAGAAAGAGGAAAGCAAGGTTATCACTACAACCGGCAGCATGGAAATGGTAAAAATAGTTGGACAGACATCTGGTACTTCTATAGTAGAATTCTAGCCTACAAATGTAACAGAGGTCTTATTGGACTCAATAAAGAAAATCACAGAGTGTAATGCACAAGCCTATAAGGCTATTGATGATACAATTCCCATTCTTAAATTGATAGCACCAAAGTGCATTGTGGATAACAAAGATTCTTTAGGTCAACTAGACACATTGTCTAAGTTCATCATTGGCAACATTTTGACAGTTGATCAAATAAATGAGGACACATTTAAGGAGAAAATGAATAAAGAGAAAGAGAAATTCTTTGATGAAACAATAAAGAAGTGAATGGGACACATTGGCACTCTTTTACCGGCACTAAACAAAACAATAATGGAGTTTAAGGAACTTTACAGAGATACATGCAACACAAATGTTCTGACAACAGATATAGACAAGGAAATAAGTAAGGTACAAAAGGAGATCAACAATATAGCTGATAACCTCATCGATTCATCCGAACCATTATCAGTTATAGAGAAGAAGATATACAGTCTAGAAGAAAAACTGGAGAAACTTGAAAAAGAGAAAGATAAAATAAAAGGGAAGGCAAAAGACCTTAAATGCAAACTTAGCCCCAAATTGGACTACCTCATCTCTTTGAGAAAAGAGATCTCTAAGGCACTTGTTCAAGGACTGAAGACATCGGAGGAAAAAATGCATCACCTCACCAGTACTATTCAAAGGACAGAGGCTGCACTAAAAGACAGTGAAAAGTTCACTGAGAGTCTAAATTTGGTAATAGCTGAACTCTTTCAGATTGTAACCCACCGGATACAAGGATCTAGGTAGGAAACACACTCCACTAACACTAAATGACAACCTTTGTCATTGATGTCAAAGGGGGAGTAGTGAGATGAGAAAAATGAATAGAACATGACATCATCAACTTAGGGGGAGCATACAGTTTTGGTAAGATGTTTTGGAGATTCTTTTTGGACACTTTTTTATTTTTCTCATGAGTGTTTCCATCAATGCCAAAGGGGGAGATTTTTGGCAAATACACACTCCAATGTGAAATTGTAGGTGATTTAAGGTATTGTCATTGATGGAAACCTTACAATCATATGATACCGGCACCGACAGACTCTACATCGACATACAGATCACCGGCTCCAAAAGGAAGATTATCGGCATCCTGGCCGACAGGAATTTTGTGTGTATATATTTTTGTAATTAATTGTAAAATCTTTTGTAAGTCGACTTGGCAAATTGTAACATGACTCATATAAGTATGAGATCATTTTATATCATTTAGAGAGAGAGAGAGAGAGAGAGATATGAAAAGATAATAGCAGACCTAATATGCAAATTATTGGGATAAGGGTTTATGTATATTGCAAAGCTTAAACCGGTACTGAATCTGGCATAGTAGATGCTAATCTAAAGTAGTACAAGACATTGGATTTGTATAATCTAATTTTGTAAGTCAATGTGACTTCTTTGTAACTAAGCAGTGAGCTCTAGGCACTTGGCCTTCCTGCATGTGCAGGCCTCTATTGTAAACAGTAATATTCCCTTATTGGTCAGTAAGCAAATATTGTGGGTCATAAATCCCACCGAGGTTTTTCCCACACCGGGTTTCCTCGTTAAAATACTATGTTATGGTGTGTCTCTTATGTTGTGGTTATTGTTCTTCTTTACTGCATTAATTTTAGTTTACTGGTACACAGTTTTGAGGTGCTTTTCATGTTATAATTCAAGTAAATTCTTTTATCAATTAGATACTGATTCACCCCCCCCTCTCAATATCTTTGGGAATCCTAACAGAGCAGAACAAGATTGTCTTGGTGTAAATTGGTGAATTTATTTGTGATTAGAGAAATCAAGTTGAATCAAAAGTTGCAGAAAGGTGAACGGGTGTGCATTTGAACATTCAACCGGAAAATGGAGCGACATGCAAGATACAAGGTATTTCTTTGTATACCACTTCAAAACTTGTTTATCTAGAATGGCATCTACTTCTAAACCTATAGACAGGTTGATGATCATTGTTGAGCCTGAGGAATCTCTAAAGGAAGATGAAATTACATCTTATAATGCATTATGGTGTTGTGGTCAAAGGTGACTTGCCAAGCTATATATATTGGAAAATAGAAGATTTAGGAACTCTACACATCTATACTCAGCTGAAATCACTTTGTGATAAGAATGGAAAAATTGAAGCAAAATATGCTAGGGTTTTTGAAAAAGGGTTTCATAATGCCGGATATTTTCTTGAATATTTTGAGGATGAACACATAAGAATCATCTTGAGTCAAGTCCACGAGGAGAATATGTATTTGGAAAGGACCCATACAATAACTAAGGAGGCTATTAGGGTTGTAACGGGTTATTGCTCAATCGGTGAAATTCTTGTGTTAAGAAGAATTTCAAAGGACACTGTCTTCAAGCTAACCGGTTCTACATCTGATAAGTGTGCTTTCTCTATAAACACTATTAGAGACCCTGTGGTGAAACTTGCAGCATTGGTGATATGCTACCGGGTATTCTACTCCAGTAGACTTAACAATGTTCCATCTGTAGCAATTCACACAACACATAGAATGATTGTTGATAATGTAGACTATGATATTTGTGAAGCTATCAGAGACCAATTATTTCAAAATTTAAAATCCATTAAGGACAACATACAAAAGTTCAAATATGGTCAGCTGTTAGCCGGATTATTTTTCTATTTTCAAAACTTCCTACTAGGTATTGGAGATATTGAATGGTCCAATGCATAGATCAAGAACATCAGTAAGGCTATGAAGAATACTTTTTCAGCTGTTGCGAACAAATATTTTAATGAATTTCAGAAACAGATGAGCATTGGAATGATGTTACCTAAAGATGTGGTAAAACACTTTGAAAAAGACATAATCTTCATGGCTACCACTGACTTCTTCTTGATGCAAGCAATTGAACCTAAAGAGGAAGAGATGGAAGATATGAGCTATGAGGTTAATCATGATTTACTAGTCGGCTATGCTAATACCCAGTTAGAATCGCCTAAAGATAAAAAGAAGGTAAAATTGGACATTGTGGTAGTCCAGGTTGCACCAACTGAAACCAGTACTGCATCCGTAGCTAAAGTGAAAGGAAAGCAAAAGAAATCTGATGAAAAATCTCCTATGAAAAAGACCACAAGGGTTACTCGGAGTGTCCTAACCAAGAAGGAACCATCACCTAAAGTATATGAAAAGAAGGAGAATGCACCAAAGAAGAGAAATAGGAAATTGATTTTGCAACCAGAGTCTGAGGGTATCGATTTTGAAGAAGAACCAAAGAAGGAAAAAGCAACTGGCAAAACATGTAAGAAGGTAAAGGTAGTGCCAAAGGAAACTACACCTATAGATATTGCTACCTACAAACCTGACATAGTCTTTGAGAGGACAATGAAGTCATTAGGAAGAAACAGGTTTGACAATGTCAAAGAACATTATGATTCTTTCACTGAAGATGAGCATAAGCAAGTAATCCAATAGGTAATAACTTATTTGGGTCATTACAATAGATTTCCGCATGATTTGGAGAAATATATTTCAATCTCTTTGTATAATACTTTGTTAGATAAATGGGAGGAAGCAATTCAATTGGAAAAGAAGATTTTTGATGAAATATTTGTACAGTATTTGCCCAATCTATCATCGGATGGAATTACTGCTCTAATTGAGCAATACACAACATATTTTGATTTTAAAGTGAGAAGATTGAAGCTTCTTAATGCAAAAAGGTCAGTTGTTGAGTCTGAGGCACATCAGCTAGCCTGTATAATTAAAAAGAGGGAAGAAGTCATCCACTCTAGCAATAAGGATGATACTACACATGATGTTCCTCGATCGGAAATGGATGAAGAGGAAATTGTTCAAGCTGACATAGTCTATCCAACCAAGAAGAAGGATGACTCCATTATTCTTGTTGATGAAGATGTTTAGGACATAGTAGACCTATCTAGAGACATTATTGCACCAGATATGGATCCTCCTACAATCACTGAAGTACAGGCTACATTAGTTGAACAACCGGGCATTCAAATCATAGTGGAGAATGAACTAGCAACAAAACAATTGGAGAAACCCCAATCCCCACCGGTCATTGAGACTACTCATAAGGAGTCTACTGAGGAATCTATTACTCAGAAAACTGAAGATACCATAGAGAAGAACACAGAAAGAGCCATCATTAAGAGTGTATACCCTGAACCAGTGAAGCAGAAACTACTTGCTGATGATGATGAAGATTCTTTAAGTATCTCAGGACCCATTGACATGAACACCTTGAGTGCATTAGAAATGATGAAGATTTATAATGTTATGCAATCTCAAGCACACAAGAAGCGACTGAAAGAGCAAAGGATTAAAGCAGAGACAATCTAGAATGTAGTAGAAATTTTGTCTGGTTTACTACCAGAAACAGTTGTTGCACATCTTCCCACTCCCATCAACAAACTTGGTCAATTAGTTACAGATGCATCTGATCAAAATCAAATTGCTTGAAGATGCTGCTCAAATGTCTGCTGAGAAGAGCCACAAGAAGAAATATGGAGATAAACTGGCTAAGAACATCGAAACTGGCAAAATGGCTTTATCTCACAATGGAAGTCTGTTGAATAAAGCTATTGAATCTGGAGGGAAGTATCTTGCCTCTACCTCCAATGTTACTTTCTTTTATTCTGATATTTCTAAGAGTCAAGTTGAAACCAAGTAGGAAATAGAAAGGTTATGCAAGGCATATGTCCCACTCCAGGACTCCATTCATGCCTTTAACCGGTCTATAGATGATTTGCATGACAGACTGAACATGAATGATAATGAGAAAGCTAAGAGATTCTGATCTCTAGGAGAGCTCAAGAGTCAACTCACCTCACATGTTGACATTCTTCAGAGAGCCTACTCCAATACATAAGCTATTCTTGTTACTCCTGAAACCTACATGGTAGACTCAATGGAAGAATTCTATTCCCAGTTGATGTCTACCTCTGAGTATATAGATAACATACTGGAATCATCGGAAAATGCTTTATCCCAGATGAAGCAAAATTTCAATGATATTTTTATGAGACTTGCCAATGCATGAACTTGTTTGAAATTGTAATATATGATGAACACTTTGATACAAATTTTCTATATATATGTATATATTTTACTTTATCATTTTGGCATTGCTTTCAAAAGAGGAGTAATAATATGTATGTGTGTTTTTGAAAATTTTGTATTTATGCATGCATTAAGGGGGAGTATTGCATTAAAAAAAAGGGGAACAATATTGTATTACTCTAAAAAATTTCTAATTGTTGCCATCAATTTCAAAGGGGGAGATTGTTGGCTTGATGATGATTATCATGTATTCATCACTTGTTGTCATTGATGAAACACTCTCACACACATATGATTACATTGACTACTGGTGTAACTTCATTGATTTACACTATTAACTAGTATGTTTAAGGTCTATCTCTAATCGATACTCTGTGTCAACCGATATGTGCCTAAGAGATAACATGTGGTTACATTAAGTCAGCATCAAAATGAAGATAAAGATGAAGATGAAGATCAAGCTGAAGATTCTAGGACAACGGTTCACATATTTTGTTCCAACCGGTATTGACTGTTCTAACCGGTATCCATTTTTTTGTGATGAGTTACCAGTACTGTTTGTTTGGCAGTCATTTTTGTGATGAGTTATGTTTAATTGTCTAGATACACTGCACCTAGGAAATTGTATTCCTATGGCTGACATAAGATTTGTATGTCTATTTAAAGACATCTTAGTGAATCATTTAAAGAGAGAGAACTGATATAGAAGAAGAGATTTATGTGAATACTGATATGCATAAAGAGTGAAATCTTTTGTTGAAGAGCGATAAGTGTTTAGATGAAGAGCAGTGTTGAATGTACTTAGAATGATCTGATCAAACAAGTCTTGTGCTACTCAGAACATATCAAATCTTTCTTGTTTTCTAATCATTACAACAGAATCAAATCCCCTAACTGGGTAAGCTCTAACAACCTTCATTGTACAAATCCTCTAACAAGGTGATCCATTAGTTTGGATTCTAAAATCCTCCAGTAAGGTTACTCTTAACAGTGTATAAGCTTCTAATCAAGCTTGGGATCTCTAACAAGATTTGCTCCTAGCAGACTACTTTGTAAGACCTTAACTGGTTAGTTATCTATTACTGCAAATAGTTAATTTGTGAGTTCCATCTCACCGTGGTTTTTACCTATTTGGGTTTTCCATGTATAAACACTTGTGTTATGGTGGAAGTTCTAATTTATGTGGATGTTGTTATTTCATTTTGGATAGCATGTATTTTGTTCAAATTCTTGGTTAAGTTCATCTACCAGTTAGTGTTTAAAGTTGTGCATGTTTTGGTGTCACTGATTCACACCCCCCCCTCTCAGTTCTTTTCAAGACCATCACAAACTTCCCACAAGCATAGCATCTCTTGTTTTGAAAATTATTTATCATTATTTTGCACATGTTTTACTTATGACCAAAGTTATTGCATATGAAACATTGACCAGTAAAGGTAGGACCATTGTTCATATTGTTCATCCTACTTCTGCATTGATTTTCCTTATGATCAAATTTACCACAAGGAAAATATTTACCATTGAATTTATAGGTATTAGGCTGTCTTACCAAAGGTTTCTTATTCTTTTGTTGATGATTGCTTTGACCAAAACTAGAGGATTCTCCTTTCTCAAATCCAAGTCCTCGCATGTCTTTTTCATGTCTCTAACTTTCTAGCATCTCATCCAACTAGGCTGAACTAGCTTTGAACTTTTCTTTATACGATTAGCAGTAGTCGACTCATCTCTCAAATTTATGATCTACCTTTCTAGTTCTTGTCCATCATTATTTTTTTGCACCAATTCAAGCTTCAATTGATCATTCTCATATATTAATCTGCAACATTCATCAGATATGTCTTTCAATGATTAAGTCAAGCTTTCTGCATTCTTCTTTCGGTCTTCAATCTCCTTAGTCAGCTTCATGACAATAGATTGCATTTCATTTTTTAAAAGTGCATTCTCCCTGGCCAACTTCTCACATTCATCTATCTTATCTTGTAAGGTTTGATTGTCAACACTCTATTCTTCTTTCTCCTGCAACTTATCCATCAGCTCCTTTCTCTTTTCTCTAGAAGTGTTTAATTGATCTTTCAATGTCTTAATGAAGTCTTAAACTGCATTTAGATTTCTTTTCGGGCTACTATTTTCCTTCATTGTTACATCAAGGTCTTCCAATGCCACAGTAAGATGTCTCTGTAAATTGGAGTCCATTGATTCAATCTTCTGGAACTTCCTCAAGATGTTAGGCTTCTTTCGAGACACATAGATCTGATACCAATTGTTGGAATCAGTTTTATAGAATTTACAAATTTATTATACTAATTCTTTAACCACCAAATGAAAAGAACATTAACTATAATGTAGAAACACAAAAGAAATAACCACACAACCATAACACTGAAATTTTTACAAGGAAACTCGGAAAGGGAAAAACCAAGGTGGGATTGAGTACCCACAATATTTTTGTACTATGGCCAGTAGTAAAACAATATTACAAAAGTTGGAATGCACTTGCATTCAGGCACATTGCCTAGAGCTCACTGCTCAATTACAAAATAGAGTTGCAACCCTAGAGGGCTCACTTCCTTACGAATTACTACAAAGTGATTACAATGATAAATGAACTAAAGAATAGCATCTGACTATGCCAAAATATAGTTTTGGTTAGGATCTAATTGATATGTTGTCACTGCTTTGAGAAACTACTATGTTCTTCTCTGCTACCATAAATGAGATCATGAAAACATAAGATGCGAATGTGAAACTGTGCTCAATCGCTACCAACACTATCTCACATACACACCATCATAAAAAATGATCATCCAAGTGGTCTTATATATTCACACCATCAAAATAGATCTCCAACTAGTCGACTTCTCAAAACTGCAAAATGTGAAAGGTGTAGGCTCATGTCATCTCAAATCATTGCAAATCCTTATACCAAACCTAAAACATATGATCACAAGCTTCCCATAGGTTGGCCCAATCACTTCAAACTCATCAAAATCCATCGAAATCACCTCAATAATTTGGACCACACGCTATACCAACAAACATAAGAATAACCTTGTTCTTCCTAGAATACCAGACATCAGACCAAGAAACTTTCATTAGAATCGACACCAGAGGCAAAAATTGTCTGATAAGATACCTCACACATCCAATCACTACAACCAAAACTGCATCACTGGAAATGAATAATGCTTACTGGATTCATACACCGTGTTCCACCAACCAGACTTATGTTCATGAATAACCAAACTTACTCAAGACTTTCGTTAATCTCAATTTCTATATACCGGATAAGATTTCTAGGCTGAGTTCCCATCAATGACAACCCCTAAGTAATATCCATGCATCTAACACCATCAATATCCATTGGATCATTACTAGAACAATGTCTTTTTCTAAGAATACCAATAGTATACCTATCAAAATTTATGTTGAAGCTCTTGTTTATTTTCATCATACTAGTAAAGTTGAGCATTCCATTCCTATGCCTACATCCTTGCATATTGTGCCTATATATACATCTCCTATCTTTAATACCCCTAAATAGAATATTATTCCTACACATGTTAGTCATGGGGGAAATCCTACTAATTAATATTCTTACATACTTCATTTCATGAGTCTTCCATTTGTTTCCCAACCTTCTCCTATGCCAAGATATCATAATGTTCCCCCCTGTTATTCTCAACCTCTAACTACTTACAATAATATTACTCCTCCATCACAATCCAATATGTCCAATTCCAATCCATTCACCGAAGCCACTATCAATAACCTAGATCAAAATGTTTCATTCTCACAACAATAATTGGCTTCTTTAACCCAATCCAAGTTCAATGTTCCCATTTATGATGTAGAAATCCCACTATCTAATGATATTGCCCATGTGGCTCCTAATAATCTATAAATCCCTCAATTAGAGTTATACAATGGAAAAGGTGACCCCTTGAATCATGTGAAGACACTTCAAACATTGTGTAGTGATTTCTCTCATGATCAAAGACTCATGGAAAAAATATTTAGTTGAACCTTTATAGATAAATCTTTGCAATGGTATTGTTCTTTGCCTCTGTATTCCATCAGTTCTTTTCAACAATTGGCTAATTCTTTCATTCAACAAGTTCAAAATAGCATTGGTCCTAAAATTATTTTGACTGATTTGATTCATTATAAGTAAGGAGTAAAGAAAAAGTGATCGGTTTTATTGGTAGATATAAAAATTTGTATTCAAAAATTGCTTATCTATGCTTGATCATGATGTTCAAAGAAGTTTTTTAACTAATTTGCAAAAGGATATTAGAGATAAGCTTCTATTTTCTTAATTTACCTCTTACATGTAATTGTGTGCAATGCTTCATAACTATCATCTTCAAGTGATCCAATTTGAATTAATTCCTTCAATGACTTGTGTTGATAAGAAAGAGAGCACTCAACAATCATTTCCAAAATTCAACAAATACAATAAATGTTTCATCAAGATAAATAATAATTCTTCCAACAACATCAATGCACAAGTGACAACCATAACACCAGTTGTGGCCTCTTTATCTGAGCACTTTAAAAAATAATTAACTCTTATTTCTGATTCTTTTCTTAGTATAATTTCGAGGTTGATTAATGTTAGACAGTTCAAACAATTGAGAGAGGGGGGGGGTGAATCAATTGTCACAGATTACCAGAAGCATTAGAAATTTAAAACAACAATAACAAAACACAAAACAAAAATATTGGAATAGCAGTTAATCCAATTAAGAATAAACAATAGTCACAGAATAAAATCCATCCACACAACACCAAGATTTGTACGTGGAAAACCCGGTAAAGGGAAAAACCATGGTCGGAAGCCTACCCACAGTCAGATAATACTTCCACAGTAAGTATGTGAATTTACAATGAAAGGGCCTCTACATGCAAGAAGACCAATAGTCTAGAGCACATTGCTCATCACAAAAGGAGTCTCGCTGACTACATACAAATCCAGACTACAATCCAAAGAAGTGTTGAACTACAAAAGATAGCATATCCTATGCCTGAGTATAGTTCCAGTTAAGCTCAATACCGGAGGACCAAATCCTCTTACAGACCCAATTTGATCTCCAATGATTGACCAACTCCTTTGCTTGAATGATATTGCATTATTCACATATTACATTCCTTGACCATTACCTCTTACATCAACCATGATGATCTACAATGATATCTTGCATCTTATTTATACAAATGCTCAACCATAAACAATCAGGTCGGCCACCAAACAATAAACCAATTATATAATTACAAACAATGTCGGCCTTAGACCAAAAAAAATAATATCCAACACATAAGACATCCCAGAAATACAACAACAGGTCCTATCCACATGTTACATCAATGTCGGTCCATAACCTAGATCAACCAGGACCAAGTATAGGTCCACATGCTTCAGCAATGACCCCCGAATGCCAAGTCTCAAATGTTGGCATTCTACACTCTAGTGAGAAATGATGGTGTTGTCATTGATGGCAACCTATAGCCAGCCACTCGATATTCATCTAGTAAATCAGCGACAGGCACCGGCACCGGCAGACACTTCACCAACAGCGACAAGAATGTATACTAGCACCCCAGCCGACAAGAATAAACTTTTGTTTATTGTATTTAATTTTAAAAATCTTTTGTAAAGATGACATGGCATATTGTAATAGACTCATATATGTATGAGATCTTGTAAATCATTTTGTAATGATGGACATATGATGGTAGAAGTGATGAGCAAATATTAAGGCAGATTTTGTATAAGGTGTATGGTTATAGTATGAGCTTAAACCGGTACTTAACCTAGCATAGCAAATGTTGAATTGTAGTAGTACATTATATTGGATTTTCATAATCCATTTGTAAGTTGGTGAGACTTCCATTTTGTAGATTGAGCAGTAAGCTCTAGGCAGTTGGCCTCCCTGCATGTGCAAGCCCCTCATTGTAAGTAATATTTATTCATTGGCCAGTGATTGAATATTGTGGGTCAAAAATCCCATCGAGGTTTTTTTCCACACCGGGTTTCCTCGTTAAACATCTTGTGTTATGGTGTGCTTTCTATGATGTCTTTACTGTTCCTATTTACAACATTAATTCTTGTTTAGCGGTACATTGTTTTGGAATGCAAAATATTTAATAAGGTCAAATATTATGTTAACCAGTTAGATACTGATTCACCCCCCCCTCTCAATATCTTTGGGACTATCATTAATCCTAACAATTGGTATTAGAGCCTGGTCCTCTATTTTCAAAAGTATAATAGCTTGAGGAAGATTTTGACACCAGTATAGATGGAGAACTTAAGAAAAGAATTAGAAGGAGCTCATGTGGACTATGATTCAGAGAAGTTGAAGAATATCAAACTTGAAGATGATCAGAGGACTGCATAGGAATTCATTCAAGGACTTCAGGAGAATCTCACTATTGCTAGAAATAAGAGAAAGAACTTTATGAGAAGATGTAGAGTGATTATGATGAAAAGGAAACTCTTAATGAGCTTGTAAACAAGATGAGACAAGAAAACATGACTATGAGGAATGAAATGAAAGGCATGACTATGAGATTTTGTAAAGACATTGAAGACTGAAAGAAGAATGGAGATGACTTGACTAGGAGATTCAATGATGCTGGAAATGAAAATCTAAGACTCAGTCATGAAAATTATATGTTGAAGATAGATTTGATTCACATGCAACATGATAAAAATGAACTTATGAGACAAAAGGGAATTCTGGAAAATGAGTTGGATACTGCAAATCAATATAAAGAGAAATTCAAGAAAAGTTCAGAAGAACTTGGTGATATGTTGAAAAGTCAGAAACCTAATGGAGATACTAATGGACTTGCATTTGAAGTTGGAAAAATTTATGGTACTGCAAATAATCATGATCATAGTAAACTGGTAAGACAACCTATTGCTTACAAATTTAATGGGAAATGCTTTAACTGTAGCAAGTATGGTCATAGAGAAAATCAGTGTAGATCTAGAAACAATCAGAACATTAATACACCCACCGGTCAATGTTCCAAATGCAACAAAATTGATCACAATTCAGAAAACTGCAGAATGAATGTAAGATGTTATGTTTGTGGAAGATTTGGGCACTTATCTAATCAAAGGAGAACACAAACTGGCATAGGATATGGAAAGGCTATTCAGAAGAACAATGTGACTTGTTATGCTTGTAACAAGATTGGACATATTACAAAATTTTGTAGAAGCAAGACTTCACCGACAAACAATAAAGGACCCAGTTTGAAAGGCAAAGAAAAGGTTGATGAGGTAAAGCAAGAATTTTCAAGACAATGGATTAAAAAAATAGATCTGAATGTTGATGAGACTATTCCTTCACCGGTAGAATAGAGTATTACTCCACCGGCAGGAGATTCTTCATCCAATTGAGAACTAACCCTTTGGGGGTATTGCAGCAAGTTGAACATCATGCAAATTACCCTCGATAGATGGTGAGAAGATAGATTTCTTCTCTACTGACAGATGTGTTAAGTTTCACTTAACTGATGAGCATTTAATGCGGTTGTTGGAAGAAAAGACATTATAAATCATCTATTTTCTCTCTTTTTCAATTCACCAAGCATTCAAACTTTTAGAAAGTACAAAATCTAAGCGAAGGCATCCAAGATGAAGAAGTGAAGCGATTCCTTTCAAGCACTCAACCATTATCAAGCAACTTAAGGTATTTTTCAATGGCTTCCTCCTCTAATCCGGAATTTATTGCAAACCCTACTCTTGTGGAAGTTGTGAAATGCCCTAGGCCCATTTTTAAGATTATCCCCAAAATAGCTAAGCAAGATGATTCTATTGGCACTTTTTCCAAAATTCTAAAAGGTGTTGCTTATGTTGAAGACCCTAGAATCTATATTCACTGCAATATTGAGGAATTAGATTTCAAGGAAATATTGAAAACGTTTAAAACTATTATTTGTGATGAAAATGGAAATGTAAAACCCAAGCACAAGGTAATTGAAACTTTAGGTTTTGTGAAAATCTTGGACATCCCTGAATTTCCTAAGGAGGTAGTAAGAATTGTCCTTAGCAGAGTTCAAGGTGAATTTCTTTGGCTAGATCCAGTTTGCAAAATCACCAAAGAAGCAATTAGGGCAGTGACAGGTTTACCCTCCACCGGTAGCAGGCTAGATAAGACTAAGAAGGTTCCTAATAACACTGTCATGACATTAACAGGAGCAACATATGATAGCAGATCCCTGAGAGTAAATGATGTCAAAGATGAAAATTTCAGATTCATAAGCATGATCCTAGGTTATAAGACCACACATGAAAACTGACTTAACTCAGTTTCCAGTCTTTGCATTAAAAGTGCTTATGATATGGTGAATAATGATGCAAAAATAGATGTATGTGAGTGGTGAAAGGATGAAAAATAGACAACCTGAAAAAGATAAAAGGTGATAAGAAAGGAACATTTCGTTTTGGCAATCTTTTGGTATGTCTTATGTTATATTTCACAAAACAAGTTCCCGGTATTGGAAAGAAAGATTTTGGATATGATATACCAATAGGCAAACAATTGCTAGAAATATTCACTGGTATGGGCACTAACAAGGAAAATAATATAACAAAGTACTTCAAAACCTTCAAAGAAAAAATGAAAACAAGGGAGAGACTACCATAGAGTGTAGTGGATAAGTACAAGAAGGAAATATGTTTTGTAATAAAAAAGGATGAAATATGGATGGAGGCAGTTCTTCCTAGAACTATATGGGTAACTGAAATGGGGTATGAGGAAGATGTAAATATCATTGAAACTTATGCTAAAGCCTTGTTAGAGGCACCTAGAGAACCAGAAGAAAGGGTCTTTGGAAATGCAAAAACAATAGAAAGTGGTGTACAAACAATGAAACAAAGAAAGAAAAGATAAAAATGAATAAGGAGTGCATCTAAGCAAGTTAAGGAAATAAAAGAAAATGTCATGAACCTAACCGGAATAAAGGAAAGTGACCTAGAAGGATTACAACTAGAGGCACAAATCTCACCAGTTGGTACATCATTTGACAATGAGATACCTGTTGAGTTTAAAAGAGTTCATAGGAAGAGAAAACCTTCACCGGTACCCTCTCCTCCACCTAAGAAAACAAGAACACTAAGGTAGAAGCAACAAGCAGTGAGACCATTGGCAAAGAAGTTGACACCAAAGAAGAAACAAAAACAAGTTATACCACCTCTGGATAACTTAGTGAGTGAAATCACTGATGGCGGCAATCTATCAAATGTTAGCAAACTGTATACTACATTCACTAATGCAGAAAAGGAAAGTATTGAGAATAGCATAATTCTACATCTTGACATATACAAGAAAGTGTTAATAGAAGTAGTGGATGATTTTCCTAATGAATTGTACAGGAGGTTAGATGCTAAGAGGATTGCAGTTATGGATCTAGATAAGAAACTAAAGATTGAAGAACTACTAGTTGTCCATCTGGTTAACTTTGTAGAGGAAATTGATGAACTTATTAGTGAAGCTAACATATCAGTTTTTACAAGTGGACACCAGCATGTAAGCCTAATGGCTGGTAGAGTCAATGAAATTGCAAAGGAAATAGCAGACAAGTGGGACATTTTTTTTGTAGAGAAGGAAAAATAGGAAGAGTTGAACAAACCTAAGAAAAGTTTCAAGGTTTATCAAAAGGACAGAGACAAAGGAAAAGGTAAAGTTGGTGGATTACCAAACATAAAAGTAACTGACAACCTACCACCACCTTTGGTTACTACACTGGTACACACTGAGGACATACCAGCTATTGAAAATATTGACACAACACATGAGGACACTAAACCTGAGTCAGAAATTTTATTTACCATGAACATTGATACTCAAAAAGTGAACATAGTAGTGGACAAGGATAGCAACCAGCATAAAATATTGAGGTTGGAATACAAATAGAGAAAGCATTGCATACAGAGAAACCTTTGGACAGTGAAACAAATACTGGCAGTGTAGATGCTGGCACAGTAAAACCGACAAAGATAGAGATACCGACAGTGGATAACACAAAGATACCGATAGTAGATAATATAGAGAAACCAATAGAGAAACCGGTAATCACTGAGAAGCCTAAACCATTGCTAGTTGAAATGCAAACTTAGACTGATCCACCAAAAGTTGATTCAAGCAAATTGGTTGCTAATACTGCAAGCATTGAGATATTAAAGGTAGTTGGTCATACATATGGTACTTCACTGAGTGAATTCAGACCTACAAATGTGACTGAAGTACTTCTGGACTCAATAAAGAAGATAACGGATTGTAATGCATTGGCCTATAAGGAAATTGATGACACTATTCCTATTCTTAAGATGATTGCCCCAAAATGCAATTTGGATCAATTAAAGGATTCTTTAAGTCAGTTAGACATATTGTCTAAATTCATTTCTGGAAATATTTTAACAGTTGATCAAATAAATGAGGAAACATTCAAAGAGAAAATGGAAAAGAAAACAGAAAAATTATTTGTGGAAACAATAAAGATGTGCATGGAACACATTAACACACTTTTATTGGAACTGAATAAAACAACTTTAGAGTACAAGGAACTATATAGGGACACATGCAAGCCACCTCTGTTAACACATGATATTGAAAATAAAATAAGCACAATACAAAAGGAGATAGATGATATAGCGGATAATATAATTGGTTCATCTGAACCTATATCAATTATTGAGCAAGAGATAGAAGGATTTGAGGAAAAAATGGAGAAAATAGAGAAAGAGAAAGAAAGGATCAAGGCAAAAGCCAAAGAGCTTAAGCACAAACTCAGTCCTAAATTAGACAACCTTATCTCTCTGAGGAAAGAGATCTCTAAGGAATTAATTCAAGGGAAAAATTCATCAGAGGAGCATATGCATCATCTCACTGGTATAATCCAAAGAACTGAGGAAAACATGAAGGACAACAACAAATTCATACAAAGTTTAAACTTGGTTTTGGCCAACATATTTCAGATTGTAACCAACCGGTTACAAACTTCAACGTGATATTTTGCACTCATTTGACAATTTTTGACAACCTTTGTCATTGATGTCAAAGGGAGAGTAGTGGACAGAGAAAAATGGCTATTCAGAGGAGATCATCTGCTCAGGGGGAGCACACATTTTTGGTAACTTTTATGGACTTCATTTTTGGAAATAGGTTTTTGGATTTTTCTCATGAGTGTTGCCATCAGTGCCAAAGGGGGAGATTGTTGGCATTCTCCACTCTAGTGAGAAATGTGTTAGGATTCCCAAAGATACTGAGAGTGGGGGGTGAATAAGTATCTTGCCGGTTAACAGATTTTCTGATCTTTAAAACAAATTGCATTCCGAAATAGTGTACCGGTAAACAAGAATTAATGCAATAAATAAGAACAATAAGCAAAACATAGAAATCACACCATAACACAAGATTTTTAATGAGGAAACCCGGTGTGGGAAAAACCTCGATGGGATTTGTGACCCACAATATTCACTCACTGGCCAATGAATGGATATTACTTACAATAGGGGCCTGCACATGCAGGAAGGCCAACTGCCTAAAGCTCACTGCTTAATTACAAAAGGAAGTCTCACTGACTTACAAAATAGATTATGCAAATCCAATCTAATGTACTGCTTCAATTCAGCATCTGCTATGCCAGGTTCAGTACCGGTTTAAGATCATACAATAACCATAAACCTTACTCCAAAATCTGCCTTAATATTCGCACATTACTTCTACAATAATCTTCCCATGTTTGCATCTCTAATGATCTACAAGATCTCATACTTATATATGAGTCTTATTACAATTCTCCTTGTTAGCTTACAAAAATATATTACAAATAAATACAAAATGCAATAAACAAAATCTTGTCGGCCAGGGTGCCGGTAATCATCTTTGTCGATGCCGGTAAACTATCTGTCGGTGCCGGTGCTTGTTGATGCCATAGGATTGCAAGGTTGCCATCTATGAAAATACCTTCAATCACCTACAATTTCTCATTGGAGTGTGCAATTCCAACAATCTCCACCTTTGGCATTAATGGCAACACCCATGAGAAAAACCCAAAAAAATGTATCCAAAATTTGAAGTCCAAAATTTTACCAAAACTGTGTGCTCCCCCTGAGTAGATGATCTCTTCTGATGATCATTTATCTCATCACTTCTACTCCCCCTTTGGCATCAATGACAAAGGTTGTCAAAAAATGTCAATTGAGTGTAGTTCTCAGCTAGAACCCTATAACTGGTTGGTTACAATCAGAAAAAGTTCTGCTAGTACAAAATTTAGGTTCTCAGTGAACCTTTGACTGTCCTTTAGTGCTACTTCTGTCCTTTGTATTGTACCAGTGAGGGTGTGCATTTTCTCTTCCAATGTCTTCAGTCTTGGAACAAGTGCCTCTAAAATCTCTTTTCTCAAAGAGATGAGGATGTCAAGTTTCAGACCAATTTTAGTTCCTCAGCCTTGAACTTTATTCTTTCCTTCTCTTTTTCAAATTTTTCAATTTTCTCCTCAAAGCTTGCTATTTCCTGCTCTATTACCGATATGGGTTCTGATGAACCGATGAGATTATCAGCTATATCATTTACGTCTTTCTGTACTTTACTAATTTTCTTGTCTATATCTATTGTCAAAATATCAGTCTTGCATGTGTCCTTGTACAACTCTTTGAATTCCATTATTGTTTTGCTAAGTGTCGATAAAAGGGTATCAATGTGTCCCATGCACTTCTTTATTGTCTCATCAAAGAATTTTTCCTTTTCCTTGTTCATTTTTCTCACTAAATGTCTCCTCATTAATCTGATCAACTCTCAATAAGTTGTCGGTGATATATTTAGACAATGTGTCTAATTGGCTCAAATAATATTTATTGTCCACATTGAACTTAGGTGCAATCAATTTTAATAAAGGAATTGTGTCATCAATAGCCTTGTATGCAAGTGCATTGCAATATGTTATTTTCTTGATGGAATCCAATAATACCTCTGTTACATTTGTTGGTCTAAATTATGTCATGGAAGAACCAGATGATTGTCCAACTACCTTAAAAATTTGCATTATGCCAATGTGAGTAACCTCTTTGCTTATGTTGACCTCTGGTAGGTCAGTCTGAGTCTGCATCTCAACTAGCAAAGGTTTGGGTTTCTTAGTTGTTGCCGGTGGCACTGTCTTTGTCTCAACCTTTTTCTCTTCACATTTCTTAGTGTATTTCTCTATGCTTTCTTCTATCGGTTTCTTTGATGAAGTCTCAGTATTTACTACCGGTTTCTCAGTATGCACCTCTGAACTGTCCATTTCTAGTTTTTCTAACTCTATAGGTTTTTCAGTGTGTGCATCAGTTACCATTCCAGTACCAAGGGGATCATCTGATTGTTCAGTATGTGTTTCGAACCCAATCTCAATATTTCCAACTGTATGCTCAACTTGTATTTCCATTTCAGTATTCTCAGTCGGTGGCTCTGTTGCCACATCTTTCTTCTTAGTGGTTTCCTTATCAACCACAATATTTACCTCTTGTGTATCAATGTTCATTGTATATAACACTTCTGAATTAGGATTGGTGTCTTCATGTGTTGATTCCAACTCAACATTATCAGTAGCTAGTGGTGTATCAACAGTTTGTGCCGGTGGAGTATCAGAAGAAGGTGGGGGCAAGTTGTCTGTCACTTTTATGCTCGAAGGTCCACCTACCTTGCCTTTACCTTTGTCCTTATCCTTTTGGTAAACTTTGAAAGCTTTAGGTCATTTAAGTTCTTCTTGCTTTTCTTTCTCCACAAAGAAGATATCCCATGTATCCATTGTTTCTTCATATATTTCATTCACTCTGCCAGCCATTAAAGCTACATGTCGGTGACCAGTGGAAAATATAGTCTTGTTTGCCTCACTTATTAGTTCATCAATTTCTTCCGCTGATTTCACTGGGTGAACTGCAAGCAATTTTTCTATCTTTATCTTCTTATCTAGTTCCACAATGGCTAATCTCTTTGCATCTAGTCTTCTATACAAGTCACTTGGTAGATCATCTACAACTTCTATCAAAAATTTCTTATATATGTCTAAGTGTAGAATGACACTGTTTTCTATGCTTTCTTTTTCTTCATTGGTAAAAGTATTATATAATTTACTGATATTTGACAAGTTTCCATCACCCGTCATTTCATTCAAAAGATTTTCTAAAGGAGGAATAATTTGTTTTTCTTTCTTCTTCCTTGGTGTTATTTTCTTTGTCGGGGGCCTTACTGCTTGTTGTTTCCTTCTCATTCTCTTTGGTGTAGGAGTGGGTACCAATGATGGTTTTCTTTTCCGTTCTACTCTCTTAAATTCAGCTGGAATTTCACTGTCATCCAATCGATGAAATATGAGCTTCCGGTTGTATCCCTTCCAGGTCACTTTCCTTAATATAAGTGATATTTAGTATGTTTTCCTTAATCTCCTTTGCCTGTTTAGTTGCTTTTTTGATGGTTTGTTCTCTTTTCTTCCTTTTCTTAAGGGTCTGTACATTGCTCTCAATGGTTTCAGCATTTCCAAATATTTTCTCTTCAAGTTCTCTAGGGGCTTCAAGTAGGGATTTAGCATATGTCTCAATTATGTTTTCATCTGCCTCATAACCCATTTCTGTCACCCAAGCAGTTCTAGGAACCACTGCTTCCATCCAGATTTCATCTTTCTTTATAACAAAACATATCTCTTTCTGATAGTTGTCAATTATGTTTTGAGATAGTCTTTCCCTAGTCTTCATTCTAGCCTTAAATGCTTGAAAGTGTTCAATTATGTTCTTTTCCCTGTCATCTCCCATGTTGGTAAAGATATCCAAAAGTTGTTTACCTACCGGTATATCAAAACCAAATTCTTTTCTACCTATATTGGGAACTTCCTTAGTAATGTATAGCATTAGGCACATAAGTAGATTTCCAAATTTGAAAGTACCTTTCTTGTCACCTTTAATTTTCTTCAGAATCAATTCATCCTTTAGCCATTCACATATGTCAATCTTAGTGTTATTGTTCACCATGTCATAAACACTCTTGATACATAATATAGAAATAGAGTTTAATCTGTTAGCATGTGTAGTTTTGTATCCTAGTATCATGCTAATGAATCTGACATTTATATCTTTGCCATCATTGAATCTCAAGGATCTGTTGTCATGGGTTGCATTAGTTAGGGTCATCACAGTGTTGTTAAGAACCTTTTTAGTTTTATTAGGCCTACTACCGGTGGAAGGTAAGCCAGTCACTGCCCTAACTACTTCACTTGTAATCTTATGGATGGATTCAAGCCAAAAGAATTCCCCATGAACTCTGCTAAGTACAATTCTTACAACTTCCTTGGGAAAATCAGGAATGCTAAGTATCTCCACAAAACCTAGGGTTTCAATTATCTTATGTTCTGGTTTCACATTACCATTTTCATCACAAATTACAATCCTATACATGTTCATTATCTCATCATCACCAAGTTCCTCAATATGATAATGTATGTATATCCTAGGGTCTTCAGCATATGCAACTCCTTTGGGTATTTTAGAGAATGCTCCTAGGGTATCATCTTGCTTCACTATTTTGGGATGATCTTAAATATGAGCCTAGTGTGTTTAATCACTTCAATAACAATAGGGTTTGCAATGAATTTAGGTGTAGAGGAGGAAGCCATTTGATAAATACCTTAATCTACCTTTAGGTTTGAATGCTTGATAGATTTTGCTTCACTTCTCGTTGTGGATGCCTTCGCTCAGGTTTTTTGCACTCTTAGGAAATTTGAATGCTTGATGAGTGAAAAACACTTACTTTATAATGTCATTTCCTTTAACTACCACAATAAATACCTGTCGGTTAAGTGAAAACTTAACTCATTTGCCGGTAAAGAAGAATTTCATCTTCTTACCATCAATCGAGGGTAAACTAGCATGATTTTCAATTAGTTGCTATATCCCCAAGGGATTTCTTTTCAGTTAGATGAAGAATCTCCTATCAGTGGAGTGATACTCTGTTCTACCGGTGAAGGAATAGCCTCATCAACATTCTAATCGATCTTTCTAAACCATTGTTTTGAAAATTCTTGCTTTACCTCATCAACCTTCTCTTTACCTTTCGAACTGGGTCCTTTGTTATTTGTCGGTGATGCTTTACTTCTACAAAATTTTGCAATATGTCCAATCTTGTTACAAGCATAACAAGTCACATTATTTTTCTGAATAGCTTTTCCATATCCTATGCCGATATGTGTTCTGCATTGATTAGATAAGTGTCCAAATCTTCCACAAACATAACATCTTACATTCATTCTGCAATTTTCTGAATTATGACCAATTTTGTTGCATTTAGAACATTGACCGGTGGGTGCATTAATGTTCTGATAGTTTCTAGATCTACACTGATTTGCTCTATGACCATACTTGTTACAATTAAAGCATTTCCCATTAAATTTGTAGGCATTAGGTTGTCTTACTGGTTTACTGTGATCATGAATGTTTGCAATACTGGAGCTTTCACCAACTTCAAAGCCAAGTCCATTAGTATCTCCATTAGGTTTCTGATTTTTTAGCACATCATCAAGTTCTTCTAAACTTTTCTTGAATTTCTCTTTACATTGATTTGCAGTAGCCAATTCATTTTCCAAGAAATCCTTTTGTCTCATGAGTTCAGTTTTATCATGTTCCAAGTGAATCATATCTGTCTTTAACATATCATTTTCATGACTGAGTCTTAGATTTTCATTTCCAGCATCAATGATTCTCCTAGCCAAGTCATCTTCATTCTTCTTTCTGTCCTCAATGTCTTTACAAAATCTCATAGTCATAGTTTGCATCTCATTCCTCAAGGTCATGTTTTCTTGCTTCATCTTGCTTACAAGATCAATAAGTGTTTCCTTTTCATCATCATCATTTTGTATCTTCTCATGAAGTTCTCTTCTTTTTCTTCTACCAATAGTAAGATTCTCCTGAAGTCCTTGAATGATTTCCTGTGTAGCCTTCAGATCATCTTTAAGTTTGATATTCCTCAACTTTTCTGCATCATAATCTACAAGAGTTGTTTCTAATTGCTTTCTCAAGTTATGTCAAAATCTCCCTCAAGGTGTTAGGCTTTTGAAAAAAAGAGGATTAGACTCTGATACCAATTGTTAGGATTCCCAAAGATACTGAGAGGGGGGAGTGAATCAGTATCTTGTTGGTTAACAGATTTTCTGATCTTATTAAACAAATTGCATTCCAAAACAATGTACCTGTAAATAAGAATTAATGCAGTAAATAAGAACAATAAGCACAACATAAAAAGCACACCATAACACAAGATTTTGAACGAGGAAACTCGGTGTGGGAAAACCTCAGTGAGATTTGTGACCCACAATATTCACTTATGGCCAATGAATGGATATTACTTACAATAGGGGTTTGCACATGCAGGAAGGCCAACTGCCTAAAGCTCACTACTTAATTACAAAAGGAAGTCTCACTAACTTACAAAATGGATTATGCAATTCCAATCTAATGTACTGCTTCAGTTCAGCATCTTCTATGCTAGGTTCAATACCGATTTAAGCTCATACAATAACCATAAACCTTACTCCAAAATCTACCTTAATATTCACACATTACTTCTGCAATAATCTTCCCATGTTCGCATCTCTAATGATCTACAAGATCTCATACTTATATATGAGTCTTATTACAATTCGCCTTGTCGGCTTAAAAAAATATATTACAAATAAATACAAAATTCAATAAACAAAATCTTGTCAGCTAGGGTGTCGGTAATCATCTTTGTTGCTGTCAGTAAACTATTTGCCGGTGTAGAGTCTGTCGGTGCTGGTGTCGATGCTTGTCGGTGCCATAGAATTGCATGGTTGCCATCAATGACAATACCTTCAATCACCTACAATTTCTCATTGGAGTGTGCAATGCCAACAAAATGATGGTGTTGTCATTGATGGCAGCCTACATGCAACCACCTGACATTCATCTGGTAAATCACCAGTAGGCACCGGCACTGATAGACACTTCACTGACAATGACAAGAATGTATACCCGTACCCCAGCTGATAGTAATAAACTTTTGTTTATTGTATTTAATTATAAATACCTTTTGTAAAGCCGACATGGCATATTGTAATAGACTCATATATGTATGAGATCTTGTAAATCATTTTGTAATGATGGACATATGATGGTAGAAGTGATGAGAAAATATTAAGGCAGATTTTGTATAAGGTGTATGGTTATAGTATGAGCTTAAACTGGAACTGAACTTGGCATAACAGATGCTGAATTATAGCAGTACATTATATTGGATTTTCATAATCCATTTGTAAGTCAGCGAGACTTCCATTTTGTAGATTGAGCAGTGAGCTCTAGACAGTTGGCCTCCCTGCATGTGCAGGCCCCTCATTGTAAGTAATATTTATTCATTGGCTAGTGAGTGAATATTGTGGGTCACAAATCCCACCGAGGTTTTCCCACACCGGGTTTCCTCATTAAAAATCTTGTGTTATGGTGTGTTTTCTATGATGTCTTTACTATTCCTAATTGCTGCATTAATTCTTGTTTACTGGTACACTGCTTTGGAATGCAAAATATTTAATAAGGTCAAATATTCTGTTAACTGGTTAGATACTGATTCACCCCCCCCCCCTCTCAGTATCTTTGGGACTATCATTAATCCTAACATCAAACATGATCACCAACAACATCTTGAAACTCCATGAGAATATGCACCAACACCAATTATGCAATGCATCAAAGATCTCCACCAAAATCTCTGCCGGTGAAACCCTCACTGGAACTAGAAACCAATCTTCATAGAAAGAAGGATAGCATCCAATCACCAGCCCAAAACCAACTAACCAAATATGAGTATAAGCATTATGAACAAGTCAATTCCATCACTAGATTATACCGGAGTCAACCAAATCATTCCAAATCCAAGTTAACCAATAACTACTCAACCTACCGGGACCAGAAGGGTGTCGATAAAGCATCCAAATAGCTAGTGTTGACATCAATAACAAAACATCAATGCAACACATAATCAATTCCACCAAATGGCCAACAATCTCCCCCTTTGGCATTGATGGCAACACTAGATGTGAAAAACATCTAAGTACCAATAAATTCCAAACAAGTCTCCCCCAGTGGAAGACAACCAATAATCTCCTGCATATAGCTCTAAATATCAATGTCTCTCCCCTTTTGAATAATATCTTTGTAAAGTTCTGAATTTCTTTTTCACATCACTATCTCTCCCCCTTTGACATCAATGCGAGAAATCTGACAGAAATATCAAAGCAAAAACATAAGCCTCTGAATCTTAAAGCTGACTACTCCCCCTAAGTAGTAACATCCCACATCAGTGTTAAAATGAATAGTATCTCTAATAATGCATACCAGACTGATGCCAAACCACATCAATCAAGTCTTTGCCGGAGGGGCAAAACCCCCCAATCTGTCTCTTAAGTACTCTAATGATTCACTGGATAGAGGTTTAGTGAAAATATATGCAATCTATTCATTAGTGTTCACCTAAACCAGTTTAACTTCATTTGCTTCCACCTTCTCCTTCAAAAAGCTATACTTGATAGATATATGCTTTATCTTAGAGTGAAATACCAGATTCTTTGACATATAGCAATAACAATAGAGTTATCACAATGAATAAGTACCGGTGCATCACAATCCACCTTTATATCCTTCAACATTTGCTTCATCCATAAAAATTGTGTACAATTAGTAGCAACAACAACATACTCAGCTTCAGTAGTAGATAAAGAAGTACATGACTATTTCTTGCTGATCCATGAAACCAACTTCTTTCCAAGAAAGAAAGTTCCACCGGAAGTACTTTTCCGGTCATCAACATCTCCAACCCAATCAGCATCTTTATATGCACATAAAGTAAAGTTATCATCCTTACGATACCACAAACCATATTCTAATGTACCTTTCAAGTATCTAACAATCCTTTTCACCGCCATCTCATGATTTTCTCTAGGATCACTCTGAAATATTGAAACAATACAAACAACATTCATAATGTCAAGCCTAGTCTGAGTCAAATAAAGTAGACCTCTAATCATATATTTGTATCTTGTAGGATTTATCAGTGCAAAAACATCTTTCCTTGTCAATATCTCACTTGTAACCATAGGTGTACTTACCAGTTTAGAATCTCCAACACCAAATTTCTTCAATAATTACTTAGCATATTTAGTTTGATAGATAAAAATACCTTTGTCAGTCTGAATAATCTACAAACCTAAGAAACATTTTATCTCACCGATCATAGACATCTCAAATTCTTTCTCCATGTTCTTAGAAAATTCTATGCATAATTTATCTTCATCTCCAAAAAAATGTCATCAACAAATACTTCAGCAATCAGTATATCATCATCAGTGATTTTATAATATAACTTATTGTCAACACTGCCCTTAGTAAAACCAAGCTTCAAAATATATTTATCTAACCTTGCATACCAAGCTCTAGGTGCTTGTTTCAATCCATATAAAGATTTCCTTAACCTACAAACCATATCAGTATCATCTGATAGTAAAAAACCATCAGGTTTCTCAATATTAACTTCCTCATCAAGATCTGCATTCAAGAATGCACATTTAATATCCATCTGATAAACCTTGTAGTTTTTAGAAGCAGCATAGGCAAGAAATAATCTTACAACTTCAATCCTAGCTACCGGTGCAAAAGTTTCTCCATAATCAATTCCTTCTTTCTGAGAATATCCTTTACAAACCAATCTAGCCTTATTCCTTACCATCCTCATTCATATTATTCCTAAAAACCCATTTAGTTCCAATAACATTTTTATTTTTAGGTCGGGGAACCAAAGTCCATTGGTTATTTTTCTCAATATGATCTAATTCTTCTTCCATAGCTTTTAACCAATATTCATCTTTACATGCCTCAATTACTGATACCCGTTCAACTTGTGAAATTAAACATACCTCATTAGTTGCCAATATTATTCTTGTCATCACTCCATTTCTATTATCGCAAATGATTTGATCTTCATAATGATTCAATCTCACATACCTAGGAGTCTTCTGACTCTTTGTTCTTCTTCCCTGATCTTCAGTTACTGTATAATTCTCTGATGTTGTCAGAGTAACTGCTTCAACTTTTTGTTCTGATAAAGGTGCTATCAGTTCGGATATAATCATTTCCACTGGCGGTTCCTTCTCATAAATTCTGATTTGACTTTTTCTCAGCTCATCTGCTTTGACATTAGCACTCTCCACTATTTTCTACAATCTCTTGTTATAACATCTATATGCTTTGCTTTAATTACAATAACCAAGAAATATGACTTCATCACTTCTAGGATCAAATTTGCCAATAGTATCATCTCTCCTGATATAATATTTTCTATCAAAAATTCTAAAATACTTAACTGTAGGTGTATTACCAAACCATAATTCATAAGGTGTCTTACCGATTTCTCCTTTCATATGTACTCTATTGAATGTGTAAATCATTGTACTAACTACTTCTCTCCAATAGATATAAGGTATATTAGCTTCCATCATCATTGTTCTAGCAGCATCCAAGATAGTTCTATTTTTCCTTTCCACAACTCCATTCTACTAAGGTGTCTGGGGAGCAAAAAATTGTCTTCTAATACCATGCTTGTCATAAAAGTTATTAAACTCACTGGATGTGAATTATCCACCATGATCTGATCTCAAACATTTAATCTTCAATCCTGTCTCAGTTTCCACTTTAGCCTTAAAGATTTTAAAATTTTCAAATGCTTAAATTTTTTCTCTAAAAAAAGTAACCCACATCATTCTAGAATAATCATCAATGATTAGCATGAAATATCTATCACCATGAAATTTTTTAACTCTAGCAGGGCCACACAAATCAGTATGATTAAGATCAAGAACATCATTTGATTTATCTTGTATACCCCTAAAAGAGGTTCTGACCTATTTACCCATTTGACATTCTTTACATACCAGATTATAGGGCTTCATAATCTTAGGTATATCTCTAACAACCTTAGTTGAAATAATCTTTACAATGCAATCAAAATTCACATGACATAGCCTTTTCAGCCATAGCCAACTCTCATCAATCTATGTAATCAAACATGTCTTCTCACTGGAGTTCAAATGAAATATGTTACCTTTTGTCTGTGTACCAGCTACAATCTCCAAGCCGGATCTGTTAATGATTTTGCATTTTCCATCCTTGAACTGTAATTGAAATCCCTTATCTACCAATTGTCCTACACTCAAAATATTATGCTTCAAACCTTCAACATAATAAACATTGTCAGTATTGTTGTTACCATCCAATGATATAGTTCCTTTTCCCTTGATCATACATGCCTTGTCATCTCCAAATATAACTAGTCCACCATCAATTTCTTACAAAGACAAAAACTTCCCTTTATCTCCAGTCATATGATGTGAACAACCACTGTCAATTACCCATTCATCCTTATCCTCAATTTTATCATCAAGTGCCTTCTCCTCAGGTACATTCTCTTCCATTGCTGAATCATCTTCCTTGATAGCCAAGAATACCCATTCTTTCCCATTGTCGAATCCACTAGCAGAGTCTTATGTTGGTTCATCATTTGAATCAGTAATGCCTTCCACATTCGATATGTATCATGATTTGTCTCTATTTTCCTTGAATCTATACTTCTTCTGATATCCAAGGTTAGGTTTAAATGATCTCTTAACTCTTTCTTCAAATCTTGAATTTTTTTAGGACATCTAGATGAAAAATAGTCAATCTTATTACATGCAAAGCATTTAAAAGGTGCTTTTCCTTCATACTTACTTCCTACCGATCCTTGCGGTACTCTTCTAGCAAATAGTGCTTCAAGTTGCTCAAACTCATCATCTTCTCTCTTCATATCTTCTAATTATTTTGCATATAAATATTTCCAGTCTTGCTTACTGGTTGTAGATGTAGATGCATGAAAAGCAGGTTCAATCTTCATAGCTCCAGAAGGTCCAAATTCCTCAAGCTCAAAAGCAGATAGTGTCCCAGCCAAAGTATCTCTATTGACAGATGTATTATCCAATTTTATCAACTCATTAATAGCAGTAGCCTTATTTTATAAGCCGGTGGTAGGGCTCTCAGGACTTTAGAAACAATTTCATCTTTACTCAAAGTTCCACCACAACATTGAATTCCCATAACAATCTCATTTACCCTTTCCATGAATGCAGTAATCCTTTCATCTTCTTCCATCTCCAGGTTTTTATATCTCACCCGGTAACCATCAAGTTTAGTAATCTTAATTGTAAGGTCACCTTCATTAAGAGTTTGCAACTTATCCCATATAGCCTTTCCAGATGATTTGTTAGTTAATCCCATTATTTGTTGATTAGAAAGTGCACACAAGAGGGCTTATCTTTCTCTACAATCATTCTCAAGCTCCTTGTTCAAGTTTGCCGGAGGAGGATTGCCAGATCTCAGATTAAAGGGTGTGACACCATTCTATGTGATATCCAAAATTTCCTTGCTAAGACATCTCATCTGAGTCTTCATCTGAATCTTCCACATTGTGTAATTTTTTCCTTCAAGCCTCAGTATATCCCTTCAAAAATAGCTCCAGAAGAACTAGATGAACTTGAACTATTAGTCACCATGGGATCTTACTCAAGTGGTTAAGCTTTTTGAAGAGAGGACCAAAGCTTTGATACCAATTGTTAGACTATTCAGATAACCGAAAGGCAATTGAGAGGGGGGGGGGTGAATCTATTGTCATAGATTACCAGAAGCATTAGAAATTTAAAACAAAAATACCAAAACCCAAAAAAATAATACTGGAATAGCAGTTAATCCAATTAAGCATAAACAATAATCACATAATAAAAGACATCCACACAACACCAAGATTTGTATGTGGAAAACCCAGTAAAGGGAAAAACCATGATGGGAAGCCTACCCACAATCAAATAATACTTCTGCAGTAAGTATGTGAATTTAAAATGAAGGGGCCTGCACTTGCAGGAAGGTCAATAGCCTAGAGCACACTGCTCATCACAAAGGGAGTCTCACTGACTACATACAAATCCAGACTATAATCCAGAGAAGTTTTGAACTACAAAAGATATCATCTCCTATGCCTGAGTACAGTTCCAGTTAAGCTCAATACCGGAGGACCAAATCCTCTTATAGACCCAATTCGATCTTCAATGATCGACCAACTCCTTTGCCTAAATGATATTACATTATTTGTACATTACATTCCTTGACCATGACCTCTTACATCAACCATGATGATCTACAATGAGATCTTACATCTTATTTATACAAACCCTCGACCAAACAATCAGGTCGGCCACCAAACAATAAAGCAATTACATAATTACAAACCATGTCGGCCTTAGACCAAAAATAATAATATGCAACACATAAGACATCCTAGAAATACAATGATAGGTCCTATCCACACGTTACATCAATGTCGGTCCATAACCTAGATCAACCGGGACCAAGTATAGGTCCACACGCTTCAGAAATGATCTCCAAATGCCAATTCTTGAACATGATCACCAATAGCATCTTGAAACTCTATCAGAAGCTGCACCAACACTAATTATGCAATGCATCAAATATCTCAACCAAAAGCTATGCCAGTGAAACCCTCGCTGGAACTAGAAACCAATCTTCATAGAAAGAAGGATAGCATCCAATCACTAGACCAAAACCAACTGACCAAATATGAGTATAAGCATTATGAACAAGTCAATTCCATCACCAGATTATACCAGAGTCAACTAGATCATGTTGGATCCAAGTTAACCAAAAACTACTCAACCTACTGGGACCAGAAGGGTGTTAGTAAAGCATCCAAATAGCTAGTGTTGACATCAATGACAAAACATCAATGCAACACATAATCAATTCCACCAAATGGCCAACAATTAATTCTCATGTGTTACTATTTCCTCCCATCAAACCTATAGATACCTCTAAGCCTCTAGCACCTTCCTTTGAGCACGAAGCTTTTTTCCAATACCATCGTCCTGCAGGTCATGATACTATGAAGTTTTATAAGTTGAGTTATAAGATTCAAGACTTTATTGATAACAATATTATATCTATAGATGGTGTGAATGGTAAAGGAAATAAATTTGTAGCACCTCCTAATCAAACTCTCCAAATCATCACCAATCCTTTGCCTTCTCACTCTACCAATGTTGTTGAGTCTAAGCCACGTGCACTAATTCCCAATGAATTTAGTGTAGTGTCTAATAATGTTGTGAAACTCAATGAAAAACTTAAACTTAAACTATAATTGTGTACCACCTTTGATCCTCGTGAGATATTATTGCACTTTATGGACCATTATACATTACTACTAAGATTAAAGTCAAACTCTCACGAGGGGTACTCATTGATCCAGTATGTATGGTGAATGTTATTACTAAAGAATATCTTTTAAATTAATAATTGCATCAAGTTGCATATGATAAATATAATGTTATGATCAAGGTATATGATGTTTTTTATTGCCCTAGTATGGTTCTATTACTCTTCTTATTGAGGTTGTTACTAAGTGCTTAAATGTTACCTTTGCTATTATTCTTACATTGGATCAATTTCATGTGAAGTTAGGACATTTTTGGCTCTCTTCCATGAAAGTTATTCCTTCTACAATCCATAGATAATTGAAGCTCCCTCATAAAGGTCATATTGTCACAATTAATCATAGTCTTTATCAACCCAAAGAAAAGCATAAAAATTTCACTCTTGATTACTTTGGGCATAAAAATATTGAACCTTTAAAGTCTCAAAATGATATTCTCTTTATATCTTATCCAAAATGGAAAAATGAGATGATATCAACTTTAAGTAAACCTAGAGACTATTCACCCATGTATATTCCTCCTTCTCATTATGAAGGTGGACTACTTCCTACACCTTTTATTCCTCCTCTATATGTTGTAGTTCCACCTCCTATATCTTATGTATAAAAATTCCCAGCATCATGTATCTCAACCTAATGTGGTTTCTTTTGTTTCCCCCCTAAAAGGGAAGAAAATAATCTTATGTTGATTGATACTCAACCTTCACAAGTATCGATTAAAACTAAAAAAATATTGTACGAGAGAACATCAACAAATACATCATACCAAGGCTCATGAACTTGCTTTCCAAACCATTTCCTCCTTGAAGACTCCAAATATTTACTTGGTGTCATTTGAAAAACCTTCTAATAATCCTAGGGAGGAAGTTGAACTCAAATAAAGAAAGTTAAATATGCAACACATTTTTAGAAGATATTTATTTGAAGAAACAAATCATAAATTATGCGGATCTACATCAAGCTACCTCATAATCCTCATAAGGGCATAGCTCTGAAATGAAGTCCCAAGTTTCTAGGTGACAATCTACTAAATCCCAGATCATAGACACCAAATTAATCAATAATAATCTATATTGATCCCTACCATATATAGGGATCCATTAAGTTATCTATTGACCCTTGTAAAGGTATAATTCTCAATCTCACTCTTGTGAACTCTTTGGGTGATAATCCACATTGAGTTCAATACAAAACCCCATACCTATCTTCTAAACATAAACTTTATAATATATGTAACCTTCAAATTTGTTAGCAACAAGAAAGGGAAGAAAAAATGCTTCCAATGCAAATTACCATCTCAAAATGAGAAGCTAGCTTGAGATGATGGAAATCCTCCAGCCTCCAAATTGACCTGTCGTAATCTATCCATCTAATGTTGCATGTGAATATTTGGAAGAATTGTTTAATGTACCTATTTTGGTATGGAAAAATTAACAATTCAATTAAAGAAAAGGGTTGAAATACCAATTAAATTTACTTTTTTGTTGTCTCCCCAATTAAATTTACTTGTTTGTTGTCTCCCCCTTTTGGAGTTGAAATTTGATCTGAATTGTAAATTTTAGGGTTAGGCAATGGATAATTGGAGTAAAATAGAAATAATAGAATGTTCTAGATGTCAAATAAAGAAATAGATAGGGATTTGCATAGGTAAAATAACTTAGAACTTGTCGCTAAAAATTCAAGTTGAATTATCGAGGCCAAGGTGGTAGGTTGCCTTGGTCTTATAACTTCTAGACAGACAAGTGGGATATTTTCTAGATCAAGAAGATGTATAGGCTCCACTATTAGAAGATCCAACAAAATTCTCAAGACCAAAGTGGTAGGTCACCCTAGTCCTACACTTTTCACTTCTACAAAAGCTAAACCCAATTCATCATTTATTGTGTCAAAATCTTTGATCACAACTCCTGAATCAATTTCCTGCATAGAGAGAGAGAGAGAGAGAGAGAGAGAGAGAGAGAGAGAGAGAGAGAGATTGTGGATAGGGGTTTTCCTTGGGTGAAACCCCAATTTAGGAATTAATCTTGAAATTGAAATGATAATAAAAAACGAAAATAGAATTGAATTGCAACAAGATGCTTTCCTTTTGAGGGAAAGGGTAGATCTGAAATTGAATTCTTGTACAATTGAAGTTAAAACCTTGATGAAGCTTGATTGAATCCTCACACAAGGGTTTAGGATGTCATGTAGAATGTCCTCATTGAAGTTTGATCATGGATGTCATCTTGAATGTTTGAAATTAACTTAACCTCTCCTTCAATACTTGATGAATTCTTGATTACTTGTTCACTTGAATTTAATTTGCAAGAGTGTAATTGAGGGAGAGATCCAACTTAGGAATATAATTCAAATGAGAGGGGTAGGCCTCCTTTCATACTTAACTATTCAAAAATTATTTGTATTTTCGGAGCAGACCAAAATGAGACCTAAATTCTCGCTTGCTTGATGTGACCATTGAGGGGACCAAATTTGGGTCCTAATTAGGAGGACTTATGCGGTTTGGTGCCTTATCCCTATGGTAGGAGCATGGTGCCCTAGCACCCTAGTCTTGGAAATCAGGACTCAAACTTGGACAAGAGACAAAAGGGGAGCTAAAAATGTAGATTTGTGGAAGGTGTGAGCATAATCAAAGCAGACATCAAGCATTGAGAGATAGAATGCCAAAGAAATATCTAGGTGAAGATGAAATTTAATATAGACATAATTTATGACACTATTTTAGCCCCCACTTTAGGGAGATTATGAGACTACACCCATACTCATGGTAAAGTATAAAGTTCCATTGAAAAAGTTTTACCAAGATACAAAAGAGACAAGACACACCAAGCCCCCAAGGACTTTAGGATCTAACTACTCTAATATCGAGATGAAAGGGGCAACACATGAAAGCAAAAGAGAGCATGACTGTACTAGCCTAGTAATATTTGTGCTTATTGTGAGTCATGAAATTTTTTTTTGAAATACCAAATTAGAAAGCCAAAGGTTCAATTTGCAAAGTAAATTGAATATTGAAAACATGTCATTGGTGTGTGCATAATTGTAACATTGAGCGAAGTGTATTCCCCCATGTTAAAGCAATTGTGTATGCCTTATTGGGAGAAATAGCTTTAAGGTAGCATGCATAAAAAATACAAGCACTTTATCACAACGTGATTCCCCAAGAAAGAACAAATCAAAGGATAACAGTCACAAAACATGTAGGAAAAAGCACATGAGGGATCCACTAACTTTGGGATCAATAATGCATTTGTGATAAATAGTGTATATCAAGAATAATTGTATTTAATTGATCTCATCCCCAAAGTTAATGGAACTATGAATACAATGAAAGAAGAACATAAGAGAAAACAAACAAATATCTTTTTGAGTCAACATGGAAGAGACAAAAAAGGATATCTCAATGCTTTGCATAATCCCCAAGTAGACAACACAAGAACACATTTACGAACAATAGCACATGTACAACATAACATAGATACGATGTATAAAAGAATAGAGATACCATTGAGGAATGTCACAATGGTTTCGACCTCTTTATTATCTTGCACTAATGGATTAACAAGGGTCAATCAAAGAGAACCTAACATAACACACAAAACATATCAAGTATCCCACCATGGGGGAAGTGTAGTACCCCTACTAGTTTGAACTCATTAGACTCATATTTTATTATTGTTTGTTTTCAGTGGATACATTACCATGATGTGTTATTCAAACTTTTATGACATTATTTCATGCTTTATCTGGATATGAGATGCATAATTTATTTGTAGTATTTCAGTACTTGTGATTTATGGCATTTTATGGATTTTTTTTTTTTGATCGGTAAGAGGCCGAAGCCAAGAATTTTATTAATCATTTTTGAAATTTTACATTACTCCACTCGTGCAGATAGGAAAGAGTGGAGGCGAGAAAACCTCTGGCCTTACTCAAGACCATAGTCCAGCTAATCTTATCTTAATATACAATAGTTTCAGATTGTAATAACACATCATCACCCTGGGCCAGGGTGAGCAGGTGGGAGGGTGTTTCTATTTTTCCCTTCCTTACAAGCCCTAAATTACAAGTTTCAGTAATCATTTTTCCCTCAACTTCCTACGGCTTGGCTCTGAAGTTGTTCTTTGATTGTATATAGTATCCCTTAATTGCCCAAGGATATACCTGTTTGTCCTGCATGGTTAGTTTCTCAAACACTTGGTAGATTTGTTAGTATCGTTCAGTCAATTATCTCAAATGAAATTTTATCTGTCAAGCTTAGAAAATTTCCACAATAAAATATCCTATGAGACCTATCCTCACAGATCATAAATAAAGAGATATAAAATCTTATATGGAATTGGGTTTCCAGTTTTATATATCTTAGGGCCCAATCATGATTGACCTTTGACCCATCCAAACAATGAATCTCCAGTTTACCAACTCTTGTTTTTGCCCCTGGATGCTATCCCTAGTAAAGGATAAGATCCAGGCTACAACAAGAGTAGGTAAATTAGATTCGGTCATTCCAACCTCCCCTTCCCTATAAATTTATAGCAGAGAGGATGACGGAGTATATGATTATTCAAGGCTAGATGTAACCTTTGTCCAGACCCTGAATTTTGCATGTTTGCCACATATAAGCCATAGTCTTAAGTTATGACAGAAGGACATCAAAATATAGAATTCTTCAGCCACATATAAGCCATACTTGAGTACTACAACCAATGTTTAATGTTTTAAAATAAGCCAATATCACCCACCCTGATATGATTTCCACCAATGTGAATAAATACCAATAAATGCATGCATCCAAATGCTTGTAAATATCTAGAGTATATATTCAAATTGCTAGGTATCCAAAGCAGAATGCTAATATATTTCCCCTCTGTATGTCTATATAAACAAATATTTCATCATGCCTATTTAGTCTTAGTAACTTTTAGAATTAACAGTTAAATCAAACTAATTTAATGTCCTATAGGTCGCTTAAGTTTGTTTTTAAGATTCGATACTAGTTAATATCTTCGCCATGGTCTCTGTTAGCTAAAGAATTAACCCTGTTTTTCTAGAAATACTAATCTACTTGGATCACCAATATAATCCAGACATTTAGTGACAATATTATCCCATACAAAATTAACTCTGTTTTACTATCAAAAATGGTCCCATGCACTCACCGAGGGCCGAGCCTACTCACTCCGACCCAGACGGCGTGGTAGAAGCATTCTCATCGTCTAGAACCAGGCCCTCAGCCTTGAGGAAGTCCTCAAACCAAGTGGATTTTGGAGGTTGTCGCACCTAAAATAAATAGAGCAAAAAGTTGGCATTCCTATTGATAGCCTCAATCCTCTCCCTAGTGAAGGACTCACAATCCGTGGAGATGACAGGGACTCTAGGAATCAACCTGTTGTTTCGAATGAGAATATCATAGTCTCGCGGTCTTGGGATAGTCCATTCATTGTCAATGCTGATTAAAACCCACTCTAGATCACCTAAGATAGAGGCAATGAAGACCTCTTTACACAGAGCACTTGTATACTCGCGATTTTTGAAGGATGTAATTGTCACAGCAAGAAACATGGCAGCCACATCCGTGTTAGCTCTAGTTCTGTCTAAATTTGTGAGAAAGTTCGGGCCCAGGATGTTCTCAACTGCATCAATCACTAAGGTATGGGGAAGTTGCATGATGCGCTTGAGACGGTCTCTGGTAATAGCCCCTTGAAAAAAGCCATTTGCCTCTTTGAACTGCATAATTTGATTGGGGTATCCATCACCTATTATTCCTCAATTCTAGGTCTTTGTTGGATTACAGAGCTTCTTAATTTTAACCGGAAGCTTGGTTTAATAGCCAAAAGGGTTATTGATGTGAAAGTTCTGAGTTTACTCATTCATTCTAAATACATGCAAGTTGTAGCCCACTTTGGATGAATCTTATTGGTTAAGAAATAGTGCATATCCTTAAATGATGCGTTGTTTGTGGGAAAATCGTGTTGAGGAGCCGTGATTAATTTTGGCGGATGATCAAAGGATTACGCCTCACACCGTACCCCTGACTTGTCATAATGGTCAGGATTTCTTTGGGATCATACATGCTTTGATGATCAAGCACTCCTGTCTGGGGGTTTATTATTATATAATTGCTATGTTTAGATATGAGTGCCCCCATCTACTAAGTTAATAATTGACCTCTGTTCCGTGAGATGAGAGACTTATAAACCTCTGGGCATAGTATTTATGATTGATATCTAATCCTTAAATCTTGATAAATTTGTATATTTAATTAAATCAAGATAAAATGTTCTATAGGTATGTTTTGGTTTAGTTTGTGTAAATTTTAAATATGATAATGTTTACTAATTATTATTATTGGTTTCGGGTTATAAATATGAATCAATTTATATATGAATAAATATATATATATATGTATGTTTATATATATGTGTTAGGCCCAATATGGAAAACTAATGTACTGAGAGGGGAGGGGTGAATCAGTACTCCAAAACTTTTCTTTGATAATAACCTTACTGTTATGCATAAACAGAATAGTGCAGTAACATAAAATAAAGCTAAAATCAACAGATAACAATCATACATGATTTACTCCATAACACATATATTTTGGTCACGCAAAAACTCTTGGTTAGAGAGAAAAACTATAGTGGGGATGGCACCCACAACTTCACTACTGCAATAATAAAGATTGCTTGGTTAGAGCTACATTTAGCTATTTCTGATAGCTTACCTTGTTAGGAGTATCAAGATCAGTTAGATCTACCTTACTAAAGGATTATACAACACTATATAAATGTTGCACCTAGTTAAAGGAATTACAATTTATAGACTTGGTTAGAGTCTTTTACCTTGTTAAAGGTTTCTCTTACAACTTCAAATATTACAATAGATCATTACAAATATCTGCAACTTTACATCTGAAATGCTATAGCAGATTCTATGTGCTCAGAATAAGATTGCCTAGCTTGTAGCATACCTTGGTAACCCATAATGAAACTCGGTAAACCCTTCTGTTTACTTTGTTCTTCGATTGTTCACTGATAACCTTCTCGGTTACCTCTCTATGTCTCTATAACAGTCTTCCTTCATGTATACACACACATATCTCACATCTCTTGTTGTATATCTTTTCTAACCCTAAAATCATGCTGTATAAATAGATCTCTTACAATGGTGATTTAATTCATTGCTTCAATCTTAAAAAAAGATTCTTTGAATGAATAACTAAACAAAATATCTCATTAGTTAGATTGACCCTGTAATCATACACAATCTCCTAGTGCAATTTCCAATGCAAAAATGGTTAGATGTGCCTCGATCTTGTAACACATTTTCATGTGCATGTCTAGGTTCAATGTATCTAGTAAAACATTTCACTCGGTGAATATCAGCTCGGTGAGTTAACTTTACTACTCGGTAGCCATGAAACATTACTTGGTAAACAGCTCGGTGAATACTGCGTTTTGTGACTACTTTCTTCTGTAACCGACTAGACTGTTCATACCGACTTCTCTGTGTGTACCGATTGCATGATTCGGTAATACTAACCGACTAGAATATATAGTATGACTTTGGATATGAAACTAATGGCAATTTGATAAGTAGTAACAATCTCCCCTTTTGACATTAGTTGAGATGTTTGACAAAAACTACTTTCAAAGTCATAACTCAAAAACTATATACTTGCAAAATGACTATACTTGACAATATATACAATAGTCAATTAAATAGTATATGCAGATATACTCCCCTTATCATTATTCTATACATAACTTTAAATTTTGCATGTTCAGTTTTGTTCTGTACTTGTGTGCTCTGAATGCTCAATATATTCTGCTCGGTATACTCCCCTTGTATACAATACTCAAAATTGTGTTATCAAAACTGTATTACTCTCCAAATGTAGAATTACTCCCCCTTTGCTGGGTATTACTTTCCTCTATGTGGTATCATAATATTACTCCCCCTTTTTGACAAACATTAAAAACTTAATTTCCATTCAGAGGCGGTAACTAATCAAAAATAGTCTTATACTTGGTCCGGGCATCGGTGAGGGCGATTGAGAGTGAGTCCTTGACACTTTCCATTAATGAATTTTGTGCTTGAATATCAGATAAGAGTGATATTAAGCCATCAAGAGTGCTTCCCTCTTGTGTAGTTGATAAGCATGTAGCTCGGTTGATCTGTTCCTGTACTAATGAGAGATGAGGAAGGAATAATGTCTGAAGGGTCATTATATCCATCCTGATTTTATGCTCTTCATTCCTCAGTTCTAACTGTTGAGCCATGAGCTGTTGTAGCTTTGTATAAAAATTCTAAACTGAATTTGGCTCGGTGGTCAACTTAGATGAGAGATCGGTGATCTCTTTCTCAATTGCATCAGTTTTATTTTTGACATCTTTAATAAATAAGGAAAATGTACATAGTTTCTAGAATAAATAAAGAATATGCTTGAGTTGAGGGGACAACTCAGCAATGAATTTGACAAGTTTTACCTTGCCAACAGCAATTGATTTTTGTACTTCCTCTATCATTTTTGTTGTAAGCTCTTTATCTATGAGCTTGCTTAAGTACTCAGATGCATCAACTCCAAATGTTTCAATCTGATTGAGGAGTTCATCCAATTGAATATGGATGGCTATATCGATTGACACTGTTGCCGATGGTAGCATTTCTGTTAGTAGTGTCCTAACCTTCTAAAGTACTTTATTCTTTTTCTGTATGGCCAGTTGCTTCTCCTGTTCGACCTTTGCTTTGCATAGTTCACCAAATTCAGTGAGTGCTTGCCCTTTCAATTTGGAAATGTCTACATTGGGCAACATGATCGGTTTAGATAAGTCAAATTTGAAACCATGCTTTCTCACCTTCTTCTCTTTTCCTTTGGTCGGTGGCACTAAGACAAGTGCTTGTGAGGCTTGTTGACCCTCAGTAGGTTGCTCGGTAGATGCAACACTTTGGTCGGTTCCTGTAGCCATTGCAGTGTCTTTGGGTGGCTCGGTGCTAGGGGGCTCAGTTGTAACATTTGCAGTGCTTGTCTGTGCTTGAGACATCTGATCTTTGGTTGTATCTCCTACAGCTTCAGATTTGTTACTTGTATCTCCTGTAGCTTCAGATTTGTTACCTTCGATGCCTTGCTCGGTGTCCTTGGGAGCTTCGGTTGAGACTGGTGGCTTCACTGGCAGATAAGGCTGAACTTGTTCTAAGACAGATTCACTAGAGACAAGTTTTGCATAGGTAGTGCCTTCAATCATTTCCTGCTCTGGTGCTGCTTCATCCATTACATCTTCATCAATTTGTATAGTGTCAACCGGGTCTGGGCCTTGCTTGGTGACATCTGGATCTTGCTCGATGACATCAACAATTTCAATTTGAGATCGTTCACCGACATACTTTTGTTTGAAGATCTCCTACCACTTGGCTTTTGTCTCATTCTCCACATCAATGTATAGCCCATTCATCAATTTTAAGGCTCTCTATTTCACAAGAAATTTAGAATTGTATGTGGTCAAATGCTCCTTGATTTCAACTATGGACATGTCAGGAAATAGATGGACTAGACTTCTTTCTCTTATTTGTCTCTCTAAGTCCATTACGTATTTCCATCTGTTATCAATGTGTAAGTAGAGTTCACTCGGATGTGACTTTGCTAGTTCTAATGGTGCTAACCAAAACTTCAAAAGTGTACAGATGATAGCTTCTTCAATCTGTCGCTTCTCATCATTATTCCTAGTCTCATACTTAACATATCTAAATCCTACAAATCCACCATATTCTTTAAGATTGGCACAAAAAATTTCAACACTGTGAATGTTTACCTTTTTGCTTTTCACAATCTGGAATTTGTTTGCATCATTAGACTATGTATCACTCGACTCTTTTGCCAAAATGAGTCTCCAAGTATATTTATTGTAAGTCTTGGTTACCTTTGGTGCAGTAACACTCTTTTGCTTCTTACTCAGTGATGCAGCTGATGCTCTGGTGTTGGGTCTCTTTGTTGGTGGAGTCGGTAGGGCCTTTGTGATGTCCTGTTTCTTTCTTTTCAGAACTTTACCCTTTGGCAACTCTGTGCTCAATGTTATTGCAGCCTCTTGAGCTTCTGATTCCTCTTCAATAGTGGCAAGATTGCCTTTGACAGGTGTAAAGGAGGATTCTTCTCCAAATTTCTCAGATAAAACCTTTATCATCTTTGTAGCTTTTCTTGTAGCCTTAGGTACTACAATGCTCATTTTTACTTTCTCCTTCACCTCTTCATAGGTTCCATACCTTAGTTTGGTTGCATGCCTTGGCAGTGATAAATAGGCATCAATTTGTTGCTGTGTAATATCATAATCAATTTCATAAGCCATTGGTTGCAATGATTGAGTCCTCGGTTCAACATCATTTACATAGCAATAATTAGTGTCAACTTCAAAACATTTATTGTCCTTGTATTTTTCAACCAGCTGTGGTGGAATCCTATACCTGTTGTGCATTTTCTCTTGGAATTTGCTGAAGTAATCATCCATGATATCATTAAAGTTATCTCCTAACTTCTTGATGTAGTCATTGATCTAATGGGTGATAGGTCAGTGTAGCTCCCATACTACTTTACTGACTAAGGGAAAGAACTTCTCAAAATAGAAAAACATACATACAAGTAGTGAACCGAACTTTAGTGTATTTGCCAAGTTGTTCTTCTTCGGCTTCCTTATTGTGTTCAGGTTCTCAAACAAGTTCTTCAGTAGCACTTCACATAAGTCTACTTTCATTCCCTTCTTCACTATTTTGTAGGCCAAGTCAACTGTAACACATGGTACACTATTTTCCCTTGCAGATTGGAAGAAATAGTAACCAATAACTCTAATTGAAAACTTTAGTTCTACATCAGTGACATTATTTAGTTTTAGTACTCGGTAATCAGATTCTACTCCGGTTAGACTAATTAGCTCCTTTTGTGATATCATTTTCTGTGCACGAGCATGATCGTAGATGGGATACCCGATGATCAAGTGAATGACTTCCTTCGTGATCTTGAACGGTTGCTCTTGTAGCCACATGAAATCATCATGTACTCTGCTCAATACAAACTTAACCCACTGGGGTTTGAACACACGAGGATAGACTAGTACTTCAGTTAATCCCTTGATTTTGGTATGCTCAAATTTGCTATCTAGTTTGCCATCAGTGCAAAGTTCATCATATGTGTCACTAATCTCTACATGACCGAGTTCCTCAAAATGACATTTGGTAAAGAATCTGACATCTTCCACTAACAAGACTCGATTTGGGATGAGTGAAAATGTAGTTTTATCATCCGGTTTTGAGGCAACTTTGGGAGTTAGAGAATATTTCAGCGAGGGCTTCTCCACATTTTGGACAACTACAGGGTCTTGGATCTTGGGCGCCATGGTAGGTTTCGGGTAATATTTGACAAGTTATCCTTAGGGTTTACAAGTGACTGACGCTTCACACTCGATAGACAGTAGCAATTTGACTAGATCAGAAACCAGCTAAACAGTGAATAGATTGATGTAAATACCTCAAAATTCGCTCTAAATGAAGTTTGATCACTTTGATTCGCTCTGCTCTGCTTCTTGAAAACTTGGGTGAATGAAAATGACTGTGAAAACACTTTTAAGTACTCAAAAATACCTCATCGGGCTTTGTGCAAGTTAGGTCAAGACATTAAATGCACTCGGTTCACCTTTTACCGATTTACTCCTTTTTTTGTTTTAACCGAGTACCCAACTTTTCTTTATTAACTGACTTGACAGGTTTCCTGTATAGTATATAAACTGACTAATTGCATCTTAACTATGCAGATTTTGAATTTTGTACATAATAGAATAGGAACTATTATGATTTAACTTTTAGAGAATTCAGTCCCTTCATACCTTTTCTTGACTAATTTGAAATAGGTGCACCTAACTCGGTACGTAAGGTGCTTTCTTCATCGGACATAATTTCTTTCTTTTTCCATATCATCTTGAATTTTTCTTTTATCTCTTACGTGTCTCTTCTCGGTTGATCTCTACAATCTCCAGCTAAATGTCCAGCTTTGTGACAATGAAAACATGCCATACCAGGATTTTTCCATGATCTCCAGTTGTTCATTCCAAATCTTATAAAACAGTTGGCACTTATATGTCCATATCTTCCACAACATTCGCACCATATCCTTGTATTGTAATCCCATGGTACTGCTGCATATTGTCGGTAAGGATTTGTGTGAGTTCGATAATCTCTAGTGTTTTCTTGGTGTGGATACTTCATGTAGTTCTTTTGCTTAAACCAGCACTTCTCGGTACTATGTCCATATCTATTGTAGTTTTTATAAAACCCTTTGAATTTTGCCTTCTGATAGTTGTTAATAGACTTTTTCCTACATTGATTAGGTGTGTGACCATATTTATTGCAATTGTAACAATATCCATTGGACTTAGAGATATTTGATTGCTTACCTTTTCTGATCTGGCATATGTTGGCAGTATGACCTTGATTTCCACAATAGTAGCAAATAGGCTTCTTCCTTTTGATGTTATTCCTATTTCCAGCTTGCTTTGATGATTCTCCTCTCTCAATAGTATGAATTCCTTTCTCAGTTGATTCTTTTCCTTTGTAACCAAGTCCTGCATCTTTGTAGAGTCTTCTTGTATTCAGTTTCTCATCCAACATCTTTGATGCTTCATAACTTTTCTCCAATGATTCTTTGGATTTCTTCTCCATTTCAAGTTCACCAGTCAACCTTGATATTTCAAGTTTCAATGATTGATTTTCATCATTCTTCAAAATTCCTTCATGATGTGCATAACCTAGTTGATCTATCATATTTTGTTGAATACTAGTTAACCTTATGATTTCATCATCCTTATCAGATACTAGAGCTTCAAGTTGTTGTTTCTCTCTTTGTAGATCTCTTGCTTTATCCTTAGCTATCCTTAATGCATCTAGATTTTCAGTCATCTGTGTACTGAAATGTTCATGTTCTCTTTTCATTGCTTTTAGTTGATCAGCCAATGCTTTGTTCTTTTCTTTCAACATTCCAATCATTTCTTCAGTCTCTTCAGATATACTGTTCTTAGATGATGTCTCGATTTTTTCCACTAGCTCTTGAGAATCCTACAAGTCATCAAATAATCTTCTCCTTACTTTTAGAGATTTTTGCATTTGCCTTTGCATGTCTACAATCACTTGATTTGCATTATCCAGCTCTTCTTGAAGATACACAATCCTCCGAGATTGTTTGTAGCCTTCCATTGCTAAGATCTTTCTCTTTAGGTAGTTAAACCCTTTTCCAAGATTCAAGCTCTAATACCAATTGTTAGGCCCATTATGGAAAACTAATGTACTGAGAGGGGAGGGGTGAATCAGTACTCCAAAAATTTTCTTTGATAATAACCTTACTGTTATGCATAAACAGAATAGTGCAGTAACATAAAATAAAGCTAAAATCAACAGATAACAATCATACATGATTTACTCCATAACACATATATTTTGGTCAAGCAGAAACTCTTGGTTAGAGAGAAAAACTATAGTGGGGATGGCACCCACAAATTCACTACTGCAATAATAAAGATTGCTTGGTTAGAGCTACATTTAGCTATTTCTGATAGCTTACCCTGTTAGGAGTATCAAGATTAGTTAGATCTACCTTACTAAAGGATTATACAACACTATATAAATGTTGCACCTGGTTAAAGGATTTACAATTTATAGACTTGGTTAGAGTCTTTTACCCTGTTAAAGGTTTCTCTTACAACTTCAAATATTACAATAGAATCATTACAAATATCTGCAACTTTACATCTGAAATGCTATAGCAGATTCTATGTGCTCAGAATAAGATTACCTAGCTTATAGCATACCTTGGTAACCCATAATGAAACTTGGTAAACCCTTCTGTTTACTCTATTCTTTGATTGTTCACTGATAACCTTCTTGGTGACCTCTCTATGTCTCTATAATAGTCTTCCTTCATGCATACACACACATATCTCACATCTCTTGTTGTATATCTTTTCTAACCCTAAAATCATGCTGTATAAATAGATCTCTTACAACGGTGATTTAATTCATTGCTTCGATCTTACAAAAAGATTCTTCGAATGAATAACTAAACAAAATATCTCATTGGTTAGATTGACCTTGTAATCATACACAATCTCCTAGTGCAATTTCCAATGCAAAAATAGTTAGATGTGCCTCGATCTTGTAACACGTTTTCATGTGCATGTCCAGGTTCAATGTATCTGCTAAAATGTATCAACTCGGTGAATATCAACTCGGTGAGTTAACTTTACTGCTCGGTAGCTATGAAACATTACTCGGTAAACAACTCGATGAATATTGCGTTCTGTGACTGCTTTCTTTTGTAACTGACTAGACTGTTCATACCGACTTCTCTGTGTGTACCGACTGCATGATTCGATAATACTAACCGACTAGAATATATAGTATGACTTTGGATATGAAACTAATGGCAATTTGATAAGTAGTAACAATATGTATATATAAATATATATATGTATCTAAAGTATAAATGTATATATATATGTATCTAAAGTATATATATGTATTAATTTTGATATGTTTGTTATATAAATATTATAAATGTTAGTTTCGGATAATTAATATAATAAATTTCTATGAGAGTCAATATATGTGTTTATATATCTATATATATATCTATCTCTTTATATATATATATATATATATATATATATATATGTGTGTGTGTGTGTATATACACACAGATAAATATATATATATATATGTATATATATGTATATATATACATATATATATATACATATATACATATATAAGTATATATATATGTATATACATATACATCTATATGTATATATACATATATATATATACAAATATATATATATACTTATATATGTATATATACATATAGATGTATATATACATATAGATGTATATGTATATATATATATATATGTAAGTGTGTATGTTTATTTATCTGATTATGGTTTAAATATTTGTAGTCTTCTGTGTATGAGAAGGTTTTGATAAAATTGTCAAATATGTTAGTTAATTACTATGGAGCCTTAGATGATTTCAATCAGAGGATTTAGAGGATAGGTATTTTCATTGTAGGGCTTGGCTCCTGCTGATTTTATGTATATGAGCCTCTTATGTGACAGCTATCATGTGGTATGAAAACTATTTATATTTTTTGTGTTTAGTTGTAAAATATTGTTTTAATGACTAATGTTAGGAGCTACATGGATTATTGTCTTACCATCAGCTCCCATGTTAACGAGGGAATCAACTTTTTTGTTGCCTTCCCTATAGATATGATTAAAGATGACCCTGTCAAATGTTTTAATGTTTGTCATTATCTTAGCCAGGGAGGCATTTAGCTTCCAATCAAGAATTGCCCCTTTTCTAAGGGCATTGATGATAATGGTTGAGTCTCCTTCAATGACGATCCTTTTAATATTGAGTATAATACCTACATTTATTCCTACAGCAAGTGCTTGCATTTTTGCTACATTATTTGTACATTTGTCGCAGGGGAGGGCCATATAGGCCACCTCATCCCCATTTGAATTATGAAGGCTGCATCCAAGACCCGCTGTCCTCGGGTTACCCCTCGAGGTGCCATCAAAGTTTAGTTTAAACCATCCGCCAATAGGAAGAAGCCACTTACATTCCTTACGTAACATCCAGTTTGATGGGGGGCCTTACCAATGAAGGGGGGTATCTTTAGACCTTTCTATCTTAGTTTCATTTTTTCATCCCAACGGGACATATTGACATCTTTCTGGTAATTTGAGGTTTGGTTATTTATTATTTCAACTATGGTGGCTTCAATTTTATTGGTCAATTGATACCATTGCATTTTACTATCTTTGAAAATCCTCTTATTTCTTTCCTTCCAGATTTCCCAGATCATAATGGAGGGGGTAATGATCCATAACTTTTCAAACATGCAGCCAATGTTCCAGATTGGCCAAGCGTGGAATATATCAAAGATATTATTAGGAATAGGGGTATACCAAATTAGCTGATTTCTTAACCATCCCCAACAATTATGAGCATAATCGCAGGTTACTAGGAGATGGTTAGAATCTTCTTCTTCCTTTTCACGTAATGGGCACCTGCTCGGGCCTTCGTATCCAAGTTTCCTAAAGGTTTCATTGGTGAGGATTTGGTTTTGAATATCCATCCATGCAAACAGGCCTGCTTTCAGAAGGCACCTTTTATCCCAACACAGAGTTAGGGGTAGGTTGGAGCGTGGATTATGATCTTTATTTAGCAGATGTTTATAACCATCCTTTGTTTCATATCTCCCCTTATTGGATCCAACCCATATCAGTTTATCTGCTTCAAAGTTTAGGGCAACATTTCTTGAGGCTAGGATCTGAGATAGGAGGGATCTCTCCTGGGCTGGAATGGTTAGATGATCTATGGATTTCCATTTCCATGTTTTAAGATGCCTAATGCTAAATTATTCCACATAATATTTTGCATGAACACCCCAAAGTTCTTCAAGGGTGGGTATGATCTTATTGAAATCATGAAGAGTATTGAGGGGAGGATGAGCTCCCCAAGAGTCTCTCCAAAAAAGGGCATCCTGCCCATTGCCAATGCTCCATGTTAGCCTATCTGTTAAGATGCTTCTACATTCTAGCATAAAGTTCCAAATTCTAGAGCCCTTAGGAGGGTGGGCTATCCTGAAGATACTTATAGGATCTTGGCTATGCAGATATTTATTATAAAGGATGCATGCCCATTTAACATTGGGGTTAGTATACACATGCCAAACTAGCTTAGCCCCCAATGCTTTGCTTTGGATTTTTAGATCTTTGATGCCCAAGCCTCCCATCTCCTTAGGCAAGCATATCTTATCCCAAGCGATCAATGGAAGTTTGAATTTGTCTTCAAAGCCTTGCCAGAAAAAAGTCCTTATGTGTTTTGTAGTCTCCTTTCTCTTAGATGTGGGGAGGTCCATACATGAGAGTTGGTAAATTGGCATAGTTGAGAGAACCAATTTGATCATAGTGGCCTTACCAACAGAGGAAAACCATTTTCCTTTCAATGAGGATATTCTGTTTGTGATTTTGGAGACAACCCGATTCCATAGATTGGAAGATCTGATACCCTTGTCTATGGGGAGCCCCAGGTATTTGCATGGTAATTCTCCTACTTTGTATTGAAGGATATTAAGAATTTTCTTTTGTAGTTCTTTATCTATGTTAAAAAAGGATATGTTAGACTTCAAAGTGTTGATTTCTTGTCCAGAGATGCTGGTATAGCTATTTAGGATATTTTTAATTATTTTTTCTTCTATAGAATTGCTTGATCCAAACAACATGGTATCATCAACAAATTGTTGATGGGTAATAGGTTCCATGTTAGAGGTAATTTTAATACCGGTTAGTTGTTCCGTTTCTCTGGCCTAATTAAACATTCTTCCCAATGATTCTACCATTATAATGAAAAGAAAGGGGGAGAGGGGGTCCCCTTGTCTGAGACCTCTAGAGATTTCAAAAAAGCCTTCTAAGGCCCCATTGACGAGGATTGAAACCCTAGGTGTAGCAATACATTCAAAGGTCAGATTAATCCATTACTTATTAAACCCGAAAGATTCCAGACATTTGCAAAGAAAGTGCCAATCTACTTTATCATATGCTTTTTTAATATCCAATTTAATCAACATACTTGGTGCTTTATTGTTTTGTATTGAATGGATAGCTTCCTGAGCAATGATTATACCATCATAAATGGATCTGTTAGGCACAAAACCTGTTTGTTCCTCACCAATTATTATGGGGAGAAGGGTGTATAGTCTATTTGCCATTGTTTTTGTGAGTAATTTATAAAGGGTGTTACATAAGGCTATTGGACGATAATCCTCAAAACTATCCACTATCTCCTTCTTTGGGATTAAAGCTATGAATGTATTGTTTAATTCTTTGAGAATTTTCCCTGAGTTTCTCATCCCTTCTAAGGCCTTGGTGATTTCCTTGCCCATGAAGCTCCAACATTTTTGAAAAAAGTGTGTTGGGAACCTGTTAGGACCAGGGGCCTTATCTGGACCCATTTGGAATAAAGCTAATTCTACTTCTTCCAAAGTTAGTTTTTTATTAAGCATTAGGTTGTGTTCTTTAGATATTAATTTCAGGATGTTTTTTAAAAAGTCACTCTCCTTAGTCCATTTGGAGCCCTCACTATTGTTAAGGATACTCAACTGCTGCCTTGGCTATTAACTCAAGATTTTCACTGAAGTCCCCTGATACCAATTTAATCTTGTTGATTCTATTTATAGTTCTGCATTGTTTTGTGCTATTATGAAAGAAGCTTGTGTTTCTATCACTAGCCTCAAGCCAATGATCCCTAGATATTTGTTTCCAATAAATTTCTTCACGAGCTAAGATTTCTTCATACCGAGCCAAATTGATTTTTTCCTTTTGATATAGACTATTATTCATCCCATACCTGATCACCTCCTCATTAATAATCTCCATCTCTTTCTCAATTTCTGTTTTTTGTGTGAAGATATTGCCAAAGTGTTCTTTATTCCATATTGTTAATTGCTGCTTAATCTTTTTAAGTTTGGTTACTACTTTGAAAGTCTTGGAACCTATGACTTTAATTTCATTCCACCATTTTTCAATAAGTTGTAATTAATTTTCATCTCTGAGCCACATCTTTTCAAATCGAAAGGGAGTTTTTGTTGGTTTTAGTTCTTTTGATATAATTAATTGGACTGGGAAATGGTCCAATCCTGAGAATGGGAGGACAAAGGATTCGAAAGACTGTGTCAGATTTCCACAAAGGAAGAATCTATCAAGTTTTTCTGCAATGTTGCAAAAGCCTTGTCTTCTATTATTCCAAGTGAAGGCTTCATTTCTGGCTTTTAATTCCAACAAGTTACATTTATGAGACCAATTCTTGAAATCTAAACATGATTGAGTCATTTTATTATTGCCACCCCATTTTTCCTTGGGATCCAAAATTGCATTGAAATCCCCACCAATTAAGTATGTTTGTCCAGTGTCACTTAGAAGGAAATTCTCAATTTCATCCCAGACTTGTCTTTTTGCTTGTGTTTGGATAGGGCCATAAACATTAATTATAATAAAGTTTAAGTTACTCTTGATGCTTGTAACCTTGCCACACATCCAATTTGGGTTTCTACTTATAAGTTTGAAGGAAATTTTCCTAGGGTCCCATATGATGGCTAATCCACCAGATGCTCCATAGGCAGTTTGACCCTCAAGTTCTCTGATACCTAATTTTCTCTTTAGGTTTGTTAGTTCGCTGTTATTTAGTTTGGTTTCTTGTATTAAGAATAATTTTGAGCTGCATTTAGCAATGCATCTCTTAAAGATGCATTGCTTGTTAGGGGCGTTCATGCCCCTAACATTCCATGTAAGGAGTTTCATAGTCATGTGTGAAGGTTCTTCCCCTTCCCTGCCTTAAAAAGGTTTGTGATTTTAGTCTAACCCACAACACTTCCAGCTCTGGTAAGTAATTTAGAAATTGATTTCCTCCCCCACCTTTTTAGGTCAGCGGCATAGTCCGGGGGGGAGCAGTTCTCCATGGTGTTAGCAATCCCTAGGCTTTCCAATTTTTCAGATGTGACATCAACAAAGGGGTTATGTACCAAGTCCTCAGTTATGTCAAGTTTGCATAACTCTCTAGCTAGTAGTGTTTTTTGTAATGCTAGTTCTTCCTCATCAGCTATCTCATCAATAAATAGTTCAATGAGGTCATTTGTGACTGAGTTACTCACATACTCAAGTATGCATTTATCTTCTATTTCTCTCCTAGCATCCACATCCACTTCCTTAATACTGTTATTTGTGTTGTGATTTTTTTCCTTTTTGTTCTTTCTTTTTTTATTTTTTCCTTTGTCTTTTTTGTTCTTGTTCTTTTTCTTTTTTTTTAGACCTTTAACCCTGTCTTCCATATTCAGAGCAAGGTTACTTAGTGCTACATCCTTCTCCTTTGGAATCTCTTTGTGAACTAATAAAGCCTCCTGGTTAATAGGATTGGCCTTAGATTTTAGGGGGCTATTAATTATACCTTCATCACTTAATTTTGTGGATGCCATGTCTGCTAATGGGGTAGTATTTTGCAAATCACTCAGTTTATTCACAATATCTATCCTTCATTGTTCCTTTACTAGTTCATTAAGTGTGATTTCACTGTTAATGTTTTCTCTTTCGCCTTCTACTTTTTTATGAATGTTTTCTGATTCCTTAGCCCAGAGATTTTGATTGTTAAACATAAAACTGCCCATAGGGTTGAATTTTATGTTTAACTCCACATCCCTCTTTGCCTTATGGCATATTTTCTTTGTCTTCTAAAAAGGGGGGATTATAGTCCTAAGAATGAAGCCTTCCACGAGGATCTCTGGTTTAATTTCATATATTGAGTGGTTTGTGATAATTTTGATGGGTTCAAATATTGATTTTCCTATCTCAACATTGGCTAGAATTCTAATATCAGAGGATTCCAAATAATTATCCTCCAAACCCTCAAATCCTCCTTAAAAATCCCCTAATTTTTTAAGGACATGGCTATGGATTAATTCTACTGGCATATGAGGAAATTGAAACCACTTTGGAACCCTAAGTTTCTCAAAGTCTGTGGAGGAGAAATTGGGTTTCCAATTAAAAAATTTGAAACAATAACCCTTAAAGAATTTGTGATTATTTTTAAGTAAATTGTTTTTGAGATCACCAGTATTGCATTTGATAAATAAAAAATCATTATTTAGGCTCGTGATACTTATCTGATTTCCCATGATGGACTTCAACCATTGTAGGACCTCAGAGGAAGAAGCTCCAAAACCAAACCATTTGCCAAAGAGCCCTCGAGCATTGTAACATTCCCATAATTAATCAGTATATTTGCCACTTATTATCATAATGTTATTTGTGTTGAAGCATGACGGCTTTTGGATGTTTATAGGACATTGCTTAGGGGAAAAACCCTCCCTTCTTTTGGTGGAAGAATTTGAAACAATTGAGTAGGGTTTTCTTACCCCTAGTGTAGTTCTATTTGCTCCAGAGGCCACATCACCATGGTCTCGCGAGAAAGTCTCTGCTTGGGAGAGAGGAGGTCTAGAAGACCTTCTTTTGTTAGGGTACCCATATTTCAATATAACCCATGAGTTATTGTGGAAAGCCTCCTTCTTTTGAGAAGAAGTATTTTCTTGAATATTACAGGGAAACCTTGCTGCCCGCAGAGTTTGCTTCCACACTGTCTTTGCTGAAGAAGAGGAGGGACCATTTGTTTGATCTAGGTCAAGGAGTAGACCATTCAAATCCCCCAGAGCCATTTTGCTAATTGCATTGAGCTTAAAGGTCGTTGCATTTGCCCATGTAGCATTTGAATTCAGGGCATCAAAACTGTTCGCGGTGCTTATAGCATTTTTATGGACCTCTAGAGGAGAAAAACTAGTCTGCCATTTCTTGTGAAACCTCCCCTACCCTCGGGGATGTTTTGGAGGTTTTGCAGAAGAGATTCTGCTTTTCGCATTCATTTCACTATTTTTTTACTCCACTCTAATTTTTATTTTTGGCATTTTATGGATTATTTCTATATACTGACACTTTACTTTATCTATGCAATGTCGAATTTTATGTTGTGTGTCTGTGAGTGTATTGGATGCAAGGGGACGATTTTCCTTCACTCATTTCGGTGAGACAGGGAACATCGTGATTCTCCTTCATCGGTGTGTATGCCGTGTTTTCTATATTGTATATATGCATATGTGGTTCGGTGATGCATGATATTGTAGGTACAAGTACCTAGTAGGTACGGGGTATTGTCTCCACCTAGCTTCACAGGTCTGAGCGTGCCTTATATTTTCCAATGGAAGTGGAGGAGATAGTAGTTGACCCTATTTTTACTCAGTTACACTCGTGTGAGTGTCGTTAGTTGGTCATCCTGTCAGTTTGTTCGACCTTCGTATTTTGTCGTTTGATCTTTTATGAGTATGTGCTTGAAGTTTGTCCAGTTGTGTGTTTTGTGGTTTTAATTATTTAATTAAATTTATGGATTTATCTCATAGTTGGTATTCTTGGATATTGTGTATTTTATGCATTGAGATTATAAATTTAGTTAATTAAAAGAAATTGTTGAATTAAGTTTCAAGCTGCATGATATTAGAAATATATTTTATTTAAATTTTAGTGGAAAAATAAATTAGATTAATTGCATTTATCGTTTCCTAGAATTTTAAAAGAATAAAAGAATAAATAAATGAATAAAAGAATTCATTAAAATTATAGCATTGCTTTAATTTTTTTATTTAGAAAATTAATTAGAGTTGCATGAGAAAAGAAAAGAAAGAAAAAATAATTTTTAATTATTGCATGTTAACTTATCCCTTTGTTAGAAAATTAGAAAAGAAAATAAAATTGCTTTTATTACTAAATTTAGGTTTTTGGGGAAAAAGATTTTCAACCTAGAATTTTAGTTTAAAAGGGGAATAGGTTTTTATTTTAGAGATACATAGGAAACAGGTCAGGGATTTAGGTGAAGAAATTTATTTGGAAGCTTGTTGAAGGATTGGTGCTCTTCTACAAATTTCTTCCAGGAAAGCTATACCAGGTTGGGTGGCTTATGTTGATTGTTTGTTTTAAGGAAAATATTTATATTTCTTCTATCTTCTGAATGATGTGTGTGTTAAGATGTTTGTCATATCTTATCTAATTAATTCTTGTTCTTGGATAAAGACCATTCCTGAAGTGAATTTATGGTTTATGGAAAAAAGTTGTTTTTTGGGTGTTTGTAGATTAAATTTTGAGAAATTGGGGAAAAGTTATTATGGCAAATTTTGCCAAGATTTTTATTATGCATGGAAATTGCAAGATTTGGGGAGAAATGATATTACCAGAGAAAATATTCCCTATTGTTTGATTTTTGTTTCGATACTTGGCTATGCTAGTTCTTTTTAATATTGTATCTATGGAATTATTTAGTTATCATAGAAATAAATTTAATCATTAAATAAATTTATTAGGATATTAAAAGTTAAGGGAAATTGTTTTATTACATTATTTTGGAAAGAAAATATGTATTAATTAATTCCCTATAAATAATTTAATTAGAAATGAATTTTTGGTTGAAATTAGAATATACTGGTTTTAGGTTAATGTATTTAAAAAATAAAATAAAAAAATATATACCTCGGTAGCCACTACCGACGGTAGTATGCTACCTATGGTAGCATCTACTACTGGCGGTAGCAGTGCTTCTTACGATAGCATAGGCTACCGTGCGTAGCATGGGCTATTGTGTGTAATTTCTTCCCTGGGTTTTTCTCGTGCAAACCGGAATTTAATATTTCAAATTTCCGTGCAGGGTTGTTAAAAGTTGATTTTTAAATTAAATAATATATATTTATTTATATATATATATATTCATATTTAGATTTATTTTATTATGGGTATTATGTTATTTTAATATTATTTTAATACTGTGAAAATTAATTTATGAGTTGACATATATAATGTATATATATATATTTAATTTATAGTTTGGTTGTTTTCAGAAAAGCTTGTAATTGTTAGATTTTATATTTATGTTGGAAACACATTAGGAGATTAATTTTTGTGTGATTGATTTAAACCTTATTGGACAAATGACAAGATTGATTTCTTTGTATTAAAATAGTTGTATTTTCTTATTATCTGGAAAATCTTTATTTGCAAGTTATTTATGCTTTTGGCTGTTGTAAGAAAACATTGTCTATATTAGGATCTTGTGTAAATGGTATTTGTAGTCAAGCTAAATTTCATTGCAATTCTGGTTAAGTTCTCATCATGTCATATGTTATTATGTCTCCTTGGTCAGGTGTTGTTGTATAACCTTATTGATGTGAGCCATTGTGTGTTTTGTCCAAATGGTCAATCTTGGGTTAGTGATTATGTATCCTTCACCTATGGTTTGTCAGGATTAGTTATGGTTGTCTGTTTCTCCATTGAGTTCTCATAGAGAGACCTTTCCTGTTAGTGTCCTATGTGAGAGAGTGGCTTTCGAGCAAGGGTTGCACCCAAAGTGGATGGCAGGATAACCCCTCGAAAATCAGTTAAGAAGTGATAACCTAATAATTGATTAGCGGGTGGGTAGAATAAATATTAATTAAGATAATATACCTCGTGCATAGGTGATTGCTAGTATAGGGCTCATAATGTTGTGAGAAGGCCTGGAATGACAAACTTACCACCTTGTCTTCACGAAAGGATAGGTAGGGTCCGCATGAGACTTAGATGGAGCCGGAGGTTCGGGAGAGGTTACCAGGATATCCCAGGATGGGGGTCGGGACCTATGGAGGCCTACCATGGTAACCACCATAAGCCATGGGATGACACTCTCTCCTTAGAGTCACTAGTGTTTGTGAATTGAGTCACATGGATGTTTGCAGAGTCATGTAGTTCTTTCGTACTTGTCTTATTTTGCTTGCTTGAGGGTTTTCTACTATCTCCTAGCATGGTGGGGTGGCTCCATTTCAGGATCACATGGTCGGGTGTTAGTGCCACTTCCCATCAGATGTTCTGGATTGCATCTTCAGGCGAGGAAAGGCTTCATTGGTGTTTCTTGGTTCGTGGTTCATGTACCAGCTCATGTTCGTGATCATTGTTCAGTTGAGACCTTGTTGTCATTGTATCAAACTTTTATGTAACCTTGATATTGTAACTTTGAATTCCATGGTATTTTTGGAAGCCATGTATTTATGGATATTGTAATATTATGATAGTAGAATGTATGTTAATTCAGTTGCTTTGATCTTATGTATAAATGATTTATGGATAAACTGGATGCATGGAGTACATTGATTATTTCATTATGAAATTTAGATGTGTGTCTTTTTTATCATAAGCATTTAATTTACCTAATTAAATGGACAATTGGATTAACCGTGGTGTTAATATAATCTGTGAATTAATCTTCGTTGGTAACCCTTAGGAAATCATGTGTTAGACTTTTGTTGTGTTTTTAAATGTGCTATTGTTATAATTAATGCACTTAATCTTTAAAAAAAAATTATTTCACCCTTTAGTTGCCTAGTTGTGTTGTTTTCCTTTAGGGTTCCTGGCAGGGCATTACAGGAAGCACATTATGAACAAGCAAGCACGCAAAAGAGAATCCATGACATGAATGAAGCTAGTCAAGAAAATCATTTGTCTCTTAATATTACTTAACATTATTTAGGGATGGTGGAAAATATGCAAGAGGAGCCACATTGAGCATGGTAGATGGAGCTACTATAACTTCCAAACAAGGGCCATACTCCAATGATGAATCACTTTATTTTTCACTAGGAGCTAAGATTAATGATTTTGATAAATGTGAAGGTAACTCATGATTAATCTCAACAAGCTCATACATATCATCATAATCATTAGGATCATCAAAGTTAGCATGAAAAAGATTATTATCATCATCTATATCATCATCTAAATTAATGATAATAGGATATTTAATATTGAAAAAATTTGAACCATCATTTTTATTGAGCATTTTTAATTTGGGTGATTTGAGATGAACTTCCTCCTTAGGGTTAGGTGAAGGTTGAAAAAATGGGACCAAGTCAATATTTTGTGTCTTCAAGGAGGAAAGGGTTTGGGAAGAAAGCTCATGAGCTTTAGCATGATGTCTTCTTTGGCGTTCTCTCTCACACAATTGTTCCTTTTAGTTTTAGTTGATACTTGTGAAGGTTGAGGATCAATTGACATAGGATTCTTCCCTTCCCTTATAGGAGGAGTAATGAAAGAAACCCCAATAGGTTGGGAGATACATGATGCCAAGTGTTTTTTGTTATGAGACATAGGAGGTGTGACTCTTGGTGTAAATTATGTCGCATAATTACACTTTACTTAAGTTGACTTCGGATAAATTGTAGTTTGCATACGAGACACTTAGGGAAGTGTGCACATAGGGATTATGTATGTAGGATAATTTCCACCTTTTGTGGTCTTATCTTGTTGTTAAATTCCACCTTATGTGGATGATCCACCTCTTGAGGAATATTTTATTATTTCTCCTACCTACACTCTCACCTACCCTTGTTTCTTATTGAAGTCATGCATGTCATGATTGTGTGCTCACATATCCATATATCCTTGGCTTTATAAGTAGGTTCATTTACATTGTATGTAATTCTAACAATTCATTTCAATCAACCAACTCAGTCAGCTGGGTATTTTGTATCATTGATAGGAATATAGTTTATTCTTGTCATATTTTATTCTCTCTTTTTTGTGCTATCAATTGGACTCTATATCTTGGCAAATTCTCACATGAAATCAAAGCCATTAGAGTGCCATTGGTTAGCCAATTGAGAGAAATTTGATGCAATTTGGGGTTTTGCATTTTGGAGCTTTCTATTGCAGGTTATTATTGGAGCTTGTTGGGTCAATTTTGAGGTCACCATTAGATTGAGGAGGTTTGAGAAAGTTATAATCGCCTTTTGTTTCATCCAAATTTGACATTCGAGACCAAATTTAGAGCCATTTGAAGGTGGAGGGTGGTTACCTGTCCCAACAATGATCTGCAATTTTGGAGCATTTTTTGCCAACTCCGTCATCATCATTGCACTTAGAAGGCCAAAAAACCCCAAGATCATCTATCCATTCATCGAAATCGGAGCACATCACTCAAAGGTGAAAACCACCCCCCCTTCGGCTGTATGGATGCATTTGCAGGTCTGATTTTTAAAATATTTTATTTTTCTAAATTGAATTTATTTAAATTCATTTTAAGGAGTGCATTTATTTGTTTTGTTTTAAATTAAAAATAAAAATAAAAATTATGGTATCATAGCAGGTACCCGATAGGATACTTGCCACGACTGGTCCTGTCGGGCCTGCCACGGTCCATAGCCTCCAAAAATACTATAGGAAATATTTCAATAAGTCTTTAATAAATCTTTCATGGGGTTTGTGGTGGTGGGTTAGACATTTTAATAAATAATTTTTTTAAAATAAACTAAATGTCTTTTTCACATATTTTAAATTTTTCTTATTATTAATGTTTTTAAACATTTTAATAAATAAAATTTTTAAAATAAACTTTTTCGATAAAGTTTTTAAAATATTTTTAAATAAAACTTTTCATAAAGTTTTTCTTTAGTAATTTATTTTATATATTAAATTTAAATTTTTTAATGATTTTTATTAAATAGTTTTTAAATAATTTTTTTAAATATTAAAAAAAATAAAAATTTCTTTATTATTTATTTAATAAACTTTTTTAATATTAAAAATAAAAAATAAAATGTTTTTTTACTTTTTAATAAAGCTTCTTTTTCTAAAAATTCACAAATAAAAAAAATCAAATTTTTCTTGATTAGCTTATAATTAAGTGTTTTTTGGTCATGGATGTTTAATACAATATTTTTATTAAGATTTTTAAAAGTTTTTAAAAACAAAATTTTCATGAAATAAGAAAAAAATGGGAACACTGTTTTTTTCGTCCACCTTTCATACCTATTTGCAGTGCTTCCAACCGGAAACCAAGGGGGGGGGGGGGGGTCAGTTTGCTTCTTTATATCTCTTGGCAACATTCCAATCAAAGTCATCTTCATCTATAGCATTCTACAGTTCTTTGCTGGCATCTTCTTCATGTTTCCAGATTTGCACTATATCATGATTTATTCTCTTGCATGAGCTCTATTGTAACACACTATTATAAAGTGCCACAGCTCCTTGTACTTTGCCATTTTTGACCTATTTGATGTAATCATTTTGTACTTAGATTAGGAATATTCATGTGAGACTTTTATTCTCTAGTTGAGAAGGTATTTGGATTGAGTACATATATCATTTGTGCTCATCCGTCTATCTCCATGCTTGATCTTTATCATGTTGCACCAAGTGATTCATCAGTCATTCTTCATCGACATTGGTACCTAGTTTTGTCACACTTTGACATTATTGGTGTAGCATTGACTCTCTTTCTTCCTATTGGGGAAGTATTATGGTCAACATCATTGGACCATCTTTGCAGGAGATTCTACATTGAGGGGGGCTTGATGGTCTCTCTTCTTCTCTCTTCTTCTCTCTTATGGGGGGAACTTTTTCCTCACATGAGTTTTTGTTCTTCTCATACATCATTGAGAACATTGTGTGCTTTCTTCTCTCTTTTGGGGGAATTTTTTTTCTATTGGGTTTTTCTCTCTTTCTCCATTTGTGAGAGATTGCAGTGGTTTGTGTGCATTTGCATTTGTACATGGGTACCTAACATGGCCTCATATTTGGGACCCATATTGCATTATTAACACAAGTACATTCCCCTAAGTTGCACTTAAGGGGGGTAGTCGTGTAAATTATGTCTCAAAATTACACTTTACTCAAGTTTACTTAGGATAATGCATTCATTGTACTTTGCATATGAGACACTTAAGGAAGTGTGCACATAGGGATGATGTATGTAGGATAATTTTCACCTTTTGTGGTCTTATCTTGTTGTTAAATTCCACCTTATGTGGGTGATCCACCTCTTGTGGAATATTTTATTATTTATCCTACCTACCCTTGTGTCTCATTGAGCCACATGTCATGATTGTGTGCTCACATATCCATATAGCCTTGGCTTTATAAGTAGGCTCATTTACATTGTATGTAATTTCAAAAATTAATTTCAATCAATCAACTCAGTTAGTTGGGTATTTTGTATCATTGATAAGAATACAATTTATTATTGTCATATTTTATTCTCTCTTGTTTGTGTTACCAATTGGATTCTAGATCTTGGAAAATTCACACAGGGACTATGACATATATAGGAGGAATAGTAATAGATTAATATAACCAACCTCAAAGGGAAGAGTAATAGAACCAATAGTAGGGAAAGAAAAACCATCATACACCCTAACCATAACATCAGATTTATCATATGTTACTTGATTCAATTGTTGAGTGAAAAGATGTTTTAAAGTAATAACATTCATCATTCATATTGGATTAATGATCACCCCTCGTGAGAGTTTGTCTTTGATCTTCACAGTAATATATAATTGGTCATCAGGTGCAACAATAGTCTTATGCACGAGGATCGAAGGTAATGCATAGATCTTTTGTAGGTTTAGGTTTTACATTGAGATTCATGACATTATTATATTCTACACCAAGTTCATTAGGGGAAAGGTAAGTGGCTTGGACTTGTTGGAAAGAGACACTGCATGTATGTTTAGATGTTTTCATTCAAGGTAACTCATATTAGATTTGGTATCTGTAGTTCATGTTTTCATCAATCTAAATTATTGATTGAAGATTGATCAAGTATCTGTGTGGTCTAGTGAGAACAATGTATCCGAAAGAGCATAGAGTTTGTTGGTTAGCGGATTATTTTGGGTGAGCATTTTGCTTTGCGAATCTAGGAGATGTATTGTGGATATGCAATTTACCTTATTGTCCTTCGGTGTTAAGTTTTGTGTTGGTTGGTAAGATCCGATGGATTGGTTTTTGGCTACAACAACAGTAACGTGTGGAGATTCGGTATGCAGATCTTACAGATCGATTTTTGTAATTGTTTGTGTGTTCAAGGTTGGTGAGCCGACATGTGGGAAGTGTGTGGTCATTTGTTTTTGGTCCGCGTAGTTGTTTTTGGATCTATTTTAGCCAACTTAGGCATTTCATGTTGTGTGTTATGTGGATTTTTGGGCCGACATGGAATTGACCTAAAATTGGTAATGCGGATATATAAAGCAAATTGATTTGATCATTTTTTATATCGATGGTTGTGTGTGGTGCATGTATGATTGATTGTGCATAGTTTCACGTGCGCAAGGTGAAGATTTGTGCTCTGGTGTGTTGCAGAATATTATAACAAACTAGAGTTGTAGAGCAGAGTAAGAATATGTGTTTTGTGCCTAACCGAAACTATACTCAGGTATTTATTTATGCTATTAAATAGTTCAAATTCTTTTTTATCTTTTATAATCATTTTGTAAGGAAGTGATCCTTTTGGGTTGTAGCTCCCTTATTGTAAACTCTAAGTAGTGAGCTCTAGGCAGTGTTCCTAAATGCATGTGCATTCCCCTTATGTAATATTTTATACTTATAATAGAGTATATTAATATTGTGGGTTTGAATCCCATTGTGGTTTTTCCCTTAACCGGGTTTTCACATTATAACCTTGGTGTTATGGTGTTGATGATCTTTTCTTTATGTTTATGTACTTTAATTTCCTTCATATGCATTAAGTGGTTTATAAAATATATTAGCAAAGTTAAAAATTGCAAAACACTGATTCACCCCCCCTCTCAATGTTCCTTGACTCCATCAGGACTCAACAAAAATAGTAGAATGAGAAGGTAACAAATTGGTGAAGATTTGGAGATTTTGGTTAGGGGGAGCTACAAACTTATTATATTTTTCATTCACACTAGCTACAGATATAGCATTGTTATCAATAAAGTCTTGAATCTTATTCCTCAATTGGTAACATTTTTCAATGTCATGACCTGGCTGATGATGATATTGACAAAAATATTTAGGATCATGTGAAGCTAGCAATGGTTTAGAATAGTCAATTGGTTTGATGGGAGGAAGATGCAACACATTATCCTTCATCAACGTCAACATTATACCATGCAAATAATTAGGAGTTAATTCTTTTCTAAAGTATTTGGATAAAGGGGCCACACTTGGTGTCATGGCCACCACTTGAATGTTGATGTTATCATTTATCTTGATGAAACCTTTGTTTCTTTTGAAGTTTATAAATTATTTTTGAGCACTCTCATTCTTATCAACTAGAGACATTGAAGGGGATGGTTCAAATTGAATCACTTGAAGCTGATATTTATGAAGCACTGCACATAATTGCAAAAAAGAAGTACTCAAAAAATAAAATCTTATCTCTAATATCCTCTTGTAAATTAGTAATAAAAATTCTTTGAACAACATGATCTGTGACACAATAAGAAATTTTTGAAGAAAAATATTTATATCTACCAATAAAATCAAACACTTTTTATTTAACTCCTTTCTTACAATGAATCAAATTAGTAAAAGTAATCTTAGGGCCAATGATATTTTGAAATTGTTGAATGAAAGAATTAGTGAATTTTTAAAAGGAAGTAATAGAATAAGGAGACAAAGAACAATATACCATTGCAAAGATTTATCTCTAAAGGTTCGAGTAAATAATTTTTCTATGAGTATTTAATCATGAGAGAAATAACTACACAATATTTTAAAAGTATTCACATGAGTCAAGGGGTCACCTTTTCCATTGTATACTCCAATTGGGGAATTTCCACATTCTTAGGAGGAACCGCATGGACAATCTCATCATATGGTGGGATTGCTACATCAAACATGGGAACATTGAACTTGGATTGAGTTAAAGAAAACAATTGGTGTTGTAAGAGTGAAACCATTTGAGCTAGGTTATTGATAGTTGTTTCACTGGATGAATTGGAATTGGACATATTAGATTGTGATGGAACAATAATATTTTTATAAGTGGAGGTTGAGAATAAGGAGGGGGAACATTATGTTATGTTGGTATGGGAGATGGTTGTTAAACAAATGGAAGACTCATGGAAGGGGGTATGTAAGAATATTTATTAAAAGGATTTCCCCCATGACTAACATGTGTAGGATTAACATTTTGTGTGGAAGTAGTCATGATAGAATATGTAAACATAGGCACACTAGGAAAAAATGTAGGCATAGGAATGGAATGTTTAACTTGGCTAGTAGGTTGAGAGTAACCAAGAACTTTGGCATATTTTTTTATTGGCATAATATTGGTATCAAAAATATGAGAAATGCCACACAGCACATCTACACCCACCTTATCATTTTGAACCATTATTTTCAATCCTTCAATCAAGGGGATTGCCTCACTATCTGGGTATTATTGACCCATCCATTGTTAAATATTTTAAAATTCATTATTGATCTTCTCTAATCAATCAATAGTAACCCTAGTTAGTGATTTATCCTCATCATGAGAAGTATGAGGTGAATGGGCATATGTGATATTAGGTATGTCATTTATTAGATTAGAGGAAGAACCAACATTCACATGGAATAGGTTAGTCAATTAAAGTTTCATATCCTTAGTGTTTAAACCTTGGGAAGCCCTAAGTCTATGACTTCTTCTCATTGGAATATTGTATGTGGGGCTTAGGGTAACATAAATCATTTAGAAAGAGGGAAAATTGAATGCAAAGATTATAAATGTAAACTATGATTAAGAAATGCAATATCCTTGTAAAATTCTTGATTAACCAATGAATGTGATTTATGATATTAAACACTAGATGCATCTAAATATAAACATAACCTGTCATAGCAATCAGATCTAAAAAACACAATTGAAAATTTATGTGACCCACAAGTCAATCTTAGAAGAATAAATTAGGGTTTTTATGAATTTAGCCTCTAAATTTATGTATTTCAATTGCATATATGATCTATGATTGAAAATATGTATATTCAAGTGCATACAAATCATATTTGAGAAAATAAATTAGAAATAAGCATAAAGAAAGTTGGGTTTACCAAAATACAAGGTAGTGGCAAAATTAGGGTTTCACCAATTAAGATAATAAAATCACTAATCTCATCATATTAAGAAAAATATTAAAAATGGGGTCTAAATCCAATATATCTATCCACAATTCAATTAAAGAAAATGGCTACGATACCAATTAAATTTACTTTTTTATTATCTCCCCCTTTTGGAGTTGAAATTTTACTTGAATTGTAAAGTTTAGGGTAAAGAAATGGATAATTTGAGTAAAACAAAAATCACAAAATTTTCCAGATGTCAACTAGAGCCATAGATAGGGATCTTAGCAAGGAGAGTGAACTAGAACTTGTAGCTGAAAATCTAAGTTGAATTGTTGAGACCAGGGTGGTAGGTTATCCTAGTTTTGTAACTTTCAAATGGGAAAGTGGGATATTTCTTAGATCGGGAAGATGTAAAGGATCCACTATCAAAAAATTGGAAAAAATCTCAGGACCAAGGTGGTAGGTCGCCCTAGTCCTCCACTTTTTGCTCCTCTAAAAATTGAAATTGTTCCTCATTGTCTATTCTGCCTGAATCTTCAATTGCGGCTCCTAAATCAATTCCCTACACACACACACATAGAGAGAGAGAGAGAAAGGGTTGTGTATAGGGGTTTGTCTTGGGTCAAACCTTTATTTAGAAATCAATTTTGAAATTTAAATGATAATTAAAAATGGAAATAGAATTTAATTACAACAATATTTTTTCCTTTTGAGGGAAAGGCTAGATATGAAATTGAATTCTTGTAATTGAAGTTGATACCTTGATGAATCTTTCTTGAATCCTCACACAAGGGTTTATGATGGCGTGTAGAATTTCTTCATGGAAGCTTTATCATGGACGACATCTTGAATGCTCGAACTTCACTTAACCTCTCCTTCAATACTTGATGAATGCTTGATTGCTTGCTCACTTGAATTGAATTCAGTAGAGTGTAATTGAGGAGAGATCCAACTTAGACATGTACTTCAAATAAGAGGGATAGGCCTCCTTTTATACTTAACCATCCAAAAAATATTTGAATTGTTGGAGTAGGGCGACACGGGACCTAAATTCACTCTCAATTGATGTAACCATTGAGGGGACCAAATTTGGGTCCTAATTAAGAGGACCAAGGTAGTTTGGTACCTTGGTCCTGAGTTAGGACTATGGTGCCCTAGTGCCTTGGTCTTAGAAATAAGGACTCATACTTGGACAAGAGACAAAAGAGGAGCTGAAAATGCAGATTTGTAGAAGGTGTGAGAAAATTCAAAGTAAACATTGGGCACTGGGAGATAAAATGCTAAGGTGAGGTTTAGGTGAGGAAAAAATTATATGTGGATACAATTTACAACACTACAATACCATTGATGGACTCCAAGTGCTTATGTACACCAAGATGGTATACAATTAAGTGGCTACATAACTAAAATAACGCAAAAATGAGCTAAACATGTACGTGTTTTTTATAAATTCAAAACTCATATACATGTTTTGGGTCAAAAAATCTAAGTCGTAAAATGTATGTGGATTTTGAATTAAAATCAAGTATGTGTTTCCCTAATAAGAAAAACATGTATGCATTTTTCTAGTTTTATTATTAGAAAAACCAGAGTCATTTTTTTACTCGCAAACCAAATTTTTAGCAGTGTTATTCTCACCCAAAACCCACAAAAAAACGAGTGTTATTTGAAGATTTTGAACTTTCCATCACTATGCCACACTGTAGAAGAGGTACTTGTTGTTGTTTTTTGTCCATTAGATTGAAAATTTATTTGCATTTTTAAAAAGACTGAATTTTTTTTTTTTATCAATTTCATGTTTTTTTTAAATTTGATAAAAAATCATGTAAACTATGAGCCCCAATAGAATTTGAAATATGAGATGCCTAAGAAAAACCCTAGAATGAACAACCCTCCAAACCCCCAAAGAAACCTTGGACAACCTAAGAGTAAGTCAACAAAGATGTGACACAAAAAGGGGTCCTTAAGATGCAACTTTTTAAAAAAAATCAACAAAGTCTAAAACTTCGACATGAAATTGAATATAGTTAAGCTCAAAATTTGAAGATGCAACAAGAACAAGAGTATTAGTGATTAGAATATACTTTCTAAACTACCTTTTATTTTTTTGAAAATGGTGGAGATTAAAGGTTCAAAAGGGGGGACACACAAAGTGCTCCTATTTTTATTACAAAAACATAACATAGTGTCTAGTGTGGCCACCCTAAAATGTTAACCTTTTTTTAGGATTTCAAAATTCACTTTGGTGAGAAATTAGCTAGCACCATGTAGTTTATGCCCAATTTTTTGGCTCACTTTTTAATGAGCATATTTTTTTTCACTAATTTTCGAAGTGGACACATCCCAAAAAAAAGTTTGAGCATGATCCCCCCTATTTTTTTTTTAAAACTAATAAAAAAAATATAATTTTCCAATATGTGTAGAATGGAGTCCAGTTTCTAAAAATTAAATATATTTTAAAATTTGATGAATGAGTAAAAAACTATACCCAAAATACAACATGCTGATTTTTTAAAAATTACAAATGCACTAATAAAAAAAATTAAAGACAAAAACCTTAACATAATAAAAAAAGTGAAAAAATTTATATGGTCAGATGATTAAGAGATCTTAATTTTATTGTTTTGTTTTATGAATTTTCAATTGATACACATGCAAACCTGATGGATAACATGATAAAAAATGTATAATATTTTTTGTCTTCCAAGAAAAGTGCATTTGTGGAATGAAATGGTCATCCAATCCTTTGGGTTGGATGCTCAAGGCAAATTCAAAAAAAAAGAGTTGGAATTTCTCAATGCAGTTAATTTGGCAAGCACCAAATTTAGTTCTTGCCAAATTTGGTTAGCACCAAACCTAAAAGTGTTGCCATTTGGCATTATAACAGACAATGGGAGATTGTTGGCATTTCAATAAGGATATTGAGAAGGTTGTTGATGATTATGGATATAACTGATTAAGGATGTTTACTGTCTTAATATTATTATTTTGTCATTGATGTCAAGAAATTGATTTTCTAATTCAGTATGATGTTGCCATATCTTGAGAAGTAAGATTTGATGAGTATAATGATGTCGGTAAAAGACATAGAAAGAATATGATGAATAAGGGGATGAATAAGGTATTCAATGGGAAACTATTACCGAGTCAGACAATGATGAGATCATGATGTTTAGATTGTTTTAACATCATACATATGTTGTAAATTGTAAGGTTAATACTATACTATGTTACCGAGCAAAGAAACTAGTCGGTAAACCCTAAGGTTATCGCTATCGGTTAATGAAGGAAGAATGTCTACCAAGTAAAGTTTAGTATTCACCGAGTTGTTACCGAGTTGTAACCAAGCTGTAATAGAATACATTAAATGGTTACATGAGTTATTTAATGAAGGAAGCTGATGAGCTGGAACTGATTAAATGATTGGTATGCCATGCATGAAGTTTGTTAAAGAATCTATGGCAAAGGAAAATCGGCATGAAGATCTATAGTGCAGATTGAACCGCATTACCCTAGCACAAGTTCCAAGAAATGTATGCAAGTTCCTAGGCAGGGTAAAATGTTTTTCAGATCGAAGGATACATTGAACCTAGACAAGTTTGAAGATCTGATGGCTATGATTGATCATGGGAAATGTGACCAAGGAGATTAAGCAGTTGGCTAATTGTTTATAAATAGGGAGTTGTTGATAAACAATGCATGTGGGCAAATGTATGCACAGGGATGCTACATAGTGATTACCGAGCACAGAAGCTTGAAGACCTGTTTGAATAACAGAGTATAGAAGCCCAGCAGATGGACAAGATTAATTCTATGTCTAGATTGTATTGAGCAAATAAGAATCTTCTTTATAATTTTAGATGTGAAGTTGCAGATAGATTTTTATTACTGTTATTTTGTGAAAGTGACAGAAAATCTCTTAACCGAGTGGACTTAACAGTCTTATTTGTAAAACCCTCTAGCAAGGTGACATTCTGATTGAGTATTTGAAATCCTTTAACAAGGTCACTTCTAACAAGGTGAAGATCCTAACAGATCTGAGGGAAATCTCTTAATCGGGTCACATCTAGCAATGTGTTTGTAATCTTTAACAGGATTTGCTTTTAACCAAGCATACTCTAGAAGAGTATATTTCTTAGTGGCTCCAAAATCCCACAGTGGTTTTTCCCTATTTGGATTTCCACGTTAAATCTGGTGTTATGAGTGATATGATGTTTATATGCTTTTGAGTTTGCATGTTTAGTAGTTTTGGTTATATTACTGAAGTATATGTTACCGAGGTTGAATCTGATGTTTTTATGGAAGATTAAGTTTGTATGATTCACCCCCCCCCCCTCTCATCTTGTTGGCTATTGGATCTGTACTTACATTAAGTATCAGAACTATCAATTGGTATCAAACCACTGGACTCCGAAAGAAAAGTTTAAAGGTATTTAAGGCAAAGATCCAAAGATGTATAAGAGGGATGCACCGAAGCTGAACAAGTCAAGTTTCTCTACATGGCAGAAAAGGATGAAGCTGCACCTATCAGGAATTGGAGAATATGTTGTATATTATCTGGAGAATTATTTCATCACACCGAGCACCTATCCATTGACTATGGAAGAAATAAAGGCAAAGCAAGAACATATCCAAGCAATGATTGAAATAACATCTGCATTGACCGACTCAGAGTTTAATGATCTAGAAGGCTACAATGATGCAAAGGCAATGTGGGACAAGCTCATATTTGTATATGGCAGTGATGAACATGTTCAAAGAGAAAAAGTAGACAGTCTAAGAGGACAACTTGAATCTATAAGGATGAATGAAGGTGAGAACATAACCTAGTACAATACAAGACTAAAGGATATCATCAATCAAATCAAAGAAGTAGGTGGAACTATTGAAGAAAAGGATATAACAAGTAAGTTGTTAAGAACCCTTCTACCAACTTATGCAATCTGAGTCTCTGCAATCAATGAATTGAGATCTGTACCTAATATGCCAGTTTCTTTAGATGCTACTATTGGTAAGCTACATGCAGTTGAGTTAAGTAACTTTGATAATAGTGGATCTTCGGTAAATAAAGTTGAATCTGCATTTAGTTCTTTTCATCTTGATGAATCTAATGATTACAATGAAAGAAAGTACAAGTACTCTGAAGGAGATCACAGTGGAGCAAGTGAAAGATTTCATAAGAACATGGAAGAAGTACACAAACTGCATGAGGAAATTAGAAAGCAGGAAGAGTTTGAAGCACTATTAGCCAAAAGGTTACCAAGAGGCAAAGGTAAGTATAAAGGAAAATTACCTTTGAAATGTTTCAATTGTGATAAAATAGGACATATGGCTTCTAACTATCCTGACAAAGATTCTACTGAAAAGAGAGATTACCGAGATGATAGACAAAAAGATGATCATTACAGAGGACACCGAGATTTCAGAAGAAGAGATAGAAAGACATGCTTAATAGTTGATGAGGAATCCAATGATGATAAATCAGATGAAACTGATACAGAGGAAGTAGTTTATGTGGCTATCAAAGATGGATCAGATGAAGAAAGGTATGAAAAAAAAGCCCTTAATAGCTCACATAAATACTAATGATTCTTGGATCTTAGATAGTGGATGCTCACATCATATGACAGGTGATAAACACAAGTTTGTTATGTTAGAAGATTATGATGGAGGCTATGTAAGATTTGGTAATGATGCACCATGTCTAGTAAGAGGTAAAGGATCTATAACACTTCTTGACAATGCAAGATGCAATGATGTTTATTGGGTTGAAGGTTTGAAATACAATTTGTTGAGTGTAGCATAGCTAAACAATACAGGTTACCGAATAGAATTTCAGAAAGGAATTGTCAAAGTTCATGACAAGCATGGAAAGTTAGCTGCTACCGAGACACAAACAAAAGGTAACACATTTCACCTTGACTGAACTCGGAATAAATGTCTGTATGCAAAGATAGATGATACCTGGTTATGGCATAAAAGGTTTTGTCATGTAAATTTTGATAATTTGATCAAAATAAGTAAGAAGCATCGAGTAGGAGGTCTACCGAGTCTTGAAAAACCTGAGAATGCTATGTGCCGAGGATGCCAGATGGGTAAGATGACAAGATCAAGCTTTACAAGTAAGTCTTACACTTCTAAGGGAATTTTAGATCTTGTGCACACTGATCTTTGTGGTCCTGTGAAAGTTCAAAGTTATTATGGTGACAAATATTTCATATTATTTGTGGATGATTACTCAAGGATGATGTCGGTAATGATTTTAAAAGAAAAATCAGAAGCTTTTCAAATGTTTAAATGGTACAAGGCAAGAGTTGAAAATGAAACAGGAAGACAACTAAAATGTCTTAGATCAGATAGAGGAGGAGAGTTCACATCTAATGAGTTCAACTTATTCTGCAATGATTGTGGTATTAAAAGACAAGTCTCTGCACCAAGAACTCCACAAAAAAATGGAATTGCTGAGAGAAGAAACAGATCTATTGTGGATTGTGCCAGAACCCTGATGATTGAAAAGAAAGTGCCACAAACATTTTGGAGAGAAGCAATAAGCACAACAGTTTACACCCTGAACCGAGTACAACTGAAGAAAGGTACTTTGAAGACACCATATGAAATCTAGTATGACAAGAAACCTAATGTAAGTTATTTTAAAATCTTTGGAAGTAGATGCTATGTACACAAAGATGATAGAAATGGCAAGTTTGATCAGAAAAGTGAAGAAGGAACATTTCTAGGTTATTCTTCTAGAAGCAAAGTATTTAAATGTCTGATCAAATCATCTAACAAAATAGTAGAAAGTGCAAATGTGAAAATTGATGAATTTACAGAAAGAAATGATGAAGGAAATTCCAAAGAACCAGAAAATTATGATGAATTTGTCTATGTTCAACTGACAAGTCCTACCGAGAAAACTGTTGAAAAAAATGAAGAGAATATCCAGTTACCGAGTGATGAAGAAGATCATATAGAACCTATCAAGCCTATATTAGCCAAGTAAGTTAGAAGACATCATGCACCAAGTCAGATTATAGGAGATAAGGATGATCCAGTGACGACAAGGAACAAACTGAGACAGAACACATGTCTAATATCTGAATTTGAACCGAGAATAGTGAAAGAGGTATTTAACAATGAAGATTGGATAAATTCTATGATAGAAGAGATTGATCAAATCAAGAAGAATGACACATGGACACTAATCCCAAGACCAAATGACAAAAATATAATCGGTACAAAGTGGATTTTTAGAAACAAGCTAAATGAAAAAGGTGAGGTCATTCGAAATAAAGCAAGACTGGTATGCAAAGGTTATGCTCAAGAAGAAGGAATTGATTATGGTGAAACCTTTGCACCTGTGGCTAGACTTGAAGGAGTAAGAACATTGTTGGCATATGCTACTTTCAAAAACTTCAAGGTATATCAAATGGATGTCAAATCTGCATTTCTGAATGGAATATTAGAAGAAGAAGTTTTTATTAAACAACCTGAAGGATTTGTTGAAGACAAGAGTAAAGATCAGGTATGTAAATTGAACAAAGCATTATATGGTCTGAAACAAGCACCTAGAGCATGGTATGAAAGATTGCACTCTTATTTGATTAAGATTGGTTTTATAAGGACAAGTGAGAACAACAATATGTACATGCAAAATGATGAAAATGGAATACTGATCTCAGCCATATTTGTTGATGATATCATATTTTGTGGAAATGACTCTTTATGCAAGAACTATGGAAATGAAATGAGCAAAGAATTTGAGATGTCATTAATCAGTGAGATAAAGTATTTTATAGGTTTACAAATACTGCAAATGAAAAATGAGATTTTCATTACTCAATCCAAGTACATAAAGGAAATCTTGAAGAAATTTGGAATGGAGGATTCAAAACCAGTAAGTACTCCTATGACTACCAACTCTAAGCTATCAAAGAATGATGAATCTACATCTATTGATGAGACACTTTACCAATCCATGATTGGAAAGCTACAATATGTTGTTCACAACAGACCAGACATAGCACATGCAGTAGGTATAGTTGCAAGATTCTCTACAGATCCTAAGGAAACACACATGACAACAATCAAAAGAATTTTTAGATACTTGAAAGGCATTGAGGATTATGGCTTAGTATATCAGAAAGGAAATGATTTTGATTTAAAAGTGTATACTGATGTTGATTGGGCAGGCAACATTGACGACAGAAAAAGCACAAGTGGAGGAGCTTTCTTTTTAGGAGAAAGACTAGTGAGTTGGCTTAGCAAGAAACAAGGATGTGTTTCACAGTCAACAACAGAAGCTGAATATGTTGCTGCAGCATTGAATTGTACCAACATAGCATGGATCAAACAACTGTTGGAAGGTATAAATGAGAAAGTTACCAAGCTAGTAACTATATTCTGTGACAATACTAGTGCCATTAACATCTCAAAAAATTCTATTATGCACTCTAAGACAAAGCACATCTCTATCAAATATCATTATCTTAGAGAAGAAGCTCAAGAGAAGAAAGTGGTGTTGGAGTACGTTAGCACAAAGGAACAAATAGCAGATATCTTCACCAAGCCACTACCAAGGGACACTTTTGAGTATCTTAGAAGTAAGTTAGGGGTCCTACCCCTATCTTCTACTCACTGACCGAGTTCGGTGAAATCATCAATTCGATGACTCTACAAAATATCTTTTAGAAGTTGATGTTGATTTACACAATTTAGGATGTTTTCTAAAGGTGTGCAGGAAACAGTGCAGGATACAATACAGGAAACAGGAATTGAAGATAAAATGCTCTGATCGAGACTAAGTTGACACATTACAGTAGGAATTCACTTCATACAGGAAGAGATTATGTTTTAGTTCTTTATTTTGGTATTGTTGTCAAAGGGGGAGAAGACTGAAGAAGATTGAAGAAAAAGGGGAAGAAAGACTGAGAAAAGAGGAGAAGTCTAATGTATGGGGGAGAATTATGATGATAGGAAGAGAGCATTTTAGAATCTCACAAACAACTCACAACAATCTGAATCAATTAGGTCAAATCAATTGGTTTTGCCATCAATGCCAAAGGGGGAGATTGTTGGCATTTGGCATTATAATAGACAATGGGAGATTGTTGGCATTTCAATAAGGATATTGAGAAGGTTGTTGATGATTATGGATATAACTGATTAAGGATGTTTACTATCTTAATATTATTATTTTGTCATTGATGTCAAGAAATTGATTTTCTAATTCAGTATGATGTTGCCATATCTTGAGAAGTATGATTTGATGAGTATAAAGATGTCGGTAAAAGACACAAAAAGAATATGATGAATAAGGGGATGAATAAGGTATTCAATGGGCAACTATTACTGAGTCAGACAATGATGAGATCATGATGTTTAGATTGTTTTAACATCATACATATGTTGTAAATTGTAAAGTTAATACTATACTATGTTACCGAGCAAAGAACCTAGTCGGTAAACCCTAAGGAACCTAGTCGGTAAACCCTAAGGTTATCACTATCAGTTAATGAAGGCAGAATGTCTACCGAGTAAAGTTTAGTATTCACCGAGTTGTTACCAAGTTGTAACCAAGCTGTAATAGAATACATTAAATGGTTACATGTGTTATTTAATGAGGGAAGCTGATGAGCTGGAACTGATTAAATTATTGGTATGTCGTGCATGAAGTTTGTTAAAGAATCTATGGCAAGGGAAAATCGGCATGAAGATCTACATCACAGATTGAACTGCATTACCCTAGCACAAGTTCCAAGAAATGTATGCAAGTTCTTAGGTAGGGTAAAATCAATTAGGTCAAATCAATTGGTTTTGCCATCAATGCCAAAGGGGGAGATTGTTGGCATTTGGCATTATAATAGACAATGGGAGATTGTTGGCATTTCAATAAGGATATTGAGAAGGTTGTTGATGATTATGGATATAACTGATTCTCACAAACAACTCACAACAATCTGAATCAATTAGGTCAAATCAATTGGTTTTGCCATCAATGCCAAAGGGGGAGATTGTTGGCATTTGGCATTATAATAGACAATGGGAGATTGTTGGCATTTCAATAAGGATATTGAGAAGGTTGTTGATGATTATGGATATAACTGATTAAGGATGTTTACTATCTTAATATTATTATTTTGTCATTGATGTCAAGAAATTGATTTTCTAATTCAGTATGATGTTGCCATATCTTGAGAAGTATGATTTGATGAGTATAAAGATGTCGGTAAAAGACACAAAAAGAATATGATGAATAAGGGGATGAATAAGGTATTCAATGGGCAACTATTACTGAGTCAGACAATGATGAGATCATGATGTTTAGATTGTTTTAACATCATACATATGTTGTAAATTGTAAAGTTAATACTATACTATGTTACCGAGCAAAGAACCTAGTCGGTAAACCCTAAGGAACCTAGTCGGTAAACCCTAAGGTTATCACTATCAGTTAATGAAGGCAGAATGTCTACCGAGTAAAGTTTAGTATTCACCGAGTTGTTACCAAGTTGTAACCAAGCTGTAATAGAATACATTAAATGGTTACATGTGTTATTTAATGAGGGAAGCTGATGAGCTGGAACTGATTAAATTATTGGTATGTCGTGCATGAAGTTTGTTAAAGAATCTATGGCAAGGGAAAATCGGCATGAAGATCTACATCACAGATTGAACTGCATTACCCTAGCACAAGTTCCAAGAAATGTATGCAAGTTCTTAGGTAGGGTAAAATCAATTAGGTCAAATCAATTGGTTTTGCCATCAATGCCAAAGGGGGAGATTGTTGGCATTTGGCATTATAATAGACAATGGGAGATTGTTGGCATTTCAATAAGGATATTGAGAAGGTTGTTGATGATTATGGATATAACTGATTCTCACAAACAACTCACAACAATCTGAATCAATTAGGTCAAATCAATTGGTTTTGCCATCAATGCCAAAGGGGGAGATTGTTGGCATTTGGCATTATAATAGACAATGGGAGATTGTTGGCATTTCAATAAGGATATTGAGAAGGTTGTTGATGATTATGGATATAACTGATTAAGGATGTTTACTATCTTAATATTATTATTTTGTCATTGATGTCAAGAAATTGATTTTCTAATTCAGTATGATGTTGCCATATCTTGAGAAGTATGATTTGATGAGTATAAAGATGTCGGTAAAAGACACAAAAAGAATATGATGAATAAGGGGATGAATAAGGTATTCAATGGGCAACTATTACTGAGTCAGACAATGATGAGATCATGATGTTTAGATTGTTTTAACATCATACATATGTTGTAAATTGTAAAGTTAATACTATACTATGTTACCGAGCAAAGAACCTAGTCGGTAAACCCTAAGGAACCTAGTCGGTAAACCCTAAGGTTATCACTATCAGTTAATGAAGGCAAAATGTCTACCGAGTAAAGTTTAGTATTCACCGAGTTGTTACCAAGTTGTAACCAAGCTGTAATAGAATACATTAAATGGTTACATGTGTTATTTAATGAGGGAAGCTGATGAGCTGGAACTGATTAAATTATTGGTATGTCGTGCATGAAGTTTGTTAAAGAATCTATGGCAAAGGAAAATCGGCATGAAGATCTACATCACAGATTGAACTGCATTACCCTAGCACAAGTTCCAAGAAATGTATGCAAGTTCTTAGGTAGGGTAAAACATTTTTCAGATCGAAGGATACATTGAACCTGGACAAGTTTGAAGATCTAATGGCTATGATTGATCATGGGAAATGTGATCAAGGAGATTAAACAGTTGGCTAATTGTTTATAAATAGGGAGTTGTTGATAAACAATGCATGTGGGCAAATGTATGCATAGGGATGCTACATAGTGATTACCGAGCACAAAAGCTTGAAGACCTATTTGAATAACAGAGTATAGAAGCCCAGCAGATGGACAAGATTAGTTCTATGTCTAGATTGTATTGAGAAAATAAGAATCTGCTTTAGCATTTTAGATGTGAAGTTGCAGATAGATTTTTATTACTGTTATTTTATGAAATGATAGAAAATCTCTTAACTGAGTGGACTTAATAGTCTTATTTGTAAAACCCTCTAGCAAGGTGACATTTTGATTGAGTGTTTGAAATCCTTTAACAAGGTCACTTCTAACAAGGTGAAGATCCTAACAAATCTGAGGGAAATCCCTTAACCAGGTCACATCTAGCAATGTGTTTGTAATCTTTAATAGGATTTGCTTTTAACCAAGCATACTCTAGAAGAGTATATTTCTTAGTGGGTCCAAAATCCCACAGTGGTTTTTCCCTATTTGGGTTTCCACGTTAAATCTGGTGTTATGAGTGATATGATGTTTATATGTTTTTGAGTTTGCATGTTTAGAAATTTTGGTTATATTATTGAAGTATATGTTACCGAGGTTGAATCTGATGCTTTTATGGAAGATTAAGATTGTATGATTCACCCCTCTCCCCTCTCATCTTGTTGGCTATTGGATCTGTACTTACATTAAGTATCAGAACTATCAAAATGCATTTTTAATTTCTACAATTTTATGTGCCTCCAAATGTAAAAAATCCATTTACATTTGGCTAGCATAAAATTGGTTAATAACCAAATATAAAGGCATTTTTATAATAGTGCGATACGTTTTTTATTTCTTCAAGTCAGGCCCAATCTCTAGACAAGTAGAAGTAAAATTTCAATATTTTTTTTTCCTTTCTTATACTTTCAGTTATATTTTGAAATGTATATATTGGTAGGATGTTTGAGAGTGGTTTCAAATCTATAGGATTTATAATGTAGATTCTAGATTTTAGAAGATCATATAATTTTTTTAGACTTTATCAAATTTTAGTAATCAACAATATTCTATCTTCATTCTCTCACTCTCTTAATATCACTCTCTTTATCTTCACCAAGCTCTAGACCTATCTCTCTATCCATCTTCCTCTGTCCTTTTTCCACATCTCTCTATCTCACTCTCTCCTCTCTCTCCCAAGATCTAGGTCTATGTCATACCTCTCTCTCTCACCTTTCACTCTCTACTATATGTATCGTCTCTCTCTGTAAACAACTCCCCCTCACTCCCTCCCTACCTCTATTTCTCTAAGTCTCTCCCACCCTCTCTCCTCTCAACCTATCCTTCTTTTCCATCATCTCTATCCCTCCCTCCCTCCATCTCTTCATCTCTCTCCCTCTCTTATTAGTTCTATCCCCTCTCTCTTTATTCTCTTAAACACTACCTCTCCCTCCCTCCCTCTCTCTCCCAATCCCTATGTCTTCCCTCCCTAAATATTACCTCTTCACCTTTGCCTCACTATCTCATTATTCACCTCTCTCTCCCCTTCTATCTCTCTCACCTCTATCTCCCCCCCTAGGTCTTTGACCCCTCTCTCCATAGGCTCCAAATTTCTCACCTCTATATGTATCCCCTCTCTATATCATTCACAACCTCTTGACCTCACTCCCTACCTCCTTACCCATATTTCTCTCTTTGTGAACTTATCTCTCTCATTTTATTCTCTCTCCCTTCCCTCTCTATCTCTACCCTCTCTAGGTCTATTAGTCACTAATTGTGTACCTCTCCCTCCATTTATCATTAGCCCTCTCTCTCTCTCTCTTCTCTCTTTATCCCCTCTTTAGGTCACCACCTCACCCTCCCTTGTATAGGGTTTAGGTAATATAGTGTAGGATATAGGATTTATGGTAAAGGATTGAGAGTATAGGTTTTAGGGTAAAAGATTTATGGTATAGGGTTTAGGGTACATAGGATTAAGGGTATTACCTATATTGATATTTCCCTCTATCTCTACATCTCTCTCTCACTCTCTCCTCTCTCTTCCCTCTCTATGACTCCCCTTCCATTTCTTCCTCTCTCCATCTCTATCTCACCCTCCCTCCTTACATGATATCTATCTCCCTCTTCCATCTCCATTTTTACCTCTCACTCTCTTATTCCCTCTCTGATTTCCAAGTCATCACATCTCCCTCCCTAGGTCTATCTCTCCCTCCCTCTTTACCTCGTAACCTCTTCCTCCCTATCTCTTTACCCACCTCTTTCTCTCCCTCTTTATCTCTCTCACCTATATATCTCTACTAGGTTTCTCACACCTATATTTTCTCCCTCTCTAGTTCATTTTGTTGGCCATTTGATGGAATTTAGTATGTGTTGCATTCATGTTTTGTCATTGATGTCAACACTAGTTGTTTGGATGCTCTACCGACACACTTATGGTCCTAGTAGGTTGAGTGGTTTTTCATTAAGTTGGATGCGACATGATCTCGTTAACTCTGGTATAATCTTGTGATGGAATTGGCTTGTTCATAATGCCTATACTCATATTTGGTCAACTGGTTTCGGTCTAGTGATTGGATGACTATCCTGCTTACATAGAAGATTGGTTTCTGGTTTCGGTGAGGGTTTCACCGATAGATATTTTGGTGGAGATATTTTGATGCATTACATAATTTGTGTTGGTGTAGCTTCTGATGGAGTTTTAGGTTGTTGTTGGTAATCTTGTTTGAGACTTGGCATTTGGAGATCATTGTTGAAGCGTGAGGACCTATACTTGGTCTCGGTTGATCTAGGTTATGGACCGGCATTAATGTAATGTGTGGACATGAATTATTGTTGCTTTTCTAGGATATCTTATGTGTTAGATATTATTTGTTTTAGTCTAAGGCCGACATGGTTTGTAATAATGTAATTGGTTTATTATCTGGTAGCTGACCTAATTATAGGATCTGACAATCCTCCTCTGGCAAACCTAGACAATCCTCCTCTGGCAAACCTAGACAAGGAGATTGAGAATGATTATAGAGCAAGAGAAGCCCTCTCGTGTGCACTTTTTGATTAGCAAATTATGGGATTAATAGACAAATCGTCTGGAAAAGATATATGGGATAAATTATAGACCCTTAATGAAGGTGACCCTACAGTGAAGATTGCTAAACTTTATGGAACTGAGTGAGATATGAAAATATGAAAATGGAACAAGATGAAAGGATTACTGCATTCATGGAAAGAGTAAATGAGATTGTTATGGGAATTCAATGTTGTGGTGGAACTCTGAGCAAAGATGAGATTGTTTCTAAAGTTTTGAGAGCCCTACCACCAGCTTACAAAATGAAGGCTACTGCTATTAATGAGTTGAGAACAATGGCTAATCCATTTGTCAACAAAGATACTTTGGTTGGAAAACTATTTTCTTTTGAGCTTTACGAATTTGGACCTTTTGGAGCTATGAAAACTAAACTTTATTTTCATGCATCTACATCTACAACTAGCAAGAAAGATTGGAGAGTTTCATATGCAAAATAATTAGAAGATATGAAGAGAGAAGATGAAGAGTTTAAGCAACTTGAAGCACTATTTGCTAGAAGAGCACCGAAAGGACCGGTAGGAAGTAAGTATGAAGGAAAAGCACCTTTTAAATATTTTTCATGTAATAAGATTGGTCATTTTGCATCTAGATGTCCTGAAAGGAATTTAAGATTTGAAGAAAGAGTTAAGAAATCATTTAATCCTAATAAGAACAAGTTTAGATTCAAGAAAAAAAAATTATGCTACATAGCAGATGAGGAAGGTATTACTGATTTAGATGATGAACCGGTAAATGACTCTACTAGTGGATCCAGCAATGGGAAAGAATGGGTATTCTTGGCTATCAAGGAAGATGATCCAGCACTGGAAGAGAATGTACCAGAGGATAAGTCAATTGCTTCTAAAATTAAGGATAAGGATGAATAGGTAATTGACAGTGGTTGTTCACATCATATGATTGGCGATAAAGGGAAGTTTCCATCTTTACAAGAAATTGATGGTGGATTAGTTAGATTTGGAGATGACAAGGCATGAATGATTAAGGGAAAAGGAACTATATCATTGGATGGTAAGAAAAATACTAACAATGTTTATTATGTTGAAGGTTTGAAGCATAATCTTTTTGAGTGTAGGACAGTTGGTAGATAAGGGATTTCAATTACAGTTCAAGGATGAAAAATGCAAAATCATTAACAGATGTGGCTTGGAGATTGCAACCGATATGTAGATAAAAGATAACATATTTCATTTGAACTCCAGTGAGAAAACATGCTTGATTACACAGATTGATGAAAGTTGGTTATGGTATAAAAGGCTTTGTCATGTAAATTTTGATTGCATTGTGAAGATCAGTTCAACTAAGGTTGTTAGAGATATATCTAAGATTATGAACCTCTTTTAGGAGTATACAAGATAAATCAAATGATGTTCTTGATCTTATTCACACTGATTTATGTGGCCCTACTAGAGTTAAAAGTTTTCATGGTGATAGATATTTCATGCCAATCATTGATGACTATTCTAGATTGATGTGGGTTATTTTTTTGAAAGAAAAATCCCAAGCATTTGAAAAGTTTAAAATCTTTAAGGCTAAAGTGGAAACTGAGACATGATTGAAGATTAAATGTTTGAGATCATATCATGGTGGAGAATTCACATCCGGTGAGTTTAATAACTTTTATGACAAGCATGGTATCAAAAGACAATTTTTTGCTCCCCAGACACCTTAGCAAAATGGAGTTGTGGAAAGAAAAAATAGAACTATCTTGGATGTTGCTAGAACAATGATGATGGAAGCAAATCTACCTCATATTTACTGGAGAGAAGCAGTTAGCACAACGGTTTATACATTTACCAGAGTACATATCAAAGGAGAAACTGATAAGACACCTTGGCAATACACCTACAATTAAGTATTTCAGAATCTTTGGTAGTAAATGTTATATCAAGAGAGATGATGCTATTGGAAAATTTGATCCTAGAAGTGATGAAGGCATATTTCTTGGTTATTCTAATGAAATAAAAGCATATAGATGTTATAATAAGAGATTGCAGAAAATAGTGGAGAGTGCTAATGTCAAAGTAGATGAGCTGAGCAAAAGTCAAATTAGAATTTATGAGAAGGAACCGATAGTGGAAATGATTATATCTGAACCGGTAGCACCTTTATCAAAATAGAGAGTTGAACCAGTTACTACAGCAACATCAAAAAATTCTACAGTAACTGAAGAACAGTGAAGAGGAACAGAGAGTCAAAAGACTCCTAGGTATGTGAGATTGAATCATTTTGAAGATCAAATCATTGCAGATAAGAGCAATGGAGTGATGACAAGAAGAATACTAGCAATTAATGAGGTATGTCTAATTTCACAAGTTGAACCAGTATCAGTAATTGAGGCATGTAAAGTGAATTTTGTTTAAAATCTATGGAAGAAGAATTAGATCAGATTGAGAAAAATGATACATGGACTTTGGTTCCCTGGCCTAAAAATTAAAATGTTACTGGAACTAAATGGGGCTTTAGTAATAAATTGAATGTTGATGGTAAATTTATAATGATTAAGGCTAGATTGGTTTGTAAAGGATATTCTCAGAATGAAGGAATTGATTATGGAGAAACTTTTGCACCTGTAGCGAGGATTGAAGTTGTAATATTATTTATTTCCTATGTTTCTTATTAAAACTACAAGGTTTATCAGATGGATGTTAAATGTGCATTCTTGAATGAGGATCTTGATGAGGATGTTTATATTGAGCAACCTGATGGTTTTTCACTATTAGATGATACTGATATGGTTTGGAAGTTAAGGAAAGCTTTATATGGATTTAAACAAGCACCTAGAGCTTGGTATGCAAGGTTGGATAAATATCTTTTGAGGCTTGGTTTTACTAAAGGCAGTGCTGACAATAATTTATATTATAAAATCACTGATGATGATATATTGACTATTGAAGTATTTGTTGATGACATTATTTTTGGAGGTGAAGAAAAATTATGCATAGAATTTTCTAAGAACATGGAGAAAGAATTTGAGATGTCTATGATTAGTGAGATGAAATTTTTCTTAGGTTTGTAGATTACTCAGACTGACAAAGGTATTTTTATCTATCAAACTAAATATGCTAAGGAATTATTGAAGAAATTTGGTATGGGAGATTCTAAACCGGTAAGTACACCTATGGTTACAAGTGTGAAATTGACAAGGAAAGATGTTTCTGCACTGATAAATCCTACAAGATACAAATCTATGATTGGAGGTATACTTTATTTAACTTAGACTAGACCTGACATTATGAATATTGTTTGTATTGTTTCAAGATTTTAGAGAGATCCTAGAGAAAACCATGAGATGGGGGTGAAAAGGACTTTTAGATACTTGCAAGGTACATCAGAATATGTTTTGTGGTATCCTAAGGATGATAACTTCACTTTATGTGCATATACATATGCTCACTGGGATGGAGATGTTGATGACCAGAAAAGTACTTCTGGTGGAGCTTTCTTTCTTGGAAAGAAGTCGATTTCATGGATCAGCAAAAAACAGTCATGTACTTCTTTATCTACTATTGAAGCTAAGTATATTGCTGCTTCTACTAATTGTACACAATTTTAATGGATGAAGCAAATGTTGAAGGATATAAAGGTGGATTGTGATGCACCAGTAGCTATTCACTATGATAACTCTGCTACTTTTGATATATCAAAAAATTTGGTATTTCACTCTAAGACAAAGCACATATCTATCAAGTATAACTTTTTGAAGGAAAAGGTGGAAGCAAATGAAGTTAAACTGGTTTATGTGAAAACTAAAGAACAGATTGCAGATATTTTCACTAAACCTTTATCCAAGGAATCTTTTGAGTACCTGAGAGACATATTGGGGGTTTACACCCCTCCGATAGAGACTTGATTAATGTGGTTTGGCATCAGTCCGATATACATTATTAGAGATAATATTCATTCTAGCACTGATGTGGAATGCTATTGCTCAGGGGGAGTAGTCAGCTTTGAGATTCAGAGGCTTGTGTTTTTACTTTGATATTTCTGTCATATTTTCGACATTGATGTCAAAGGGGGAGAGATACTGATGTGAAAAAGACAAAAAGACAACGAAAGAAAAAAAAGAAAAAATCATAGGAGGAGAGACATTGATATTCAGAGCTATATGCAAGAGATTGTTGGTTGTCTTCCACAAAGAGAGACTTGTTTGGCATTTCTTGGTACTTAGATGTTTTTCACAGCTAGTGTTGCCATCAATGCCAAAGAGGGAGATTGTTGACCATTTGGTGGAATTGATTATCTGTTGCATTGATGTTTTATCATTGATGTCAACACTAGCTATTTGGATTCTTTACCAGCACACTTCTAGTCCCGATAGGTTGAGTGCTTTTTGGTTAACTTGGATTTGACATGATCTGGTTAACTCTGATATAATTTGGTGATGGAATTGGCTTGTTCATAATACCTATAATCATATTTGGTCAATTGGTTTCAGTCTGGTGATTGGATGATTATAATGCTTACACAAAAGATTGGTTTCTAGTTCCGACGAGGGTTTCACCGATAGATCTTTTGGTGGAGATCTTTTGATGCATTGCATAATTGGTCTTGGTGCAACTTCTGATGGAGTTTTAGGATGATGTTGGTAATCTTGTTCGAGACTTGGCGTTTGGAGATCATTGCTGAAGCATGTGGACCTATACTTGGTCTCGGTTGATCTAGGTTATGGACCGACATTAATGTAACGTGTGGACATGAATTACTGTTGCAATTCTAGGATGTCTTATGTATTAGATATTATTTATTTTAGTCTAAGGACAACATGGTTTGTAATAATGTAATTCGTTTATTGTCTAGTAGCCGACCTGATTGTTTATGGTCGAGGGTTTGTATAAATAAGATATAAGATCTTGTTGTAGATCATCATGGTTATTGTAAGAGGTCATGGTCAAGGAATGTAGTGTGCGAATACTGTAATATCATTCAGACGTAGGAGTTGGTCGATCAATGGAGATCAAATTGGGTTTGTAAGAGGATTTATTCCTCTGGTATTGAGCTTAACCAAAATTGTACTCGGGCATAGGAGATGCTATCTTTTGCAGTTCAACACTTCTTTGGATTGTATTCTAGATTTGTATGTAGTCAATGAGACTCCTTTTGTGATGAGTAGTGTGCTCTAGGCTATTGGCCTTCCTACAAGTGCAGGCTTTCCTACAAGTGCAAGTCCCTTCATTTCAAATTCACATACTTACTGTAGAAGTATAATTTGACTGTGGGTAGGCTTATCACCGTGGTTTTTTCCTTTATCGGGTTTTCTATGTACAAATATTGGCATTGTGTGGATGACTTTTGTTATGTGATTATTGTCTATGCTCAATTGGATTAACTGCTATTCCGATATTATTGTTTTAAATAGATAATGCTTTTGAAAATTTGTTACAACTAATTCGCCCCCCCCCTCTCAGTTGTCTTTTGGCTATCTGAACTGTCTAACACATTCCCTCTCTCTCCACCTCCCTCCCTCCCTCCCTACTTAACCCTCTATATCTCTTTGTGAACTTCTCTCTCTCATTTTATTCTCTCTCTTCCTCACCTCTCTAACCCTCCCCTCTCTAGAGGTTCTCAGTCTCTCCTCATCTACCTCTCCCTCCCTCCTTAGCCCTCTCTTTCTTTTTGTTCTTCTATCTCTCCTCTTTTATCTCCCTCCCTTGTATAGGGTTTAACAAATAAGGTGTAGGATATAGGTTTTAGGGTATAAGGTTTAGGGTATAGAGTTGAGGGTATAATTTTTTTAGGGTTCAATGTTGAGGTTATAGGGGTTAGGGTTGAGGTTATTGGTATAATTTTAGATTACATGGGGCTGAAGGTATTGTTCATGTTAATACTTCCCTATATCTCTCCCTTTGCCTCTCTCTATCTATCTATCTATCTATCTATCTCTCTCTCTCTCTCTCTCTCTCTCTCTCTCTCTCTCTCTCTCTCCTCTCTCCTCTCTATGTATCTCCCTCACTATATTCCTCTCTCCCTTTCTATCTCCCCTCCCTCTTTACCCCCATCTCTCTCTCTCCCCCCACTCTTTCTCATTCTCTCTCTATTGTCTAAGTATCCACCTCCCCCTACCACCCTCTCTCTCCCCTCTCTAGTATTTTCCCTTCCTCCCTCCCTCTCTAACTCTCTACCTCTATATTAATGTCTTATTATCCACCTCTCTCTTGTTACAAATATATGCTTTGTTGTCATTGATGTGAAACGGTGTGGTCTAGATGGGTTCTAGTCTAGACATCAACAAAGTTAGCTACAACAATGAAGTGTGTGCAATTATGCTTTTGGACTAGATGTCACTTTGGATTGGTACTATGGTTTGAACATGGACAATTTGCATTGGTAGTTGATCCAATTGATTTTAGTATGCTCGAATGTTGATCTAGTTACTTTTTGGTGTTTAGGACAATTGGAAATTTGATTATTGTGGTCTAAGTGTTGGTTGTTTTGGTCCAAACTTACATAATTGTTAAAATTTATGCTATAATAGATATTGTGGTCAACATTTAGAGATGCCTTTATATATATAGTTTATTTTCTATAAGTTGTAATACTATATCTTTCCCTATTGTAGTTACTATCAGGTTTGCAAGTCATTTTTGTATCTTTCCCCAAGAGCAGTTAGCCTTGGTCTACAAGTCTAGAGTAGTGAGCTCCCCTTTTGCAAAACATTTTTATATACTAGATCATTTCTATGAGTTGAAGCTCACCATGGTTTTTCCCAGTTTGGGTTTTCCACGTATTAAATATTGGTGTTCATGTCTTATTGGTGTGAATTGTTTTATGATGTCATCATTTAATACTCCTTGAAGTGAATTCTTGGAATAAACTTGCTAGATGCAAGATTGAAGTTTAAATTTTTAGTTAATGTTGATTCACTCCCCCCCTCTCAACATCTCTATCCCACTTTATCTATCTCACCGCTCTCTCTCACCATTTAGGCCTCTCAACTCTCTTTTCCCCTCTAGATCTCTCACCTATCTATATTCTCCCCAACTATTTCTCTCCCTCCCCCGTCCCCCCTATCCCTTTATGAACTATCTCCTTATCTTGTCTCTTCCCATTAACCTCTCTATCACCTCATTGTCTATTTCTCTCTCTCCATCCCTTCTTACTCCTTTATCTCTTTTTTCTTTTGTATCTCATATTCTCCCTCCATCCCCTTGCTAGGTATCTCCCTCTTTATGTCTAGCTCCCTCCTTACCCTGATCTCTCTCTTTCCCACTCACTCTTAATCTCTCTCTCCATTGTTTAGGTCATCACCTTTTCCTTCCACCCTCTTTTCCCTCTCTAGGTTTCTCCCTCCCTCCCTATCCACCTCTCTATCTCTACATTTGTGTCTCTATTTTTAGGGTGTAGGGTTTAGGGTATGGGTTTATGAAAATGTAATAACATAACACTAGTGTTAAATAATTCTAAAAAATTATTGGATGCATTAGATCTGATCTCTTTCTATTTCTCTCTCTATCCCTCTTACTTGTATTAAGGCTTTGATTTTAGGTTTTATGATTGAGGATTGATAGTTGAGGTTTTACCTTTCACAACCCTCCTTTCCTCCTTCCCTCTCTACTAATACTTCCCTTTCTATCCATCTATTTTCTTTATCACCTCTCTCTCCCCTCACCAAGTATCTCCCACCCTCTCATCCTCTCTCCCTCTCTACCTCACCTTTACTACTTACCCCCTTATTTATCCACGCATCCCTCCATATCTCTTCTTCTCTCTCCCTCTCTTATTATTTATATCCCCTCTCTCTCAATTCTCTCAATCACTACCTGTCCCTACCACCCTCCCTCTCCCCCCTCTCAAGGTCTAACCCTAATTCCCTCTTTACCTATCTACCTCTACATCCCTATCTCATTACCCACCTTTGTATCCCCCTCTATCTCTCCCACATACATCCCTCAGCCTCTAGTTCTCTTACCTCTCTCTATCCCTGGGGTTTAGGTCTCTCAACTCTATATCCCTCATCTTTATAATTATTTTCCTCCCTCTCCACCTCTCTCCCTACCTCCTTACCTCTCTCTCTCTCTTTGTGAACTTATATATCTCATTTTATTCTATCTCCCTCATCTCTCTACCTCTCCCATATCTAGGTCTCTCACTCACTCCATTCCTCCCTCTCCCTCTCTCCCTCCTTAGCCATCTCTTTATCTTTATTTTGTCCCTCTCTAATCTTCTACCCTCTACCCATGTAGGTCTCTCACCTCTCTCCCCTCTCTAGCTCTTTGACCTCTCTAACTATCTCCCTCCTCTTTTACCACTCTTTCTTTATGAATTCTCTCATTCTCTTCTCTCTCTCCCCTCACCTCTCTATCTCATCCTTCCCTACATATCCCACTACCTCCAACCTATTCTCTAAAACCTATATACAAAATAGTTTCTATACCCTAAACCTTATACCATATAAAGTGGAGGAAGAAGACGAGATAAAAAGGAATAAAGAGAGAGAGAGGAGTAAGAAATAATTGAGGGAGAGGTAGACGTTTAGGGAGTTTGGGACATAAAGAAGGAGGAGATAGAGAAGTGAGGGTAAAGAGAGAAGAGAACGAGAGAGTGCATATAAAGAGAAGGGTAAGGGGGGATGAGCCAGATACCTAGAGGGGGAGAGAGGTGAGAGACCTAGATGGGGAAAGTGGGGCAAGATAGATAGAGGGGGATAGAGAGACGTGGGTAATGAGACATGGATGGGGAAGCAGAAAGGGATAAAACTAGAGAGGATGGAGAGAGGGTGGGAGGGATAGGTGTTAACTTAGATAAGCGATAGAGAATAAGAGAGGGAGAGATAATAAGAGAGAGTGGGGGAGGGAGATATATATGGAGCCAATGAAGGAGGGGGAAATAGAAAGGGAGTGAGAGACCTATAGAGTGGAGAGAGAGGTGAGAGAGGGAGAGGGAGATGGAGAGATAGAGGGAAAGTATCAATGTAAGCAATACCTTGAACCCTATGTACTTGTTGACAATTTTTGTGTCAACCTTTGCCATGTAGATAATCGATCTGAGAAATCGTCAAGGCCTAAAACCCTACATGATCTCCTCAAGGCCTAAAATCCTATGTGTTTTCCTCGTGGCTAAAACCCTGTGTGTATTCCACAAGGCCTAAGACCCTAAATGGTGAAGGCATTCTTACCTTAGTCATTTTCTTGGCCTCCTTTTTTTGGCCTTGTTCAAATATGTTTTGAACAGCATAGGTGGTCAATTCACTTAATGTCACTGGCTAGATGGGTTTTCTTCATCCTTTTATTGGCCCCATTTTCCTCACTACCAACTAGCGGGAAGTTCTGTTATTTTGCGATAGTCAAGGATAAAGCTACATTCTAGGCTGTGAAACAACGATAAGGTTGTTGGACTTTAAAAGACATTTATCATAGTTTCACGGTAGTCAAGGTTGACCATAGGGTCAGGGTTGCAATACAATGATAAGACCACTATCTTCAAATGATGTTTATTGTTGGGTTGTAGCAGTTAAAGCTAACCACCACTTGACCCCTGCGATATGGTGATGGATCGTTGGTGGGAGGAAGATGTTATCATAATATCATAGCTGACACAGGGCAGTGGTTTTTTCCTCCTATGATATTGCAATAACCATGGAAGTGGGCGAGGGATACTACATCACAGTTTCATAGAGGTTAAGAAATAGGAACTTTCTTTGGCTATGATACTATGATAAGGCTAATTTTAGCTATTAGGGCCAGTGGGATTTCATGGACAATTAGGGTCGTCCAATTTCACTAAAGAGGGATATCGACGACCCTATTTTAATTTCCTTTGAGAGACATTTTTGGGGTCCTCTAGGCACATCTTAGCCATCCATTTACGCATGATGAGAGGATCCAATGACCAATTTTTATACTTAGAGTGATCATTGGATTCCAAAAAGGTGTCTGGGGTGGTTGCTGACTTAATTGGTTGAAAATAATTTTCTAACCATGTCAATGACCCAAATCGGATTCAATCTTACTCCAACCACTTCTAGATGTCATGGGATGATTGCCACTACTCTACCCTGGCTTCTGTGGATGTTTATCTCAGCTACCCATGCCCATTTATTGCATGCAGAAGAATTTTGGGTTTGAAAGAGTGCATTAGATGCCATCCAATGTAGGGGTTTTTCCTAATTTTTGGGGATTGTTGCTTTTTCCCGGTTCTGTGAGATACTTTCAAGCATGCAATATCAGATCAATCAAGTTTGATCTGATTTCTCTCCTCTATTGTCTAACCCTAGTCGGGTCAGGTTTCTAAACCCAATGTCCTATATGAGTTATGCCTGATCTACAAAAGAAAATTTGTAGTATATTTAAATGGTTCTTCTCCCTTTTCTATTACAAAATCTTATGATTTTTTCCACTGTAATTGCCTTGCCTTTATTTTAATAAATCATCTCATTTACCTTATCTCTGTTATCAAATATATTGTGTGTTATTCACCTTTTATTTTACAATCTTTCATCTTTTTGTCTTCGGATTTGTTTGTGTTAAATTTTGTTTGCATGTGTTGTCTATGGATATCTCTCAATCCCTCCCAACATCTATCTAAGGTCCAACCTTCTTGTTTTCTTTGGAGATAGTTGTTATATTGAGATTTGTGTATGATTTTGGGTGGTTTATTGATGTCTTGTGCATTCATAGGCAGAGAAAGAAACATATTTCAATCTAGGTGCATCACCTCTCATTTCCCTTTCAACATTCCTTCTCTCCCTTTCCCCTCTAGATCATTAAAATAGGCTTTACAAGTGTTGGGCTAGCCTAACATTGTACCCTAATTGAAAAGGAATATGACCTTCTCAAGAGATTCATCTTCACATGTGCAAGGTCCCACACTTGGAGGTTGTTTCCATGTTTCACAAGGATGTTTGAGCATTAGTGTTCAATAAGGGTGCAAACTTTTATGACAACAATTTCTAGCAGACCCGATGGGACAAGTTGAACTATCTCTATTTCAAGTTTTCTTCTCTTATTACTAATAGTTGGTGTGTCTATCACTAATTTCTGCCTTTGGAGGAAACTTTTTACATACCTGATGACTCTAAGAGGAAATACAATGGTCAAGTAGTCCTTAGCTCAAACTAGACTGAAGATTTGGTGTGTTCTTTAGTCCTTCACGCCTTAAAGAGGCAGAATGTTTTTACCACCTGGTAGATCTATGGTATGTTTTCAATCTCTTACAAATAGACCTATTTATCCTTCAAGCATTTCATTAAGTAGGTTCTACCTCTCTAACATGCTTTAAAATGAGTACATATCATGGGTGTACTTTCTTTTCCCCCCATTTCGTGAGAGTACAAGTTTTCCCCCTCCTTACCAACAAGATCAAACTTGGTATGTTCCCAGTTTCAATCTAAACAGTTCCACTTTAGTAATAGGTGGGTACTTTCCTTATGCTTACTACCCATCCACCCTTACTAAACCTTCTTGGTAGCCTAACCATCCCCAAGATGATGAAAATATGAATATTACAGAACTCAAAAGTATGTTGCTTGGTTTCACCAAGCAACTGGATAAGATCAAGAGGAAGCAAGAGCATAGTCTATAGCAAGATAATTTTTCTTATCAATCCCAACTTCAATAGCAACAAATTGAAACCCCAAGACAACAACATGAGGAGTTCCTTCCAAGGCAGATTGCCTCTACTAGGAAGGAAGAAATCGGGTGACTAGCAGCTATATAGATGTAGCTCATGCAAGAGGAGGTTTCTACCCCTAAAGATCCCAAATTCAAAGTACCAATCTTTAGATAAGGGAGACCCTCCAAGCCTATAAATGAACCCCCTAGTTTTAAATTCCTTGGTTTAAAAAGAGCTCAAGTTATTGTTATATTGGATCCTTTTCCTCAATGCCTTTTATAAAATGCCCACCTCATAATCCTATACCTAATGCTATCTGCCTTTTAAATGGTAGACCTATTGTATGGAGAGTGGATGGTTGTCATCCTTATTATGAGGAGGTAGTTCAATAAGTGATTAGTAAGTCTTTAGATTCTCCAAAGGAGGGAGAATAAAAGATGTTTGAGGAGTAAAAAGATAATGTTATGTGGGACTCAATCCTCTCTTTCAAATGTCTTCCTTCTTCATGGATCTTGAGGAGAAGGATATGTCTACACCTTCCCCAGTGGTAGCTTTAGAGAAACAAGCTAATATTGAGGATGCCACAAGGGGCTAATCATTTTGTTGCAGATGCCATGGCAGATGGATCTTACTATGAACCTGAGGTTATTGCAGTTTATTGCCAAGAGGAAGAAACAAAAATAGAGAGACAATCTGAAGATTTTAGGTCTTCTTGTGAGGTGTCTCATAAACCTGAGATTTGTGCTGATAACTTGGATATCAACACATATGATTATGATTTATTTTGGTTCTCCCTTGTCTTTGAATGTGATGATATTGAATTTGGGGTCTTCATTCACGGTGAAGATGTTTCTTTTGGCATTAGGAATAATGTGCTTAAGCTTTAATGTTTCACTTGGGACGAACATACCAAGTTTGATGATGTTGAGAAGCAATGTGTTGATCATTCAGACAACATTTTAGTTACTCAACTTGACATTGTACCTATTGCAAGGTGTACACCCTTTGTCTCCTTGTGCTATGCAGCACAACGCTCGAGTTTGTGACATGGCTTAAACACCTCCCATGGATTCTATAAGTCTAGTGTTTGTATTTGGTATTAAGAGGTCAATATTTTAGTGTAACGACAACCATACTTCTAACAAGTCGTATAGAGCATAAGTCATAGGTTAAAACCCTTTCACTTGTGCTAGGAGTGGTATAGTTGCAAGGTGTGCACCCTTGGTCTCCTTGTTTTGTGTAGCGCAGTGCACATGTTTGTGACATGGCTTAACTACCTCATGTGGATTCTATAATTCTAGTGGTTGTATCAAGCATTAACAAGTCGATCTTTTGGTGCAACAACAATCGTACTTCTAACAATACCCGAGCTTCAAAGTTTCCAATTATATTTATTTGAGGAGCCCCCCTATGATGATCAAGAAAGAGGCATGGTATACTCTTTATTCCCATGTGAGTTTGAGGCCTTTTATTTTGGTTTTAACTCATGCTTGGAGCAAGACAATTGTGATAGCAGTGACTCTTTCTTATGTGAAGAGGGTTCTTTCTCTTCTATAAGGGTTAGTTTTGATAATTTCCTCCCTCTTGAATATTTTCCCTTTACTAATAAATGTGCATTTGAGACACTTCCATGTGCTTCAGAGGCTTATCTTATATGGATATCTTGTCATAGAAAAGTGAATGGTGAGTTGTCCTTTTACCATATAAGTAGTATGAATGGTTTGATGCATTCATAAAAGAGATTTCAATTGTTGCAGTTGGATGGTGATTGCAACTATGGTATGAGGGAGATCAAATCCTTCAAGAGATTCATCTTTGACAGAGGCCAATGCATATTTTTCCTCTTATTGTAACAATATAAATATTAGCTAGGTTTCTTGTTTTCCAAGAAGTGCATGAGCACAGGTTATTCTCCCCTAGAATGGCAAATTTTTGGTCTTTTGCAAGTTACGAGGAAGAAGTCTTTTCATCATATTTTAGTCTTGACTCTATGCCCAATGGATCTCCTAGGTCACTAATCTTTAGGCCAAGCAGGCTTCCCCCACTTTGAGTCACCAAAAATGTTGACAACTTTTTTGTCAACCTTAGCCATGCAAATAACCGATCTAAGAAATCATCAAGGCCTAAAACCCTACATGTTTTCCTCAAGTCCTAAAACCCTGCATTTTTTCATCATGGCTAAAACCCTATGTGTTTTCCACAAGGACTAAGACCCTAAATCCTAAAGGAATTCTTGCCTTAGTCATTTTCTCGACCTCTTTTTTGGCCTTATTCTATTTTTTGTTGACCAACACATGTGGTCATTTCAATAAAGGCCACCAGTTGGACGGGTTTTTTTCTTCCTTTTATTGGCCCCACTTTTCCCACTACCAGGTAATGGGAGGTTTTGTTGTTTCATAGAAGTCAAGGAAAATGCTACATCCCAGGCTACAAAACAACAATAAGGTTGTTGGCCTTCAAAATATGTTTATCACAGTTTCATGGCAATCAAGGCTAACTGCTAGGTTGGGGCTATGATAAAATGATAAGGCCACTAGCTTCAAATGATGTTTATCATGGGGTCACAAAGGTTAAGTCTAACTGCCACTTGACCCCTATGATATGGTCATGGATTGTTAGCGGGAGGAAGACATTATCACAATATCGCAACCGATAGGGGGTAGTGGTTTTTCCCCCCTATGATATTGCGATAACTGTGGTAGTGCGTGAGGAATGTCACATTGCAAGTTTCATAGCTGTTGAGAAGTAGGGACTTTCTTTGGCTATGATACTACAATAAGTCTAGTTTTAGCTAGTGGGACCAACGATATTTCATGGACAATTAGGGTTGTCCAATTTTACTAAAGGGGGAGATCGATGGTCCTGTTTAAATTTCTTTTGAGAGCCTTTTTTGGGGCCCTCTAAGCACATCTCAACTGTCCATCTACACATGAAGGAAGGATCTAACAACCAATTTTTAAGTCTAGAGTGATAGTTTGATTTCAAATAGGTGCCTAGGGTGGTTGCAGACTTATTTGGTCAAAAATCATTCTTTGACCTCATCATTGACCCAAATTGGATTTAATCTTACTCCAACCACTTCCAGATGTCATGGGAGAATTTTCATTACTCTTCCATGGCTTTTGCACACATTTCTCTTAGCTACTCATTCCTATTTATTACATGCAAAAGACTTTTGGGTCTAACAGAGTGCATTAGACACCATCCATTGAAAGGGTTTTCCCTAATTTTTAGGGATTGATGCTTTTTCCCTATTCTATGAGATACGTTCATGAATGCAACATCAGATCAATTAAGTCTAATCTGATTTCTCCCCTTTGTTGCCTAACCCTAGCTGGGTAGGGTTTTTGAACCTAATGTCCCATCTAAGTTATGACTGATCTATAAAGGAAAATTTGTAATATATTCAAATGGCTCTTCTCCCTTTTCTCTTATAGAATTCTATGATTTCCGAACTATAATTGCCTTTCCTTTATGTTAATAAATCATCTATTTTACCTTATCTCTATTGTTGAATATATTGTGTGTTATTCATCTTTTATTTTGTAATCTTTCTTCCTTTTGCCTTCGGATTTTACTTTGTGTTAAGTTTTGCTTGCATGTGTTGTATGTGGATATATCTAAATCCCTCTCAACATCTAGCTAGATTCTAACCTTCAAGTTCTCTTTGGAGATAGTTGCTAGATTGATATTTGTGTATGCTTTTGGGTGGTTTATTGAAGTCTTGTGCATTCACAGGCGGGGAAAGAAACATATTTTAATCTAGGTGCATCACCTCTCATTTCCCTTTCAACATTCCTTCTCCTCCTTTTCCCTCTAGATCATTAGAATAGGCTTTACAAGTGTTGGGTTGGCCTAACACTGCACCTTTATTAGAAATTAAGTCAACCTTCTCCAGAGATTAAATTTCACATGCCCAAGGTCCCACATTTGGAGGTTGTTTCCATGTTTCACAAGGTTGTTTGAGCATTAGTGTTCAACAAGGGTGTAAACTTTTGTGACAATAGTAATTTAAACCATGTACCATCAATCTTGTATCCTAAACCTTATACCCTAAACTCTATATCCTACACCATAATACCTAAACCCTATAAAATGGAGGGAGAGATGATGACCTCAAAAGTAGAGAGAGAGAGTGTGTGTGTGTGTAATGCCCACCATGAAAACCCTAGAGAATCTAACACAAACTAGAAAAGTAGAGATTTTTTTTTAAGAGATAACAACTACTTATTAACTACATTACTGCATTTCTCTTTACAAATTGCAATTGCAATTTTAACGTGAACAAATTAAACTAAAGTACACGAGTGAAATAATCATATAAATCAATAAATAATTTTAACATTATTCTCTAGGGTTTCACAATGTCATTACCTGAATTACAACATCAATTACGGTAATATACAACATCTATAAATGATCAATGTCCATATACAATATATATCCATGTCTCTCTATCAACATTACATAATTCATTATTAAGTTACATCATGTATAGGTACCCTATTACAAATATACATAATCTACTGCAAATATGAAATCATGAAATATTGTTGCTCCATAGTACAAGATTTAGAGAAATAGAAATATTCAAGACACTCATGAACATCCAATGCAGAGAAAATATCCCAATGGAAGAAAAGGCATCAACCACCCGCCCCTATGGAACCAAAAGGAAGCACCCCCCATGGCCTGAGAATGATATAAGGGACCACACACACTAAGATTAGACTGACAACTATCTCCCAAAGTAACACGAAAAATTGTCAAAACAAAGAGTTGTCAATGTGAGACATAGGCTCAAATAATACCAAAGACAAATGCTAGAGACTTCCATGAAACAAGGCTAAGACCGAGGACACACATATAGGGAAAGTGTCATCACATACTGTCATCGATTTTATCTTGGTAGTCTCTCTAGACCCTGATGCCAAGTGACACACATGCAAAACCAGCTCAACCTCTTATGAAGACAAAGAAGTATAGTCCTTGGTACCAGATCTGTCGGTGGAAAGATTGAAGAAGATGAGATTGTTGCTAAGGTGTTGAGATCTTTGCCTCTTGCTTACAAACATAAAGTTGTCATTATTGACAAGATCTTGACTATAAATATAGTGACAAGAGATGTATTGGTTGGAAAACTTGTTACATTTGAGCTGAGCAAATTTGGAGAATCACATGGAAAGTTAGAGACAATATTCAAAGCATCAACATCTATGTCCAGTAAGAAGAAATATGATCCTAATGAGTGGAGGATATCCAGATATGAAAGAGAAAGAAGAGAGATAGGAGAGCGAGAAAGAGAACTAGGTGAGCTTGAAGCATTGATTGCCCAGAGATTGCCTAAAGGTGTCGGTAAGTATGATGGAAAGTTTCCCTTGAAATTTTTTTCTTGTAACAAGATAGGACATTTTGCTTCTAGATGCCTAGAGAGAATGGCTAAGTATGACAGACATGGTAAGTTTAATAAGTTTGATAGGAATGATATATATGAGAAGCATGAAAAATATGATAAGCCTTATAAGTCTAACCAGAAGTTTAGGAACCAGAAGAATTGTTATTATGTTGTAGATGAAGGTGTTATAGATGAAGAATTAGAAGAAGATGAAGTTGTGTTTATTGCCATTAAAGAAGCTAGACCTATACCTATTTATTCCACTAGTTTTTATGTTGAGGAGAATGATTTGGCTGAAAATGTAGAAGAAAAAGGTGAATGGGTGATTGACAATGGTTGTTCACACCATATGACTGGTGAGAAAAGAAAATTTATGAGCATGGAAAGGTATGATCATGGAATAGTTAGATTTGGAGATGACAAAGCCTGTGTAATCCATGGGAGAGGTTCTATTTCTTCTGATGGTAAGGATAACACTGATGATGTCTTGTATGTTGAAGGTTTTAAGCATAATATTTTGAGTGTTGGACAGATGGTTGATAAGGGTTATGATCTACAATTCAAACATGGTAAATGTAAGATCTTGAATTCCTTCGGTATAGAGATTGCATCTAGAACTAAGATTGAAGGTAACATTTTTTATTTGAATGCTAGTGAGAAAAGTTGTTTGAATTCTACTTGATAGATGAGAGTTGGTTGTGGCATAGAAGAATGTGTCATGTAAACTTTCATTGATTGATCAAGATCAGTTCTATACAAACTGTTAGGGATCTTGACAACCTTTCCTTCATGTTCCTACTATGAAATATTTCAAAGTTTTTGGTAGAAGGATCTTGACAAATTTACGGTGATCTCTTTGTGACCATACCACAATTAGGACAATGATCTCAAACACACTTTTCATCATTCTCTTGGTGATTGTGCCCAATTGTGTATGTCTTGCTTATGTATGAAAATGGCATTTTGCAGCTTTCCACCGACAATGTATTTGAGATGTCTTTCATTTAGATACGGCATGAGCTTAGTCCTAGAGTGAGACTAGGGAGTTGGACCATCTCAACCATGGTGCGCCTACATATGTATATAGTTTTGTGTATTCATTAAATATTTTCATTTAATTTTGAGCATTTTGTGGATGGTATAATCAAGAAACATATCATCACCCTCACTAATTATGCTCAACTAATTTAAGTACAACCATTTGATTGTTAATAATTTTTAAATTAAGGGAGTACTTTTCAAAATACATATCCATATGCATATACATATACATAAAGGTTTACTGCTTGGTTTAAATGAAGGAAAGGTTGACAAATTTCTCCATGTAGTTTTACCTGACTCTAGAATTAGTCAGTTGTTTAAAACAACTCATAACCATTGTAACAAAATTCACACTAATAATATATTTCCTAACAGTTTTTATCCATGAATGATATTTGGGTTTACAATCTCGAATTCAGTACATGCAATATCATTAGAACTCAGACATCAATAAACTTGTTTCAAATCAGAAACACTGTGATCTGAATTGCAAGCAAACTATTTAATGTAATGCCTGTTGTTTGTATTTTGGAAAAAAAGGGTTGGCTGCAGAATTTTTTAGAGAATACTATTTGAGTAATTTACATGTCAAGTGTTTGTTATAATGTCTGAAAACTAAATCACAAAAAAGTGAAAAAAAAAATGGTTAGCAAATTAGGGGTGCACTTTACATTCTTATTGTTATCCAATTCACTTACTTTAGCTCTATTTCTTTCTTTAGATTTGGGGTCTAGAGCTCCTCCCTAAGTAGAGATTGTTGGTTTTGTCTCCCCTGCTTTGGCTGGAGAGTTTCTTGCTATCTCTGGTAGTTTTCCCTCGGAGTTCAGCATCTCTATTGGTCAGACTACTATTTTCCCTACCTTCTTCTCCAAGTTCTCCTCCTCTTGTTTCCAAGATTTTTCCTTTGCCTTCTACTCGGTGGCCCTTGGTTGTGCCTTCATGCCCTCTTAATGTCTTCACTGGGTTCATGTTTCCTTCAAATGATGGCTTCTTTATGTTATGCAATATCCATCTTGGATCTTGCAACATCAAATTTTGGGATGGTTGATTTTGATGCGAGTGATTGGACAATCTTTTTTTATCACATTTTTTCTTTGAGTAAGAAGATCCTTCTCAAGCAGTTTGGTGCTGTCAAAAGATAAATAAGTTGTCAAGAAAGGTGAGGGCTAAAAGGAATCTTTAGATTAATGTTTCTGACTGTGTTGGTTATTGTTGATGTGGTTTTTCATTGATTTTCTTCAGTTATTCTTCACCAATAGCCTATTTATAACAACTTTATCTATTTGGAAGTGGGTCCTCTCTAGAATCTACAACTAATCTATCAAAAGAAAATACATATTGGAACATGCCATCACAAAAATATGTCATTTTTATATGTAAAACTAGAATGTTCAGGTTTTCTTGAAAACAATCAAATTGAAATTCTCATCTTGGTCTTACAAGTATTAGGGTTCTTACCTAGCAGGATGCTCCTCACAAGGACGATTGTATGTTGTCCAAACTGGCTCGCCTTGGAAAAGCCTCAAGATTTGCGATAAAAGTCAAAGAAACAATAATAATATCCTCTAGTTCATATAAGAAATGATTTATAGTGAGTGTCCTTGAGATAAAAGAGCATTTACATTAATGTAGTTGTTTGTGTCGAGGGTAAATCGATGATATATTCCTCTTGGGAGGATAATCATATCCCCCTTCTTAACCCATCTTCGTATCCATCAATCCTCTTTATCCCTTACATCAAAGGAACCTATAACAAAAGAAACATAAAACTCAAGCATCAGTATATGTCATTGACAACTCCTCTTTTATGAATTCTTTCAAATTTGTCTTCGCTAGAGTGAGCTTGCTAATAGGCTATCGCTATATACTAAGAATTAAATTGCTGAAATTCCATGACTTTGACCATAAAGACACATAGACTGGGTTCAAGTAATGTGTATGAGAATTAAAGAACAATGGAAACTTTTCCATTGTCTGTAATAGATAGCAAGAAGGAAAGACTGTTATCTATGTAACATCTTTTTGACAATTTCGGATTCATAACTTTATGTATAAACATATACAACCATGGTATATTGCAAAATGACATAAAAAATCCATTTCATGTAATCAATAATTTTGTACAAAGGGGAGGATGCTAATCATGTCACCCTAAATATTCACAAACAGGTATTGAAGGAATGTTAACAATAAATATGATAAAATAATTCTTGGTTTAGAGGATATAGCTAATTCACCCCTCAATTTAAAAGAAATATCAGGTAGAATTTAGTACTTCTTTTAAGTTGATCACATTATGATGTAGCACATTAATCAATACTACAACACTACCACTGGAAAAAGGCAACAATCTGTCAAAAAGAAATAGTGATAAATGATAGGGATATAAACTATGCTGAAATGGCTTTGTAATATTTAGCTCTTTTAATATAAATCCAACTTTTATTTAGAAAAAAATATATTGATGAGTAAAATGGTTAAAAAAATAGTTTTTTCTATATATTGAACATGGAAGTTTCAATGATGGTGTTTTGAGATGGATAATTGGAATCCCTCTATTTTCCCTAGATTGTTTTAACCAAAATTTTGGACATGATTCCATTTAGTTTGCACTCCATGGTTCATAGGTTATTAGGATTAATGGTTATGTTTCCATGGTGTTTGGATCCAAGAAAAACAAGTTCAATGAATCAATAAATGTAGTTTACTCGATACAAAATGTTTGTATATAGATATGGTATATGGCATACATGGTGCATGACAGATCACAAGTTCTTTGATGATTGATTGACAAGAAATGGCAGATCTACTAACAAGTTTCTTCTTGTTCTTAATGGTCCACAAGTCTACTGTTTGCAGATTACATTTCATAGTCACAAGTTGATGGATCACATAGATCATTAATTATAGATTATTTCAAGTTGTTCATGGTTTATTGTCACCTAGTTTCATACCTAATTTTGCATTGTTTTCTACTTTATTTCCTAGCATTCATCTGCACTTGAGTCATTCCTATGTTGCTTCAGATATGTTGTTCATGATTTATCCTCATCTTCCATGGTTAGTACCGATTTTGCATTTGACTCAACATAATTCCTAGTTGTGTATTGTACTTCACACATCACACAAAAAGGGTTATTTTAGGAATTAGGATACGATATAGTATTTTACAGTCCTAATATCTAGGTCATTAAACTTTCACATATTGATGTATCACAGTTAGTTATTTTATAATTCGATGCGTGCTTAATGTACCTAGTTTATGGAGTGACTACATGTTTGTTTGATTGGAGAAAATTAACCAGTCCAATTTGTAGGCTAGGGATGTTATATTGTTGGTAATAGTGTTTGGTACATACATTGAATTAGAAAAATCTTTTATTGATTAATATAGATTTTAAAGATATTCTTTTATGAATTCGGGTGTCTTATTTAAAAAATCATACCAAGACGTCTATATTGGAGCCAATGTTCCACAAGGACATTTCCTCCCCCAAAATTGTTTGTTTTTTAAATGGGGACACCTTCAGAATACAGGGACTTGGATGGGACGTCCCCCTGCTGCCCTAGTACAATCCAATGCCATCATCTTTGACACATCTCGAGGACATCCTTGAGATGTTTGAGGGACTCCCAAGAGCCTCCTGACCATCTCAGGGACATCCAAGCATCTCCCATGGCCAAACAGCCCATAAGTGATTTAAAAAAAATTAGAACTTTTTTTCAAACTCCGTGCCCAAGGTCAAACCCTCACAGCCTATGGGCCCCACCCAAACCCCACCAACTTTACAAAACTACCTCCTATTTTTGTTTCAACTTACAAAAACAAAGAGCAAGAAGCTGACAACTGTGAATGTGAGAGTGAGAGTTGTAGGTGCCAGGTGAAAAAGTGAGAGTGCAGAGCAAGAGGGTTGAGGAGAAGTAAGAAGAGAAGTGATGCCAAGTTGCCAATTTGTAATGGTCTACCCTTGTTTTGAAACCAATTTCTTTTGTACCTTTTCAACTATGCTTCTTGACAAACAGTTTACTTGAATGCTCTACTGCTAATTTTCAGTTTGTCTTTCTTGATTTTGTGAATGCCAATGTTTGTTTGCTGATACTTTTGAGATGGCATTTTGGCAAACAACATGCATGCACTGAAAGGGTTTCAATTTGGAATTGATATTGATAGTGCAGACATCACTTTATAATAATTAAGACTTGCATTCATTGAAATGATTTTAATCAACTAAAGAGCAATATTCATGACTTACAAGTAATAAAAAAACTTACAAGGTTGAGGCATATTCATGACTTACAAGTAATAAAAAAACTTACAAGGATGAGGCATATTCATAACTTTTGCAGTCCCGCCTTGGATATTAGCACTAGAAGCAACTCATATTATTCGTGTATAGACAAGACAATATTGGAGTTCATTATACCCAACAACTTGTGGTGTTGTTGTTCATGTTGGCTCTGTTGGACCCTGCAATTAAGATTCAATATACATTATTCAATAAGATTAACTGTGCAACATAATGAAATATTGAAAAGTGTGTTATCTTGTTGAGCTTCGCTTGGTTTTGAGAATAGTTTAATATTCTCTACTTAACAGGGCCAACCACGTGAAGGTAGAAGCTCATTTGCCCCCTCCCCCCCCCAACATCACTCTAAATTCCCCGTTAACATCTTATAACATTCATTCATTCATTCTTTCTACCATTACTAACATATAGCATTCATTCATTAATATCACATAACATTCATTAACACATAACATTGATTAACATTAATTAACACACAACATTCATCAATATTAATTAACAAATATCATCCATAACCATTAATTAGCACATAATTACATTCACTAACACGTAAAAATCAGTCATAATCAAATAAGTTAGATTACAATCATTTATTTTTTTGTTTTGTCTTTGAAGCTATGAAAAGACTAAGTGGAACATCAGTTTCTTTATCATTTCCCCCCTCTGTAGATGTTCCACCAACTACTCATGATCTCAATGTATGCCTAGTCCTATACTGAGGATGAGGACACTAAAACGAAGGGGGGTCCTCTGCAATAACAAAGAAATTGGTTAAATTCAAAAAAAAAAAATTATTATTGTTACAAGTATTTCATTAATTTAGAGAACATAATTGTTGCGCTCTTTACCTGATGGGGCCACATCATTTTGTGTAGCCTCAACCTCAACATGTTGAGCACCCTCTAGATCATCTGGAGTTGAAATACTAAAGGTTACATTAATGTTGAACACCAATTGCAATTTTATTTGTTTAAAGGAATAATAGTGGTCCTCTTTACATGAGTGGGGAACATCATGTTCCTGATATTGTGGACCCAAATCATGCTCCAGTTGGTCACCACCGACTACATGCTCTAAAATATTAACAAAAAAGGTTACATTAATTACTACTCTAATTACAAATTAAGATGTTTAATTGTATTAATAGCTAAATAAATAAATTTGAATAGAAAATGAATACCTCCACTACTGGGATGCACATCCAGACCTTCATGTGCAGGTGGTGTTTCATGATTAGCAGGCTGCATTCCAATGTCATGCACATTGTTATCATTGCTTGCTTATTTAAAACAAATATAGTCACTTTATGTTGGAACACAACATCAATTAGATTATTGGTAAAGTATTCAATTTGAAACAATTTCCATTTAGCATATTTACCTGTGTGACGGATTCACTCAAATGTTGTGTATGCCCACTCAATTCTCGTAGTCGATCAGCCACGGCTGAATAGCCTTGCTGGTAGGCAATTCTCTTGTCATCTTTTGTAAGTTGACTCATGAAAATGAAATATAAGTCAGAAGGAACTTAGAATATGGAGTCAAAGAAGCATGGAGAACAAGAAAAAGAGGATCTATCTAGTTCCCCACCCCCAAGATGACTCCTCCAAAATTTTAAACTTAGGTGCACAAGCAACAAGATGAAGAACAAAGGCCAAATTAGGTTGTAACTACCATGAACCCATCCATCCAAAGTGATGAGAATCTAGATGTTCCTAAGTGGCTACAATTCAACTTTGAAAGGATCAAGAAGAGAGTATTGAAGAAAGTAATTTTGCAAAAGATGATCATTGAGGTTGAGGCCGCAAGGAAGCCAAAGAAGGCAATGACTTTGTATGCCACCTAGAACTATGCAAAAGGAGAAATAGTTGCCAATACCCTAAAATAGAGAAGATATAGTAAAAGAGACAGTAAGAAAATGGTTTGGGGGTCATATAGACTAGCTTTATACTATATGTTAATTACAAAGTGATAGGTTGTGTGGTTGGATATTTTCAGTCCACCCCTTCTAGGTTAGGATTGTGCTAAACTGAACACAATTGTATCTCCCTAGGGCTTTCAGGTCAGGTGTGTTAAGCTGGCTGGCAAGAGAAAGAAAGGCTTGCCCGAACAACACTGAATGAAGGTTGCAAATCACTTGAATAATATTCATTCCCATTGTTTTCTTGTGCATTGGTTTGATCTCCATCAATTCAGTAGCCAGAGGCAGACACCGCCCTATATATTAGCTCGTACAATAGTGATCAATCAACACGTATACAGGAGGAAGGGATTGATGTGACAAAATTGAACACTCACTCCTCAATCACAATTCTATGGTTTTACGAGGAGTGGATTCCTACAAGGTATTACGCATTCAGGGAACCACACCTTTGACTAGGAGCCATCCGGCCTGAGATTGGATAATCAATATAAATACAAGATTGACCAATTTGCATTAAAAACTAGGGCAATTAACCACCACATGTCTCATTTCCTAACATATTTTGCATAAAAAAGGAATCTCTCATACTCTAAGAGTTTCTTTCACAATCAGTCAATATCCCACAAGAATGCAGGCATAGCTAGCATGTATAAAAGCAAGCAAAAGTTGTATATTTTTTGCAGCATGAAATTAAGGTGAAGAATCTACCTCCTGCGCGGGATTGCAAGCAATGCACAAATGCCTTCGACATAGGTTTGATCTTGTTGGGGGTTGAAGTTGCCACAGATGCCTACGTGGGATTGTAATGCACAAATGAATTGCCCTCTTCTTCTTTTTTAAGTAATGGCCATTGTCATCGGAATTACGATGAACTCGAGCACTTTTTTGAAAAAAAGAAAATTTTCATTGCTAATGCCTTCTTCATTGAAACCAAATGGCAAATTTCCATCGGAATTATGACAAATTCGGGCATTTTTTCAAAAAAAAATCAAATTTGGTCACAATATACCTTCTTCATTGGAAACCTCAGTCAGAAATCTAGTCCAAATGTATTAGTGAGCTAATCTGAAGGAGAGTCATGTAACTGCTATTAAAAGAATATTCAGATATCTAAAGCGAACTGAAGATTATGGTTTATGGTATCCAAAGAATGATGATTGCATGTTGTGTGCTTGCACTGATGCAGATTGGGCAGGTGATGTTGATGACTAGAAGAGTACTACCAGTGGAGCATTCTTTTTAGGTAAGAATTTAGTTTCATGGGCTTGCAAGAAACAAGATTCAATATCTTTATCTACTATTGAAGTTGAGTACGTTGTTGCTGCTAGTAATTGCACTCAGATAGTTTGGATGAAGCAAATGTTGAAAGATATCAGAGTTATTTATGATGAGCCTACTGTTATATATTGTGATAATTCTAATGCTATAAACATGTCTAAGAATCTAGTGCAACATTCAAAGACTAAGTATATATTAATAAAATATAATTACTTGAGAGAGAAAGTCAGTGAACAAAAGGTGAAGCTAGAATATGTATCTACAAAGGAACAAATTGTTGATATTTTCACTAAGCCTTTGCCTGTAGATACATTTGTCTATTTGAGAGACAAGTTAGGGTTATACACCCCTCCTAATGAGAACTATATGCATTGAGTTTCATCGATCTGGTGGAATTCGGAGCCTTATTCTTTTATCCGGATTGATGAGATGGTGTTGCTCCTCTGGTGGAGTAGTCTACTGATTTGGTTGTATATCCCTGGGGGAGAGAGATTCATGATTTTATTTTAGGAGAGAGTTTGGTTTTATTTTTTTGATATCTTTAGAATTACTATCAAAAGGGGAGAGAGATCATGTGAAAAATAACTTCTTTGTCTATCTTATCTTAGGAGGAGTTTGCTGGTGATATATTCTTTCTTTGCATTGACTATTTTTCACATTCATATTTTGCCATCAATGCCAAAGGGGGAGATTGTTATATTTTGTTATTCATTGACGTTTCTAGGATATATTGTTGTCATTAATGTCAGCATATTCCTGTGAGTTATTCTGGTGAGTTTGGGAAGTGTTTTTGTTCCGGTTTTGTAGTTTGGTTGTGCTGATCACTATTTAGCAAAATCTAGTATTTCCTCCGGTATATTATAGTGTGATCAGATCCTATGTTTCGACTTTGGATTATTGTTTTGGATAATCTTTTGTATCTTCATTTCATATGGTTCATGATTTGGTGCTCCGCAAGTTATATTTCCTTGTGACAGTTGCTGATTGGTTGCGTTCTTGAGCTTTGAGGCATTGACCAATGAAGATTTGAAAAGAGGTGTTGGTGCAACTGTTCTAGATGATTCTAAGATTCTTTCTGGTGTTTCTTAGTTTTGTCTTATTTTTTTTGGTGATCTGCATTGATCATTGTACGATTTTTTGGTGATTTCTATGCACCTGTGATGATTTGTGTGTTATGCAGTATTTCTGGTGGTATAGCCTGTTGTGGTTGCTCTTGGCAGGATTTCTGGTGGATGTAATCATTTGGGAATTTGAATTGGGTCCATTCTATGTAATGTAAATCATAATATTGGTCTGATGGTCAATCTTTGTATCATGTACTGTAATTTTTGTAATTATGAGTTGAGGGTTGAGGGTTTAGCCGACCTTGTTATCAAGGTTAATGATTTGTATATATAGGTGATATACTTATGTAATTTAGGTGTGGGTATTGTGTCTGCATTATTTGAGAGAGGTAAATGTGTGAACAAGGATATATCATTCAATGAAGTGTTGAGGTCAGATTGGTGTTGCAGGGCAGACAACTGTGCTTAACCAAAACTGTCATTAGGCATTTGTAGATGCTATCATTGCAGTTCATTCCTTCTAGACTGTAGTTTGAATCACATTGTAAGTTAGTGAGACTTACTTGAAGGTTGTAGCCTTCTAGGAATATATCTTTTGAGCAGTGAGCTCTAGGCAGTGTGCCTGAATGAATGTGCATTCCCCATTGTAATTTTTTCACATACTACGGTAGAGTATCATCTTATTGTGTGTAGGTTTCCACCAAGTGTTTTCCCTTAACTAGGTTTTTCATGGCAAAATCTTGGTGTTATGTGTTGTGTTGTTAATTTTCTTGTCTATATGTTGTTGTGGTTTATCAGTTTATGTTTTGGAGTTTAATTTGCTAAGATCCAGTGAAGACTGATTCACCCCACCCTCTCAGTCTTCCTTCTTAATTGTTGCTAACAGTCACACCCTGCTTGTAATCAGTGGTATGCCATCTTTCCTTCCACATCCACAAATACTGGTGCAGTCAAGGTAGGTAGATCCAATGAAGGAAAACTCATCCTTGCAGCCTAACACATAAACCATGCAAAATGTACCAGTAACAAGATGCCAAAAATAGTAGAAAGAACATCCAGCAACATAACAAAATACATAACCGGTAAACAATACAAACGATCCTTATTACAGTCTAAACAATTACACATGCCACATGTTGGATTGCAGCCAAGGATATAAACAATTCTTACAACATAATTACAAGATCCGCAGATCATCCACATATCAGATTGACCTTCGGAAACAGTCTGTCAGTTCTACCCTAATCTGGATCTCAGCCTTCTGGCCTAAGTCCACCAGATTAGAATCTCACCAGATCTACATCTTTGCTTGATCTCTAAACTCTATATTTGATATTTTAACTTTTTTCCTCTCAAATGATTCACAAACCTCCATTTATATTGCCCACAAAAAATAACAACTTAATCAAGTCAGCCCATAGAGCAACCGGTTCATGAAACATGTAACGGTAACATGTCAACTCAAATCATTAAGAACAACTTTTGAAATGCATAAGACAATGTGTGGTCCTCAGGGAGAATCAGACATGGCATAAGAACCATAAATCAATGATCTACAAGTCATGGAGACCAACCGCAACCCAATCCAACTTTTCTTAATACACTACCAGAATAACCGGTAAGAACATATCAACCGAGCCAATACCGGAATCATTAACTCACTGGGATGAAATCCAAAAGCCATGAAACTCAAACACGACAAAGACCATGAACATAAGGGAATAACCCAAAACCACAATTCTAAACTCTCAAACAAGAAGAAATGCCATGATCTCAAGCAATTCCACTGAAAAACTGCTCAACCGGTAACAACTAGAGTGGTGTTTCTGCACCAGACTCTCGAGGTTAATTGAAAAGTGATTCCCATCACTTGATCTAGTTCACCGATCTATTAGTAGATACTTCCAACTGCCTCGGGGGTTTGGGGATTTGACCACAACTTCCAGTTGCCTCTCCTCGATGATCTATCGGTCCAAACCGCACCCTGCCTCAATCGGCAGTCTGTTCAAGTCTCCACCCACTAACTACCTCAAGCTCTATCTCTAGGATCGATGGTCTACCTGAAAACCTTGCTCTGCCTCACGTTTGATGATCTAAACAAGTCTACAAGTTGTCTCAACTTTCTCTCCAACCAACCGGTGCATAATTAGCACTTTGTCCAACAACAGGTTCACAAACTAGCTCTGATACCACTTGGTGCAGTCAAGGTAGGGAGATCAAATAAAGGACAACCCATCCTTGCAGCCTAACACATAAACCATGCAAAATGTACCGATAACCGATAACCGATAACCGATAACAAGATGCCAGAAACAGAAGAAAGAACAACTGGTAAACAATACAAATGATTCTTATTACAATCTAAAGAATTAAACATGCCACATGCTGGATCATAGTCCATGATATAAACAATGCTTACAACACAATTATAAGATCTGCAAATCATCCACATATCATATCAGCCTCCGGAAATAGTCTGTTAGTTTTACCCTAATCCAGACCTTAGCCTTCCGACCTTAGTCCACCGGATCAGAATCTTGCTGCATCTACATCTTCGCTCGATCTCTAAACTTTGTCTTTGATCTTTTAACTTATATCCTCTCAAATGATTTGCAAACCTTCATTTATACCTCTCACAAATAATAACAACTTAATCAAGTCAGCCCAAAGACCAACCGGTTCATGAAACTTGCAACGGTAACATGTTGGCTCAAATCACTAAGAACAACTTCCAAAGTGCATAAGATACTGCGCAGTCCTTCGGGAACATCGAAAAAGACATAAGAAACATAAATCAATGATCCGCAAGTCACGTAGATCAACCACAACCTGATCCAACTTTGCTCAACACACTACCAAAATAACTGATAAGAACATATCAACCGGGCCAATACCAAAATCAATAACTCACCGGGATTAAATCCAAAAGACATTAAACTCGAACACAACAAAGACCATGAACACAAGATAATAACCCAAAACCACAATGCTAAACTCTCAAACAAGAAGAAATGCCATGATCTCAAGCAATTCCACTGAAAACTGCTCAATCGGTAAGAACTAGACTGGTGCTCCTGCATCAAATATAATACATCATAATAAAGACATATCATCATCAATAACATCATCATGCCAAATATAATCATGAGGTAAAGTTATCACATAACATGATAACATCATAATAACCATAAGTCACTGAATACATATAAGTATTCAATCATAAATCATAACATAGTCTAGAGTATATCATCATCCAAATAAAACATAATGTATCATTTGTCAACATGTAATAACTATCATCTACCAGCATCATCAAAACATAAGCCATAACCTTAAGCATCTTCCAAGAGTATCATAAATGTATCTCAACAAGTCCATGAATTTCTAACAATGCATCAAAATAAAAGTATCAAGGAGGGACACTAAAGAGAGAGGTGGATATGGAGTGATTTAGAGACCTAGAGAGGGGAGAGAAGACAATAAGAGAGAAGAGGGGTAGGGAGAGAGGTTGAGAGGGTGGGAAAGACCTAGAAAGAGGAGATATATAGAGGTGAGAGACCTAGAGACTAGGAAGAGAGGGGTGAGAGATCTAAGGAGATAGATAGAAGGGGGGAGGGGGGTGGGTAATGAGTTAGGGCAGGAGAGGTAGAGAAGGGGAGAGGGTGGGAGAGACCTAGAGAGGGGATAGAGAATGTGTGGGAGGAAGAGACCTATATATATATATATATATATATATAGAGAGAGAGAGAGAGAGAGAGAGAGAGAATTTTACAAAGAGAGAGAGGGGTAAGGAGGCAACAAGAGAGGTGGAGAGTGTGGAAAATAACTAGAGAGGTGAGAGACCTAAAGCCTAAGGAAGGAGGGGTGAGATAGAGGGGAAGAGGGAGGTAGGTAATGAAATGGGAGGGAGAGGTAGAGAGGTAAATATGGAGGGATGGAGAGACCTAGGGATTGGGAGAGAGAGTGTGGGAGGGAGAGGTTGTCATTGAGAGAATCAAGAGAGAGGAGAGAGAAAAAAAGAGAGGGAGGACAAAATAAGAGAGAGGGAGGTAGGACGGGACAAATATGGGGTAAGGAAGGAAGGAAAGGGAGAGAGGTAGGTAGGGAGTGAGGAGGAGGGGTGTAAAGAGAGAGAGGATACATATAGTATAGTTATTTAAGAGTGAGAGAAAGAGGTATAGAGGTAGGCGAGAGATGAGAGAGTGATATAAAGAGAGTTAGAAAGGAGATAGAGGAATACTTATAGAGAGAGATATGGGTATATCCTTCAAGGGAGATATAAATAGTGATATAGAGAGAGAAATATAATTCTGACAAAAGCTTGTTGGTTACTAAAATTTGACTAATTTTAAAAATTTAAAAGATCTTCTAAAACCTAGAATCTACATTATAACTCTTAGAGATCTAAAACCACTCTCAAACATCCTACCAATATATGCATGAAATATAACTTAAAGTATGAGAAATTTTGTGCATTTTTGTTTGGTGTCAAAATAAAAAAGCATTTTTAGAATGCTAGCACCAAATTTGGTGAGTGTCGAATGGTTTGCATTACATGAATTCTCTCTCTCTCTCTCTCTCTCTCTCTCTCTCTCTCTCTCTCTCTTCAAGTCACTCAATTTTCTTACAAGAATATATACATGAAATATAGCATTTAATTATAAGAAAGTAAAAAGATATATTGAAATGTGACTTACACTTAAATGTTATATTTCATGTATATATTCTTGTAAGAAGATTGAGTCTTACTAGAAGACAAATATGGAGAGAGAGAGAGAGAGAGAGAGAGAGAGAGAGAGAGAATTCATGTAATATGGACCATTTGGTGCTAGCATTTTTTAAATGTATTTTCATTTTGGTGCTAAATGGAAACACACAAAATAAAAATAAATTTTCATTTGGTGAAAACTGTTGGATATCATTGGCATATGATGATAATGTATGTTGTCATTGATGTCAATAAGTTCAAGTGAACCGGTATGAAGAGGTAGGAAGAGATGCAATGAACCGGTGTCAGGGTTTCACTAAGTCTGACTACCGGTTGGTAGTCTCAGCTCTAGGGTTATCAGTTTGGTGATCCAGCTTGTGCGATGCAACTGATGATACTCTATGATGAGTTAGCTAAGAGATGTGAATGAGATCAAGGTGCCATATCAGCTTTGTACGCATGAAGGATTTCCTTGAGGATCTTGCATGAGAAGATCAACTGCGTTTGAAGTCTACCTCAGTAATGATCATTCTTCTTAGCAGTATGAGAAGAGAGCATGATGGGTTACTGATTCCCATGTGCGGTGATGAATGAACAATGCAGATTATCTTGTGATATGTTTGAAATTGTAATAATCTATCCAATGTATTTTGACGGTCAAGATTGGACCACCTGTGTTGTAAACCTAAGATGCTTAGGGTTTAGGGTTTATTCTACCAACCTAACTATTGTCTATAAGGTCGATAATGTTTGTTATTGTAAATTTGTTGGAAATATTTGTGTGTGTATCTGAGTGATGAGATACTTGACAGACTAATCAGTGGAGAACTGCAAAGTGCGATTGCAGTATAGAGGAAATGAAAAGGATCTACCTTGGCATGTAGTGTTGTTATCAAATCAGAAGTTTTACTTGTTGTCTTCTAATCATTTCAATAGTTGGAAAATCCCTTTACTGGGTAGCTTTAATAATTTTATTGTAAAACCTGTAACCACATGACTCAAGATCATTGAGTTCTTCAAATCCTCTAGCAAGGTAACCTTTAATAGGGTTTCAACCTTTAACAGGGTATATAGCCATCCCTTAACCGGGTGATCTCTAACACGATCAGTTCCTAACAAAACCTTATTGTAAAGTCTTTAACCGTACTAGGCTCCTAACAAGGTGAGCTTCAAAAGAGTTCAAAAACAAGCTTGTGGGTATTCATCTCCACCGTGGTTTTTCCCATTTGGGTTTCCACGTGAAAAATCTATGTGTTATGTGTTATGCATTTTTCATGTGATGTTTATGAATTATTTGGTTGAAAGATTATGCTTGCAGAGTTAATAGGTTATGGTATTACTAGTATACCACATGCATATGTTTATGGGTGAAGTTGACATCAAATATTGATCGTATTTGAAGTGTTTAGACTTATCAGTTTATGGTATATGATGTCTTACTATCTTTAACCGGTATTGCCATGGTTAAGTTCAGTAATGGTGACAACCAGTTGGTATTGCTTTAACTAGATAAGTTGTTGAGAAAGTTTTTGCCTGTACTGATTCACCCCCCCTCTCAATACTGGTTGGGGTATCTATTGTTCATAATTATTCATCAATTGGTATCAGAGCGCCTCCAGGTCCTCGGTGATATAAGCTTAACTGCTTGAGGTAAAAGATCCTGCTATAATGATGAAGAGGGAAGGTCCTATGTTCAATAGAGATAACTTTAAGATATGGAAGGACAGAATGAAGATTTACATCAAGAGTATGGGTGCTCAACACTGGAGCTATGTTGAGAATGCCTATGTGACTCCCACTCGCACTCTGACTGATGACCAGAAGAGAGAGATCCAGGAAAATGGGCAAGTCATGGAAGCCCTTATCAACAACCTGTCAGACATTAAGTTTATTGATGTACAAGACAAGGACACACCTAAGGATGTATGGGATGCACTGGAAAACATCTATGGTGGTGATGAGCATGTAAAGAAAGCTAAGAAAGAGAGCCTTAGAGGTAAATTTGAGGATATGGGGATGGTTGAAGGTGAGACCATTCAACAGTATGGCATTAGGATTAAGACTACGGTTGTAGATATCAAAAGCATTGGTGGAACTATTGATGATACCATTGTTGTTAGTAAAGTCTTTATATCATTGTTACCAATCTACGCAATTAGAGTTACTAATATCCAGGAACTAAGGTATATTGATAAAAGCAAGGTATCCTTAGATTCTATTGTTGCAAAGTTAACTACATATGAGTTGAATAGCTATGATGGCAGTGTTCATAAGACTAAGTTAGCCTTTAAAGCATCTACTGTACCATCCAGAAAAGGAAAAGAAACTAGTACCAGTTATGAATCTAGACAATTCAGAGATATGGATGATGAAGAGATTTTGATAGAGTTTTAAGCTCTTCTTGCTAAAAGACTTCCGAAGGGAATTGAAAAATATAGAGGTAAACTTCCTTTGAAATGTTTTTCCTACAACAAGATAGGACATATAGCTGTTAATTGCCCTAACAATGACAATAAGGATAAACCGGAGAGGTTCAGAAAGTATAAAGGAGGAAACAGAAGAAACTGTCTAGTTGTGGTGGATGAAGGTGTCACTAATGAAGAATCAGAGGATGAAGAAAATGAAGACATAGTGTTTGTAGCAGTTAAGGAAGAAGTGTCTGACAAGAAAGTTCTTGTCTCTCGCATTGACAACTCTAATGAGTGGATAATTGATAGTGGTTGTTCTCACCACATGACTGGTGACCGGAGAAAGTTTATGTCTCTGGAGGAATATGATGGAGGTGTTGTCGGATTTGGCAACGATGCACCATGCTTGGTGAAAGGTAAAGGATCCATCTCACTGAATGGAAAGAGCAGTGCAGATGATGTCTACTGGGTAGAAGGTCTTAAGCATAACCTGTTGAGTGTTTCTTAGCTGAATGACAAAGAACTAGTTCTGGAATTCAAAGGCGGAGTCTATAGTATAATTGGGAAGAGTGGTGAACTTATTCCCACCGGTAAGCAGACTAGAGGCAACCTATTTCAGTTGAATGCCAAGATAAGTCGGTGTCTAATGGCTAGGTTTGATGATAGTTGGATATGGCATAGGAGACTCTATCATATGAACTTTGACAATATTGTTAAGGCTAGTAAGATCAAGGCGGTAAGAGGATTAGCTTTGCTAAACAAACCTAAGAATTCTTTGTGCAAAGAATGTCAACCTGGGAAGATGTCTTCCTCGATGTTTAAAGGTAAGTCTTTTTTAGAAGAAAATTTACTTGATCTTGTGCATACTAATTTATGTGGTCCTATGAAAACTATAAGTATTCAGGGAGATAGGTATTTTATGATTCTTACTGATGACTGCTGAAGAATGATGTGGGTCACATTCTTCAAAGACAAGTCTGAAGCATTTGGAAAGTTCAAAGCTTTTAGAGAATTAGTAGAGAAAGAAAGTGGTAAAAAGATAAAATGCCTGAGAACTGATCAAGGAGGAGAATTCACTTTTGATAAATTCAATAAGCACTGTGAAGATAATGGTATCAAGAGGTAGTTTTTTTCCCCAAGGACACCACAATAGAATGGCATAGTAGAAAGAAATAACAGGACTATAGTTGAAGCGGCTAGAACAATGTTGATCCAAGGAAGAGTTGCTCACACTTTTTGGAGAGAAGCGGTGAGCACTACAGTCTATACTATGAACCGAGTACTCATCAAGAAAGGCAAAGATAAAACCCCTTATGAGTATTGGACTGGGAAAACTCCCACTTTGAGTTACTTTAAAGTGTTTTGTAGTAAGTGCTATATCAAGAGAGGTGAGCATTTGAGCAAATTTGATGCAAAATGTGATGAAGGAATATTTCTGGGATATTCCACTAAGAGAAAAGCTCTCAAGTGCTACAACAATAGAACTCAGAAAATTATTGAAAGTATCAATGTTAGGGTTGATCAATCCCCTGAGGAGCCTGAGGAAACATGTAGCGAAGAAGTGGAAGATGAACCGAGTATAGCCTTCTGGGAACCGGTTAAGAAAGAAACTTGTAAAGGTCTCAGTGTTCCTGTACCGGTAGAAGCTGTAGTAAGAGAAGAAGAAGAGGTTAGTCAAGAAGAAGAAGAAGAAAAGATAGCAGATTAGGCTAGAGTTATTCCTAGATATGTGAATCTGCATCATGATCCAAAGAAAATCATAGGAGATAAAGATTCAGGGATACTCACAAGAAGAAAAGTAAAGGAGAATTCTTGCATGATTTATGAATTTGAACCCAAGACTTCCAGAGAGGCTCTTATAGATGAAGACTGGATTAAAGAAATGGAAGAGGAGCTAGACCAGATAGAGAAGAATGCAACAAGGTCTTTGGTCCCCAGACTAGAACATAAAAATGTCATAGGTACCAAATGGGTCTTCAGGAATAAGTTGAATGAAGAAGGCACAGTTGTAAGAAACAAGGCTAGGCTTGCATGCAAGGGATATGCTCAGGAGGAGGGAGAAGACTATGGAGAAACCTTTTCTCCTATGGCTAGACTAGAAGGTGTTTGAATGCTACTTTCATTTGTAGCATTTAAGGGATTTAAGGTTTATCAAATGGATGTGAAGTCTACTTTTCTGAATGGAATCCTAGAAGAGGAAGTTTATATAGAGCAACCAGAAGGGTTTGCCTTATCAGAAGATAGTGACATGGTGTGTAGGCTACACAAAGCACTATATGGACTGAAATAAGAACCTAGGGCATAGTATGAAAGACTACACTCTCATCTTGTGAAGATTGGATTTCAGAGAATAAGTAAAGATAGTAACATCTACTTGAAATCAAAAGGTGATCAGATTCTGATCTGTGAAGTGTTTGTGGATGACATAATCTTTGGAGGAGATGATAAAATGAGTCATGCATTTGCAGATGAAATGAAGAAAGAGTTTGAGATGTCTTTAATAGGAGAGATAAATCTCTTCATTGGTTTACAGATTCAACAAATGAAAGAAGGCATTTTTATTACCCAGTCCAAGTATGTCAAAGAGGTATTGAAGACTTTTGGCATGGAGGAAAGCAAACCGGTTGGTACATCGATGGTGACTGGCTGTAAATTGACTAAGGAAGATGATTCAGCACTGGTGAATGAAAAGGAGTACCGGTCAATGATCGGTAAGCTACACTATGTGGTGCACAGCAGACCAGATATTGCTCATGCAGTGGGCATAGTAGCTCATTTTCAGAAATATCCAAGAGAATCCCACTTGGTATCTATCAAAAGGATTCTTAGATATCTGAAAGGAATAGTTAATTATGGATTATGGTATCCATATAATAGTGACTATAATCTCAAGGTATATACTATTGTCGATTGGGCAGGTAATGTGGATGACCAAAAAAACACAACCGGTGGAGCGTTCTTTCTCAGTGGAAGATTAGTATCATGGAAAAGTAAGAAGAAGAGTTGTATTTCCCAATCTATAGCTAAAGCAGAATATGTGGCAGCATTTATGAACTGCACTCAAGCAATTTGGAGGAAGCATGTATTGGAAGGTTTCAAAGTACCTGTATCTGAACTGGTGAATATATTTTGTGATAACACAAGTGTAATAAATATTTCCAAGAATCCGATATTGCATGCTAGAACTAAGCACATTGAGCTTAAATATCACTTCTTGAGAGAGAAAGTTTAGAATAAGGAAGTTGTACTACAACATGTTTCCAGTAAGGAGCAGCTAGCAGATATATTCACTAAGCCCTTACCGAAGACTACGTTTACCTATTTGAGAGGTGAATTAGGGGTTATACCCCTTCATGAAATCAATTAAAGATGTGTGCATCACATCAGTCAAGTACTACAGTAACAAATCTTTTAGGATTGATGTGTTGAAGGATGCTACTCCTTAGGGGGAGCAACATAGTAGATTTTGGAAGCTTGTGCCTCCACTTTGGCATTGTTGTCAAAGGGGGAGAAGATATCTGATGTATGGGGAGAAGATATCTGATGTTGAAGATACACTAGTCTATGATGTTTTCAGTTGTAATGCTAGACTGAGTATTGCCATCAATGCCAAAGGGGAGATTGTTGGACATCATTGGCATATGATGATAATGTATGTTGTCATTGATGTCAATAAGTTCAAGTGAACCGGTATGAAGAGGTAAGAAGACATGCAGTGAACCGGTGTCGGGTTTCACTAAGTGTGACTACTAATTGGTAGTCTCAGCTCTAGGGTTATCGGTTTGGTGATCCAGCTTGTGTGATAAAACTGATGATACTCTGTGATTAGTTAGCTAAGAGATGTAAATGAGATTGAGGTGCCATGTCAACTTTGTGCGCGTGAAGGATTTCCTTGAGGATCTTGCATGAGAAGATCGACTGTGTTTGAAGTCTACCTCAAGAATGATCATTCTTCTTAGCGGTATGAGAAGAGAGTGTGATGGGTTACTGATTCCCATGTGCAGTGATGAATGAATGAAGAAAATTGTCTTGTGATCTGTTTGAAATTGTAATACTCTATGCAATGTGTTTGGACGGTCAGGATTGGACCGCCTATGTTGTAAACCTAAGATGCTTAGGGTTTAGGGTTTATGCTATGGACCTGACTATTGTCTATAAGGTCGATGATGTTTGTTATTGTAAAGTTGTTGGAAAAAGTTGTGTGTGTATCCGAGTGATGAGATACTTGCCAGACTACTAAGTGGAGAACTGCAGAGTGCAATTGCAGTATAGAGGAAATGAAAAGGATTTGCCCTGGCATGTAGTATTGTTATCAGATCAGAATTTTTACCTATTGTCTTCTAATCATTTCAATAGTTAGAAAATCCCTTTACCGGGTAGCTTTAATAGGCTTATTGTAAAACCTGTAACCAAGTGACTCAAGATCATTGAGTTCTTCAAATCCTCTAGCGAGGTAACCTTTAACAAGGTTTCAACCTCTAACAGGGTATATAGCCATCCCTTAATTGGGTGATCTCTAACAGGATCGGTTCCTAACAGAACCTTATTGTAAAGTCTTTAACCGGACTAGGCTCCTAACAGGGTGAGCTTCAAAATAGTTCAAAAACAAGCTTGTGGGTATTCATCTCCATCGTGGTTTTTCCCATTTGGGTTTCCACGTCAAAAATTTGTGTGTTATGTGTTATGCATTTTTCATGTGATGTTTATGAATTATTTGGTTGAAAGATTATGCATGCAGAGTTAATAGGTTATGGTATTACTAGTATACCACATACATATGTTTATGGGTGAAGTTGACATCAAGTATTGACCATATTTGAAGTGTTCAGACTTATCAATTTATGGTATCTGATGTCTTACTACGTTTAACCAGAATTGCCATGGTTAAGTTCAGTAATGGTGACAACCAATTGGTATTTCTTTAACTAGATAAGTTGTTGAGAAAGTTTTTGCCTATACTGATTCACCCCCCCCCCTCTCTCAGTACAGGTTGGGGTATCTGTTGTTCATCATTATTCATCAAAAACCGAACTTGGTGCTTACTAAATGCTCCTTTTGGGATTAAAAAATTTAGAATCTTAATTATGTTATATATTTTTGCACTTACCCTTAGCCAATATGACTAATGAGGACATCTAGAACAAAACAAAGTTGCAATGTTTGAACTAGTTTTAAAATTGAGATCTTTAACATCAAACCAATGCCACCTATCCCTTGCCACACCATTGGATTAAATGTGTTTTGGTTGGTAAAAATTAGGGTTTCACCAATTAAGATAATAAAACCACTAATATTAACTAAGGGACCAAAACATTAAAAGAGGGGGGGGTGAATTCAATAGATCTAGCCACAATTCAATTAGGAAAAAAGCTCAAATACTATTTAAATTCACCAATTTGTTCTCTCTAGGATGTAAATTGTGAAATGAGGGTAAAATAATGGACAATTGAAGTGAAACAATAATAACAGACTATTACAGATATCAAACAAAGCCATATATATGAATCTGAGTAGAGGAATATGATCAAAACCTATTCCTGATAGTTTGTGCTAAATTGTCAAGACTAGGATAGTTGGTCACTTTGGTCTTGTCAGTCCGAGATAGGAAAGTGGGATCTTTTCCAGGATTAGGGAGACACATTGGAGCCACTATTGAAAGCTCGATCAAAATTCTCAAAAATAGGATGGTAGGTCACCGTGGTCCTCTTCTTTTTGCTCCATTGAATTTTGAACCTAATTGTCATTGCAGACTCTATCAAAATCTTCAATCACATCCCCTAAGTCCATTTACTACACACAGAAAGAGAGGAAAAGGAGTTGTGGATATAGGTTTGACTTGGGTCAAACCCCAATTTAGGAATTAACCTTGAAATTTAAATGATAATTGTAATGGAAATAAAATTGAGTTGCAGCAAGATGCTTTCTTTTGAGGGAAAGGCTATATCTAGATTTAATTCTTGTATTTGAAATGCATACCTTGATGAAGCTTGCTTTGATCCTCACACAAGGGTTTTAGGACATCTTGCAGAATGTATTCATGGAATTTTGATCATGGATGCCATCTTGAATTCTTGAACTTGAATTCACTTCTTCTCTAATGCTTGATGAATGCTTGAATGCTTGCTCACTTGAATGGAATTTTCTAGAGTGTAATTGAGATAATTAGATGGCTTAGGTTTCAAATGAGAGGGGTAGATATCCTTTTATACCTAACTATATAAAAAACTATTTGAATTTTCAGAGTGGGTCAACATAGGATCTAAATTCCCACTCACTTCAAGTGACCATTATGAGGATAAATTTGGGTCCTGATTAAGAGGACCAAGGCTCTATGGCACCATCGTCCTAAGCAAGGAGAAAGGTGCCCTATCACCCTAATCCTAAGAATTAGGACTCAACTTTGGGAAAAAGAAATGAGAGATGGTGTAAATGCATATTTGTGAAGGGTGTGAGCAGAATCAAGGCAAACATTAGGCATCAAAAGACAAAAGACCAAGGTGAGGTCTAGGTGAGGATGAAATTGTATGTGGATACAATTTACGTCGCAACACAATGATAATGAATATTGACATGTATTTACTAATCAAATAAATCAATGGAAAACTTATCAAGATTCATGTCATCAATATTATGAAACAAGATTGGCATATTATGTAGTGAAAAGTAAATAGATAAGAGAAGGAAAAATATGTGTTCTTTTTAGATATTATAGAACCACTAAAATTATTTCTCTAAATTCAAGGAGGTTTCTAATACATTGGTGTGCAATCATTGATGATGTAAGATAATTTTTGGGATAGGTGGTGGGTGTTCTTTAACCAACCTCCTTGTAATAATTATTAAGTTTCACTTTACTTCCTAAAAAACCTATAGTGTGAGTTTATCCTTCATCAAATTCCTAATTATTTTAATATGAGGGAGTTATAGGGTACATGTGGAGGCTTTTTCCAACATATACCAAGAGCTTGCTGGGTAGATAAGCATTCAAATTGAACACCACTAAAACCAAAACTTATTTGTGATGTGATGGTTCTAGTACCCCTTATGAAGAGCATAAAGATACAAACTCTCCATGTAGTTGCTAGCTTGACTAAAACCATTATATAGAATCACACACATTTATTTTTTTCCTCACAGGATGGTGTAGTAGCACCACCATCCATCTCTCGTACCCCTAGCTCTCACATGTGCTCAAATTATTACCATATACACATGACTTCTTGGATTTGGTGTATGGTGTTCAAATGCAAGTACATTGATTTGAATTAATAACATTTTATCTATTAGATACTTAAAATTTGTAAATAAAAAATATATTTTTAATTATACAATTGAATTAAACTGATGTAGACATTATGCATTTTAGGGTGTAGTTCCATCGGGTGGTAAATCATTGACTTTTCCTGTAACAACTTGTACACTTGTTGTTGGTATTTTGGTATGGTTTTGTCATTGATTTCAACACCTACTAATACAAGCACTTTGAAGATCCAACAACATTCACCGGCAAGCAAGTAAACTATGCAACAGTTACTGGTATATGGTTCACTGACAGGATATATTGTTCACTGGTACCTGGAATGATATGGAAGACACTTGGTAATGTCAAAGACATCGTGTGGACACTTTGTTTTGAAGAATTAATCATTGGTATATTCATATTTGCATATTTGCTTTTACCGGCAAATAGGTCCAGGTTATATAGGGTTACACTGGCAGGTTTATCTTTTCCAGATCAGCATGGCACACTATGGAGATGATTTATTATTGTTGTAAATGCATTTAGCCGACATGTTTAATCAGTTATTGCATCGGATATTATATTGTATAAAAATGTTTTATTGTAATATCTTGTAGAGCCGACCTACTAAAATTGGTCTTAGGGTATGGTATAAATGTAAGATCTTATTTGTAAGATCAAGTGTGGAATGCAAAAAAGAATTGAGTGAAGGTATATGCGAGATCAAGTAGGGATATACATGAAGACATCATTTGAAGGTGAAGTTAGGTTTTTGTAGAAGCATATCAGTATTACACCGGTACTGAATCCAGCATATGAAGATGCTATTTTGTGCAGTACATTCTTATTGGATTTAACCATCCAACTGTAGTCAGTGTGAATCCCATTTTGTGATTGAGCACTGAGCTCTAGGCTGTTGGCCTTTCTGCATGTGCAGACCCCATTTATGTACACTTACTATCTGTAGTAGTATCATATGATTGTGGGTAAGGTTTCCCACCATTTTTTTTCCCCTTACAGGGTTTCCACGTACAAATATTGGTGTTATGTGTTGTGGATGACTTTATGTTTATGTTTCATGCATTAATCCTTACCGGTATAGTAGTTTACTATTAACACTATCTACCAGCATACATAGCTGGTTTACCTGTATTAAGCATTAAGTTGGTTAGTTAGTTTTTGGTTTGAATTTATTAGACAACTGATTCACTCCCCCCCCTCTCAGTTGTCTCCGGGACCTAACAATTGGTATTAGAGCTTAGTCCTCTTTTGCAGAAGTTTAACAACTTGAGGAGATCCAATGTCTACTAATTATTTCAGGAAGGACAGTCCTAAACTTGATGGAACCAACTATGGGATATGGAAGATCAGAATGGAGACACATCTGAATTGCATTGGTAAAGACATCTGGGAATTTACTAAGAATGGTTATACTACTGTTGTAGCTTGTCAGACTACTCCAACTACCTTAGCTAAAGATGAAGAAAATGATTGCAAAGCAAGAGAAGCACTTTTAAGCGCATTATCAGATCAACAAATCATGGGATTATCAGATAGGTCTACTGCTAAAGCTATTTGGGATCACTTGGAAACACTGAATGAAGGAGATTCCACAGTCAAAATTGCAAAACTTGAAAGCTTCTGAGTCAGGTATGAACATCTGAAAATGGAAGAAGATGAAAGGATTTCTGCTTTTATGGAAAGAGTAAATGAAATTGTTCTGGGTATTAAATGTTGTGGAGGAACCTTGAGTGAGGATGAAATTGTTTCAAAAATCTTAAGAGGTTTGCCATCGGCATATAAAATGAAGGTTACTACTATAAATGAGTTAAGAACAATGCCTAATACGTCAGTAACTAGGGATACATTGATTGGAAAACACTCAGCCTTTGAAATTGAGGAATTTGGTCCTGTTGCTACTATAAAAACTGATTTGGCCTTTAAAGCATCAACATCATCTGCTCCATCATTTGACAAATCAGACTAGAGAGCCTTTTATGAAAGAGAACTTGAAGAATCCAGAAAGGAGAATGAAGAGCTTGAAGAACTTGAAGCACTATTTGCAAGGAAAATGCCAAAAGGTCCAATTAGAAGTAAGTATGAAGGTAAAGCACCCTTTAAATGTTTTAACTGCAATAAGATTGGTCATATGGCTTCAAGATGCCCTGATAGACATGCTAGACTAAGAGAAGAAGCTAGAAGAACATACAAGCCTAATCCTGAATATCAGAGATACAGATTTAAAAAGAACAAAGATTAATCTTGTTACATTGCTGATGAAGGTGTGACTGATGATTCTGATGAGGATCCAGTAGACAACGGATGGGTTTTTGTTGCTATAATAGAAGATCAACTGACACCTACTGCTCAACCGGTAGAACAAGCCCTAGCAGCTAAAGTTGAAGCAAAGGATGAATGGATCATTGACTCAGGATGCTCACATCATATGACTGGAGACAAAGGTAAATTCTTGAACTTTCAAGAATACAATGGAGGTTTAGTAAGATTTGGAGATGACAAAGCCTGTTCAATCAAAGGTAAGGGTTCAATATCTCTTGATGGTAAGCATAACACTGACAATGTCTACTATGTTGAAGGATTAAAGCATAATCTTTTAAGTTTTGGTCAATTAGTTGAGAAGGGATTTCAGTTACAATTTAAAAATGGAAAATGTAAAATCATGAATAGAACTGGTTTGGAAATTGCAACCGGAAATCAGACTAGAGGCAATATCTTTCATTTGAATAACAGTGAAAAGGCATGCTTAATTGCACATATAGATGAAAGTTGGTTATGGCATAAGAGATTATGTCATGTAAACTTTGATTGCATGGTAAAAATTAGTACTTCTAAGGTAGTTAGAGATCTACCTAAAATTGTGAAACCTCAGAATACAATTTGTAAGGAATGTCAATTTGGAAAACAAGTTAGAGCTAGTTTCAAAAGTATTCCAGAAAATCCAATAATGCTCTTGATTTAATTCACACTGATTTATGTGGTCCAACTAGAACTAGAAGCTTATAAGGTGATAGATATTTCATGCTAATTATTGATGATTATTCTAGAATGTGTTGGGTTACTTTTCTCAGAGAGAAATTAGAAGCACTTGGAAAGTTCAAACTATTCAAAGCAATGGTTGAAAATGAAACTGGTAAGAAAATCAAATGTTTAAGATCAGATCAAGGAGGAGAATTCACATCTAAGGACTTCAATACATTCTATGAAGTGAATGGAATCCGAAGACAGCTATCAGCACCTCGGACACCATAGCAAAATGGAATTGTTGAAAGGAAAAATAGAACTATCTTGGTTGCAACTAGAAGTATGTTATCAGAAGCAAATCTACCACATGTGTATTGGAGAGAGGCAGTTAGCACTATTTTCTATACATTCAACAAAGTTAACATCAAAGGTGAAACCGGTAAGACCCCTCATGAACTATGGTTTGGTAACACTCCTACTCTTAAGTATTTCAAAATTTTTGGAAGTAAATGTTATATTAGAAGAGATGAGTATATTGGCAAATTTGATCCTAGAAGTGATGAAGGAATATTTCTTGGTTATTCATCTAAGAGCAAGGCATATAGATGTTTTAATAAAAGATTGCAGAAAATTGTTGAGAGTACAAATGTAAAGATTGATGAACAATTCAGAGGAACTTCAAGATATATAGACTCTAAACTGGCAATAGAAATTGTGACAAATGAACCTATACTGAATCCACCGATATAGAATGAAGTTCCAGTTACCCCGGTATCATCAAAAGATTCCACAATAATTGAAGAACAACAACAAACTAAGACACCCCAGTATGTAAGATTGAATCATTTTGAAGATCAAATAATTGGAAATAAATTTAAAGGAGTTATGACAAGAGGAAGATTGGAAAATGAAGAGGTATGTCTTATTTCTCAAATTGAACCATCATCTATCAATGAGGCATGTGAAGATAAATTTTGGATTAAAGCTATGGAAGAAGAATTAGGACAAATTGAGAAAAATAATAGTTGGACATTAGTTCCCCGGCCTAAAGATAAAAATGTAATTGGAACTAAATGGGTATTTAGAAACAAACTTAATGAAGATGGTAAGGTTGTCAGAAATAAAGAAAGACTAGTGTGTAAGGGATATTCTTCAGAAAGAAGGACTTGATTACAATGAAACCTTTGCACCGGTAGCCAGAATTGAGGCAGTTAGATTATTCTTGGCTTTTGCAGCTCACAAGGACTACAAAGTTTATCAAATGGATATTAAATGTGCATTTTTGAATGGAGATCTTGAAGAAGAAGTATATATTGAACAACCTAATGGATTTTCTTTGACAGATGACAATGATATGGTTTGCAGGTTAAGAAAAGCTCTGTATGGATTGAAACAAGCCCCAAGAGCTTGGTATGCAAGGTTGGATAAGTATCTTTTGAAGATTGGTTTTACTAAAGGAAATGCAAATAGCAATTTAAATTACATAATAACTAATGATGACATCTTGATTATTGAAGTATTTGTTGATGACATAATCTTTGGAGGAGAAGATGGATTATGTAAGGAATTTTCTCTTGAAATGCAACAAGAATTTAAAATGTCTATGATTGGAGAAATAAAATTATTTTTAGGTTTGCAGATTTCTCGGACTAATAAAGGTATATTTTTGAGTCAATCTAAGTACTTGAAAGAATTACTAAAGAAATTTGGGATGGAGAACTCTAAACCGGTAAGCACACCTATGACTACAAATGACAAATTATCTCAAAGGGATGAATCTACACCTATTAATCCAACTAGATACAAATCTATGATAGGAGGTTTACTGTATTTGACACAAACCAGGCTTGATATTATGAATGCAGTATTTATTGTTTCTATATTTCAGAGTAATCCTAGGGAAAATCATGAATCGGCAGTAAAAAGGATTTTTTCAGTACTTACAAGGCACAACAAATCTTGGATTATGGTATCCTAAAGATGAAAATTTTGACCTATGTGCATACACAGATGCAAATTGGGCAGGAGATGTGGATGATAGAAAGAGCACCACTGGAGGAGCATTCTTTCTTGGAAAGAGATTAGTTTCTTGGTTGAGTAAGAAACAAAGTTGTACATCTTTATCAATAGCAGAATCAGAATATGTTGCAGCAGCAACTAACTGTACACAGGTATAATGGCTTAAGCAAATGTTGAAAGACATAAAGGTAAAATGCAAGGAACCCATTACTATATACTATCATAACATTGCAGCAATTGATATATCTAAGAATCCGGTATTACATTCTAAAACAAAACATGTTTCTATCAAACTGAATTTTCTAAGGGAAAAAGTTGAAGAAAAGGAGATAAAACTGGTTTATGTGAATACTAAAGAACATCTTGTAGATATTTTCACAAAACCTTTGCCTAAGGAGACTTTTGAATATCTCAGAGATCAGCTTGGAGTCATACCACCACTAGTAGAGACTTAGACAGTTGATGATTGTCATCAACCGGCAGAATTAAAAAAGACAAATCTTTTATTCCGGTATTTGATGAGGAAGCTACTTCTCAGGGGGAGTAGTTGGTATTTTGTATGAACTTGACTTTTGTAACTTTGGCATTTGATGTCAAAGGGGGAGAGATACTATATAAAAACACATTATCCTTTAAGGAGACATTGGTATTGAAAATAAATCTTTGGATAAACACAAGTTACTCCCAGGGGGAGAAATGGAGATTGTTGGTTTTTGTATTTGGCATTTCTGTTTTGGCACTTTGATGGTTTCTCCATCTTGTGTTGCCATCAATGCCAAAGGGGGAGATTGTTAGTATTTTGGTATGGTTTTGTCATTGATGTCAACACCTACTAATACAAGCACTTTGAAGATCCAGCAACATTCACCGGCAAGCAAGTAAACTGTGCAACAGTTACTGGTATATGGTTCACCAGCAGGATATATTGTTCACCGGTACCTAGAATGATATGGAAAACACTTGGTAATGTCGAAGACATCATGTGGACACTTTGTTTTGAAGAATTAATCATTGGTATATTCATATTTGCATATTTGCTTTTACTGGCAAATAGGTCCAGGTTATCTAGGGTTACACCAGCAGGTTTATCTTTTCCAGATCAGCATGGCACGCTATGGAGATGATTTATTATTGTTGTAAATGCATTTAGCCGACATGTTTAATCGGTTATTGCATTGGATATTATATTGTATAAAAATGTTTTATTGTAATATCTTGTAGAGATGACCTACTAAAATTGATCTTAGGGTATGGTATAAATGTAAGATCTTATTTGTAAGATCAAGTGTGGAATGCGAAAAAGAATTGAGTGAAGGTATATGCGAGACCAAGCAGGGATATACACGAAAACATCATTTGAAGGTGAAGTTAGGTTTTTGTAGAAGCATATCAGCATTACACCGGTATTGAATCCAGCATATGAAGATGCTATTTTGTGCAGTACATTCTTATTGGATTTAACCATCCAACTGTAGTTAGTGTGACTCCCATTTTGTGATTGAGCAATGAGCTCTAGGCTGTTGGCCTTTTTGCATGTGCAAACCCCATTTATGTACACTTACTATCTGTAGTAGTATCATCTGATTGTGGGTAAGGTTTCCCACCGTGGTTTTTCCCATTACAGGGTTTCCATGTACAAATATTGGTGTTATGTGTTGTGGATGACTTTATGTTTATGTTTCATGCATTAATCCTTACCGGTATAGCAATTTACTATTAACACTATCTTTTGGCATACATAGTTGGTTTACCTGTATTAAGCATTAAGTTGGTTAATTAGTTTTTGGTTTGAATTTATTAGACAACTGATTCACTCCCCCCCCTCCCCTCTCAGTTGTCTCCGGGACCTAGCACTTGCATCTGTTGTAAAGATAAAATACTATATGTTTATATTATCTTACTCTTGTAGGATACACCAATTGTGGGTGAGATGGAACATTTGCCAATCTCATAGTCTAGGACACCTAATCAAGGAAAGGTAATTAAACACAATTTTAATTGAATTAATAGTTTAAATAACTTATATAACATATTTTAGCATGATTTAGATGTTAATTTTTTAAATGTATTATGATTATACATGTACATTTATTGATGGTCTTACATTTTGTAAAGTGGAAAATTAAGGATCGTAGCAAATTCTCCACTTGGAAGTGGGGGAATTTGCTAAGCTCAATTTTCACTTAAGGGAACTTTACATTCAAAAGAGGGGGATGAATGTACTTGATCCAATCCCAAAGGATGCAAGGATTGAATACTAAGTAGATTGGTTGTGATTGGAAAGCAATTGACCCTCTTTCGTAAATTGATTGATTGAACTAAGGAAAAGTGTTGAAAATGAAGACAAAGTATACAAAAATGGTGAGCTATAGGTTTGGGATTCAGTCGTGCACCTAGATCTAAGAAGTTTGAGATGATTCGGAGCATCTTTGTGAAATCGGGAAAAAATTGTAGGGACCGTGTGTTTAGACAGGGACACCCTCCACCTGGTGCTCTAAAATTTCCATGTGTCGAAAAGGGTTTTTCCGTCTCTATGGATAAAGCTTAATTCCAGAAGTACAACCACATATTTGTTTCCTGCACATATAAAGACATGAGAATGTCTTGGGAATAAGGGTTTGCCTTCAGGTCAAACCCCTATTTTGGAATTACCTAAGTGGTTGAAGTAATGTAAATAAAATGACTGAAAGTAGAAATCCTCCTATTTGAGGGGGTATTGAATTTCTTGAAAATGAAATGCTTATACCTCCTTGTGAAGTTTTGATTACATCCACATGGAATTATGATTTCATGAAGTAGAATGATGATCTCCTCTTCAATGCTTGAAATATTGGCTCTATTGCTGCTCCAAAGCTTGAAGGAAGACTGAAAATGCTCAATTGCTCTTGAATGCTTGATGACATCTTGTGTGTTATGGATTCATGGATTTTTGTTAGATGTTAAATGAGAGGGGAAATCCCTCCTATATTCTGGCTAGTGGAATTAATTGACTAATTTTTGTTACTACTTATCAAATTGCCATTAGTTTTTATATTCAAAGTCATACTATATACTCTAGTCGGTTAACACTATTGAATCATGCAGTCAGTATACACAGAGAAGTCGGTATGCATAGTCTAGTCGGTTATAGAGGAAAGCAGTCACAAAATGCAGTATACACCAAGTTGTCTATCGAGTATCTTTTTATGTCTACCGAGCAACAAAGATGACACATCGAGTTGATATACACCGAGTGAAATGTGTTACCAGATACATTGAACATGGACATGCATATGAAAACGTGTTACAAGATCAAGGCACATCTAACCATTATTACATTAGAAATTGCACTAGAAGATTGTGTATGATTTTGAGATCAATCTAACCAATGAAATAATTTGTATAGTTATTCATTCGAGGAATCATGTTTGTAAGATCGAGGCAATGAATTGGATCACCGTCTTAAGAGATCTATTTATACAGCATGAGTTAAGGGTTTGTATATGAGTGTAAGAAGACTGTTACAGAGACACAGAGGTCACCGAGAAGGTTTTCAAAGAATAGTCAAAGAACAGAGTAAACAGAAGGGTTTACCGAGTTACTATATGGGTTACCGAGGTATGCTATAAGCAAGGTAATCTATTTTGAGCACATAGAATCTGCTACAAGATTTCAGATGTAAAGTTGGAGATATTTGTAATGATTTTATTGTAATATTGTGAAGTTGTAAGAGAAATCTTTAACAGGGTAAAAGACTCTAATCAAGTCTATAAATTGTAAAGCCTCTAACCAGGTGCATCATTTAGATTAAATATTGTTAAATCCTTTAGCAAGGTAGATCTAATAGATCTTGTTACTCCTAATAGGGTAAGCTATCAGAAATAGCTAAAATGTAGCTCTAACCGAGCACTCTTGATTATTGTAGTAGTGAAGTTGTGGGTGCCATCCACACCACAATTTTTCTCTCTAACCAAGAGTTTCTGCGTAACCAAAATATATGTGTTATGGAGTGAATCATGTATGATTGTTATCTATTTGTTTTAACTTTATTTTATGTTACTGCACTATTCCATTTATACATAACAATAAAGTTATTATTCAAGAAAAGTTTTGGAGTACTGATTCACCCCTCCCCTCTCAGTACATTAGCTTTCCATATTGGGCCTAACAATTGGTATTAGAGCTTGAATCTTGGAAAAGGGTTTAATTGCCTAAAGAGAAAGATCTTATCTATGGAAGGCTACAAACAATCTTGGAGGATTGTATATCTACAAGAAGAGCTAGATCATGCTAATCAAGTGATTGCAGACATGCAAAGGCAAATACAAAAATCTTTGAAAGTAAGAAGAATATTATCTGATGAATTGCAGGATTCTCAAGAGTTAGTGGAACAAATTGAGACATCATCTGAGAACAGTATATCTGAAGAGACTGAATAAATGATTGGAGTATTGAAAGAAAAGAACAAAGCATTGGCTGATCAACTAAAAGCAATGAAAAGAGAACATGAACATTTCAGCACACAAATGACTGAAAATCTAGATGCATTAAGGACAGCTAAGGATAAAGCAAGAGATCTAGAAAGAGAGAAACAACAACTTGAAGTCTTAGTATCTGATAAAAATGATGAAATCATAAGGTTGACTAGGATTCAACAAAATATGACAGATCAACTAGGTTATGCACATCATGAAGCAATTCTGAAGAATGATGAAAATCAAGCATTAAAACTTGAAGTATCAAGGTTGACCGATGAACTTGAAACAGAGAAGAAATCCAAAGAAACACTGAAGAAGAGTTATGAAGCATCAAAGATGTTGGATGAGCAACTCAATACAAGAAGACCCAACAAAGATACAGGACTCAGTTACAAAGGAAAAGACTCTACCGAGAGAGCAGAATCATCAAACCAAGCTGAAAAAAGGAATAACATCAAAAGAAAGAAGCCTATTTGCTACTATTGTGGAAATCAAGGTCATACTGCCAACATGTGCCAAATCAGAAAAGGTAAGCAACCGAATATCACTAAGTCCAATGGTTATTGTTACAATTGCAATAAATATGGTCACACATCTAATTAATGTAGGACAAAGTTTGCTAACAACTATCAGAAGGCAAAATTCAAAGGGTTTTGTAGAAACTACAATAGATATGGACATAGTACTAAGAAGTGTTGGCTTAAGCAAAAGAACTACATGTGGTCTGCACACCGAGCAAACACTAGAGGTTACCAAACTCACACAGATCCTTACCGACAATATGCAGCAGTACCATGGGATTACAATACAAGGATATGGTGTGAATGTTGTGGAAGATATGGACATATTAGTGCCAACTGTTTTATAAGGTTTGGAATGAAGAACCGAAGATCATGGAGAAATCCTGGTATGGCATGTTTTCATTGTCACAAAGTTGGACATTTAGCTGGAGATTGTAGAGATCAACCTAGAGGAGACACTGAAGAAATAAAAGAAAAATTAAAGATGATTTGGAAAAAGAAGGAAATTGTGTCAAATGAAGAAATCACCTTACCTACCGAGTTAGGTGCACCTATTCCATATTAATCGGCAAAGGTATGAAGGGACTGCATTCTTTGAAGCTTAAAATCATAACAGTTCCTATTCTATTATGTACCAAATTCAAAATCTGCATAGTTAAGATGCATTAGTAAGTTTGAAATTCTATCAAAAGTACTTTACAGGAAACCTGTCAAGTCGGTGAATACAGGAAGCCTGTCAAGTCGGTAAATGAAGGAAATTTGGTTACTCAGTTAAAACAAAAAGGAAGAGTAAATCGGTTAAAGAGGAATCGAGTGCATTTAATGCTTTTGACCTAACCTGCACGGAGCTCGACAAGGTATTTTGTGTACTTAAAAGCATTTTCACGGTCATTTACACTTACCAAGTTTTTGAAAGAGCAGAGTAGAGTGATTCCAAGGCGATCAAACCTCATTCAAAGTGAATTCAAGGTATTTACATCAAATCTCATCGCACTATTAAGCTAGCTTACTGATCTTATCAAATTGTTATTATCTGTTGAGTGTGAAGTGTCTATCGTTTGTAAACCATCAAACCCTAAGGATAGTTTGCTAAGTTTTTACCTGAAATCTTCAATGGTGCCCAAGATCCAAGATCCCATTGTTGTTAAGAATGTAGAGAAACCCTTACTGAAATACTCTTTGACTCCTAAAGTCGCCTCTGAACCAGATGACAAAACCGCCTTTTCACTCATCCCGGATCGAGTCTTGTTAGTCGAAGATGTGAGATTCTTCACCAAATGCCATGTTGAAGAACTCGGTCATGTTGAGATAAGAGACACCTATGATGAACTATGTACCGATGGTGTATTAAACAACAAGTATGCACACATCAAAATCAAAGGATTGATTGAAGCCCTAACCCATCCTCATGTGTTCAAGCCCCAATGGGTCAAGTTTGTTTTGAGTAGAGTTCATGATGATTTCATGTGGCTAGAAGAGAAACCATTTAAAATCACCAAGGAAATCATTCATGTGATCACCGGTTATCCTATCTATGATCATGCACGAGCTCAAAAGATGATATCACAAAATGAATTGATCAGTTTAACTGGAGTTGAATCTGATTACAGAGGATTAAAACTGAACAATGTCACTGATGCAGAACTTAAGTTTGCCATTAGAGTAATTGGTTACTGTTTCTTCCAATCAGCAAGGGAAAATAGTGTACCCTGTGTAGTAGTTGACATAGCCTATAAAATTGTGAAAAAGGGAATGAAAATTGACTTATGTGAAGTGTTATTGAAGAACCTGTTTGAGAACCTGAACACAATAAGGAAGCCGAAGAAGGACAACTCGGAAAATACACTAAAGTTTGGTTCACTTCTTGTATGCATGTTTTTCTACTTTGAAAAATTCTTTCCATTAGTTGGTAAAGTAGTTTGGGAGCTACACCAACCAATCACCCATCAGATTAATGACTTTATCAAGAAACTAGGTGATAATTTCAATGACATAATGGATGATTATTTCAGTAAATTTCAAGAGAATATGCACAATAGGTACCGAATTCCACCCCAGCTAGTGGAGAAATATAAAGATGATATATGCTTTGAGGTAGACACTGACTACTATTATGTGAATGCTATGGAACAGAGGATTCAATCTTTGCCACCTATGGGTTACGAGATTGACTTTGACATCACACAACAGCAAATTGATGCATTTCTTACATTACCAAGGCATGCTACCAAGCTGAGGTATGGAACCTATGAAGAAGTGAAGGGAAAAGTAAAAATGAGCATTGTAGTACCCAAAGCTACAAGAAAAGCAACAAAGATGATAAAGGTTTTAATGGAGAAATTCATAGAAGACTCTTCCTCTACACTTGTCAAAGGCACTCTTGCCATCACTGAAGAGGAATCAGAAGCTCAAGAGGTAGCTATAACACTAAGCACCAAATTGCCTAAGGGTAAAGTGTTAAAAAGAAAGAAACAAGACACTTCAAAGGCCCTACCGACTCCTCCAACAAAGAGACCTAACACTAGAGCATCAGCTGCATCACCGAGTAAGAAACAAAAGAGTGTTACTGCTCCCAAGGTAACCAAGACCTACAAGAAGTCTACTCAGAGACTCATTTTGGCAAAAGAGTCTAGTGATACAGAATCTGAAGATGCAAACAGATTCCAGATTGTCAAGAGCAAGAAGGTAAATATACATAGTGTTGAAAACTTCTATGCCAATCTAAAAGAATATGGTGGATTTGGTTCATTTAGATATGTCAAGTATGAAACTAGAAATAATGATGAGAAGAGACAAATTGAAGAAGCTATCATCTGCACACTTCTAAAGTTTCGGCTAGCTCCATTGGAACTAGTAAAGTCACTTCCAAATGAACTTTACTTGCATATTGATAACAGGTGGAAGTATGCAATGGACTCAAAGAAACAAATCAGAGAAAGAAGTCTAGTCCATCTATTTCCTGATATGTTTGTAGCAAAAATAAAGGAACATTTGACAACCTACAATTCAAAATTTCTTGTCAAACAAAGAGCCTTAAAACTGATGAATGGGCTATTTATTGATGTAGAAAATGAGACAAAAGCAAAATGGTAGGAAATCTTCAAAATCAAAGATGTCGATGAACAATCTATAGTTGAAATCGTTGATGTCATCAAGCATGATCACGATGTCACTGAGCATGGTCCTGATGCTACCGAACAAGACCCAACTGACACTATTCAAATTGATGAAGATGTCATGGATACAGAGGAACAAGAACAGGAAATGATAGAAGGCACTACATATGCAAAACTTGTATCTAGTGAATCTGTTTTAGAAAAAGTTCAGCCTTATCCACCGATCACTCAACCTGTCTCTACCGAAGCTCCTCAGGATACAACACAAGGCACCGAAGGTCACAAATCTACAATAGGAGAAGATACTACTCAAGAATAGACCTCTCAAGCACCTTCAAGCACCGAAAATGTAGTAGCTGAGACACCCAGTACCGAGACACCAAAAGACACCACAGTGGCTACAGGAACTGACCAAAGTGTTGCCTCTACCGAGCAACCTACCAAGGGTCAGCAAGCCTCTCAAGCTATTGTCTTGGTCCAACCAACCAAAGGTAAAGAGAAGAAAGTGAAAAAGCATAGTTTCAAAGTTGATTTATCTAAACCAATAGTGTTGCCCAATGTGGATATACCAAAATTAAAGGGGCAAGCACTCATTGATTTTGGTGAACTATGCAATGCAAAGCTTGAACAAGAAAAACAGATGGCCATACAAAAGAAGAATAAAGTACTTCAGAAGGTGAAGACACTGCTATCAGATATGCTACCTATAGCTACAGTGTCAACCGATGTAGCCATCCATATTCAACTGGATGAACTCCTTAATCAAATAGAAACATCTGGAGTTGATGCATCTAAGTATTTGAGCAAGCTAAAAGACAAAGAGCTTACTCCAAAAATGATAAAAGAGGTACAGAAAGCTCTAGCAATTGGCAAAGTCAAACTTGTCAAATTCATTACTGAGTTGTCCCCTCAACTCAAGCATATTCTTTATTTATTTCAGAAACTCTGTACATTTTCTTTATTCATTAAAGATATCAAGAATAAAACTGATGCAATCGAGAAAGAGATAACCGATCTCTCAAATAAGTTGAACCCAGACCCTAATTTAGTTCAGAATTTTTATACCAAGCTTCAACAGCTCATGGCTCAACAATTGGAACTCAAAAATGAAGAACATAAGATCTGGATGGATATAATGACACTCCAGACATTATTCCTTCCTCATCTTTCATCAGTTCAAGAACATATTAACCGAGCCACGCACCTATCTACTACACAAGAGGGAAGCATCCTTGATGGCTTAATATCACTATTGGCTGATATTCAAGCACAAAATTATTTAATGGAAAGTGTAAAAGATGCACTCTCTGTCACTCTCACCGACGCCCAGAAAAAGTATAAATCTATTTTTGACCAGTTACCACCCCCGGATGGAAATTAAGTTTTTGATGTTTGTCAAAAAGGGGGAGTGATACTATAGTTCTGGGGAGTAATACAGTTTTGATATAATATTTGGAGTATTGTATACAGGGGGAGTATACCGAGCAGAGTATGCAGAGTATCCAAGGATAGTAAGCAGAGCACACAAGCATAGAACTGAGCATGCAAAATCAGAGTTATGTACAGTATAATGATAAGGGGAGTATATCTGAATATACTATTTCATTAACTATTGTATATACTATCAAATATAGTCATTTTGCAAAGTATATAGATTTTTGAGTTATGCCTTTAAAAGTAGTTTTTGTCAAACATCTCAACTAATGTCAAAAGGGGAGATTGTTACTACTTATCAAATTGCCATTAGTTTTTGTATTCAAAGTCATACTATATACTCTGGTCGGTTAACACTACCGAATCATGCAGTCGGTATACACAGAGAAGTTGGTATCCATAGTCTAGTCGGTTACAGAGGAAAGCAGTCACAGAATGCAGTATACACCGAACTGTCTACCGAGTATCTTTTTATGTCTACCGAGCAGCAAAGATGACACACCGAGTTGATATACACCGAGTGAAACGTGTTACCAGATACATTGAACCTGTACATGCATATGAAAATGCATTACAAGATCGAGGCACATCTAACCATTATTATATTCAAAATTGCACTAGAAGATTGTGTATGATTTCGAGATCAATCTAACCAATGAAATAATTTGTATAGTTATTCATTCGAGGAATCATGTTTGTAAGATCGAGGCAATGAATTGGATCACCGTCTTAAGAGATCTATTTATACAGCATGAGTTAAGGGTGTGTATATGAGTGTAAGAAGACTGTTACAGAGACACATAGGTCACTGAGAAGGTTTTCAAAGAACAATCGAAGAATAGAGTAAACAGAAGGGTTTACCGAGTTACTATATGGGTTACTGAGGTATGCTATAAGCAAGGTAATCTATTCTAAGCACATAGAATCTACTATAACATTTCAGATGTAAAGTTGCAGATATTTGTAATTATTTTATTGTAATATTGTGAAGTTGTAAGAAAAACCTTTAACAGGGTAAAAGACTCTAATCAAGTCTATAAATTGTAAAGCCTCTAACCAGGTGCAGCATTTAGATTAAATGTTGTAAAATCCTTTAGCAAGGTAGATCTAACAGATCTTGTTACTCCTAATAGGGTAAGCTATCAGAAATAGCTAAAATGTAGCTCTAACCGAGCACTCTTTATTATTGCAGTAGTGAAGTTGTGGGTGCCATCCCCACCATAGTTTTTCTCTCTAACCAAGAGTTTCTGCGTAACCAAATATATTGTTATGGAGTGAATCACGTATGATTGTTATCTATTTGTTTTAACTTTATTTTATGTTACTGCACTATTTTGTTTATGCATAACAGTAAAGTTATTATTCAAGAAAAGTTTTGGAGTACTGATTCACCCCTCCCCTCTCAGTACATTAGCTTTCCATATTGGGCCTAACAATTTTATCACTTGAGCCGACATAGGGGGATTTTCTTGCTCCATTTGGAGATAGGCCAAAGGGAGGTACCACAAGATAGGTCCCCTTTAGGGGATCCCAAGGCACCATTCCCTAGTCCTAGTGAATCCGAGGGTACAACACCCTAGTCCTGCCCTATTTTGGGGTAGGATCAAGGTGGATTTTGAGTGCACACCTGAGAAAAATTCAGATTTTGACTTGTATGAGCATATTCAGGTCTCCGATCAAGTTGAGGGGCGCAAATACTAAGGAAAAGATCCAAATGCAGCCAAAAATTGCAAGGGGTACAATTTTAGGACGTTACATTTAGCCCCCACTTTAGTAGGAGTATGAGCTTATGCCAATACTGTTGGTAAAGTACAAGGAATTCAGATTGAAAGACTTTCACCATGTCAAGGAGGAAAGACTCACCAAGCCCCTAGTGGACTTTAGGATCTTACAACTTCAATTACAAGATAAAAGGGAAGATCATGAGAGAGAAAGAGAACCATGACTTCAACTAGTAAGGTTCTCTTACTGTGAGTCATGAAAAGAAGCACCAAAATTTACAAAGTAAAGACAAAGTTTGCTAAGTAACTTAAAGTATCAAAAGAGAGAATCATGAGCGAAGTGTATGCCCCCACATTAAAGAGATTGTGTATGCCTTATCGAGAGCAATTGCTTTAAGGTAGGATACACCCAAAGAAGAAAAGCACGTTATTGTAGTAATTTAGCCCCCAAGAGAGGATAAATCAAAGGATAATGAACTTAAAGCACAAAACACAAGGTGGTTTCACCTAACTTTGGAGTCAGTATACTTTTTATGATAACTCAAGTTTATGTATATGCATAGAATCATCCCCATCCTCCAAACAGAGGGAACCACCATGGAAGAAGGGAACACATGTCTTTTGAGTCAACATGGTAGAGACCAAAAGAGATCTCAACGCTTTGCAGTGCCCTCAAGCAACCAACATTAGGGACAAAAAATAGAATAATATTACATAAGTAAGAAAAGAGAGAGAGAGAGAGAGAGAGAGAGAGAGAGAGAGAGAGAGAGAGAGAGACTACGGTGTTGATGAAGCTAATCGGGCATGTCATCCTCCACTCAAAATTGCTGATCATTTTTTTAGGAAGGTGGACAACACGTAAGAGGAGACACATCAAGAACGGTAGATGGAGCTCTTTCCAGTTCCAAACAAGGACCATGCCCTAATGATGAGTCACTTTGTTCATTACTAGGAGATAGGATTAATGATTTGGAAAATTTTGCAGATAAGTCATTGTCAAAATCAACATATTCATATTCATCATCTAAAATATTAGGATCAACATTTTCATCATTAAGAACATTCTCACCTATTTCTTCATCAAGATTTATAAGAATAGGATCTTTAATGGGAATAGAATTTGAACCTTCATTTGTCTTAAGGATTTTACATCTTGGAGAATTTGATTCAAAATCTTGTTTAGGAGAAAATGGAATCATTTCAACTATTGGTGTTTTAGGAGAAGAAATGGTTTGCGAAGAAAATTTACGAGCTCTAGCATGACATCTCCATTGGCATTCTCTCGCACAATAGTTTCATCTAGTTTTGGCTGGAGGTTGAGAAGGGTTAGGCTCATTAGGTATAAGCTTCATCTCTTATTTTAGGGAAGGATTAATTTGTTGAGGTATTTTAGGGTGGACAACGGGATACGCCAGTTGTTTCTCTATATAAGATGAAGGAGCAGAAACTGCACCATATAAAGGAGGAATGGAAGGTTAGGAAGGATATTGGGTCTATCATGAGGAGGAGGGATAGGTCAAACCTTAGGAGGAATAGTTTGTTTTTTAGGAGGAAGAGACTTTCTTCCTTTGGGAGGAAGAGTGGACTCATCCATTGGAGAAGTAATAGACTTTTCTTTAGGAAGAAGAATATATATTTTCTTAGGAGAAAGGATACTCTTCTCTTTAGGAGAAGGAATAGGTGCCTCTTTGGGAAGAAGATTATTTCATTCCTTAGGAGGAAGAACAATCTTATCTTCAAGAAGGGGTATATGATTATCAAGAGGAATTCTAAGTGTTGGATTTATAGGTTTACTCGATGACAAAATCATTTCATTTTTTCCAGTTTTGATATGATTTAAAGAGAGCATCACTTCTAGGTTGAAGAGGCTTGAATTTTTCAGACCAAAAATAATTAAGACAAACATCTGCACACCTCATTGTAGGTTGAAATATGCTATGATTAACAGTTATGATTTTACCATTATGAGGAAATTTCAAACACTTGTGAACAGTAGAAGTGATCACTTTCATGGAAGAGAGCCAAGGATGTCCTAACTTCACACAAAATTGATTGGATGTAGGAATGATAGAAAATTTAACATCTAAGCATTTAGAGCCAACATCAATAGGAAGTGTTATAGAACCAATAGAAGGACAAGAGAAGCCATAAAAAAATTAACTATTACATTAGTATCATCATATATCACTTGATGCAATTGCAAAGTATAAAGAAATTCTTCAGTTATCACATTACCCATGCAAGAAGGACTAATAAGTACTCCTCTAGCGGGTATACCTTTGATTTTCACACTTTTGTATAATGAACCATCAGGTGCCTTAATGGTATCACTAGGATCAAATGTTATGCACAAATCCTTAGGAGGTTCTTGTTGATCTATAAGGTTCACATATTATTAGTTTCAAGGCCAACATCATTGGGAGAGAATGTAAGTGTTGGCATTTTTGATGTTTATGTTGTGATTGTCATTGATGGACACACACTTGTATTGAGATCCCCTTTGTATGTATGAGCTAGAGCTCAACGGGTATTTGTTCCAACTGGTATGTTGTATTCTAGTCTTTAGACTATTGGTGATTTTGCAGAATGTGTTTCCTGGTCTGAAGCGGCATGTCGACCCCAAGTGGTTCGTAGATCTCAAGCGGTATGAGGAAGCAAAGCGGCATAACACATTCTTACCAGTCTTCATTTTTGTCAAACCGGCAACCGGTATTTTGTATGAACCGGTAATACTCTGTGATGAGTTACCAATAGGCATTTTGTGATGAGTTACCAATCCACTGATTGATTGATGGTGCGGACACACTGACGTTGCTTTTTGTGTCGTGTTACTGAGTATGTCTAGATTCATTGAACCTAGGAAATTCTAATGTAATCCTATTGGACCGACATGAAATCAGATTCCTTTAAAAGGACATCATGTCTAGGGTTTTAGGTTGTTGCTGAAAGGGTTTATGTTGTGCTAGGGTTTAAGGTAATTGTTGAGTTGTTGAAACCGCGATCTTATCTGAGAAGATCAAGTTGTAATTGAGAGAAGACTGAAGTAATGCTAGAATGCATTAACAGTGAGCAATACTAGTTCTAACCAAGCAGTCTGTGCTATTAGATAGATCAAACACTTGTTGATTACTCACATCTTTGACAAGTCTGTAGCCCTTAATCAGGTAGGCCTAAAAGCCTTTGTAAAATCCTCTAACAAGGTGGTTCGTCACTGTGAATCTAAAATCCTCTAACAAGGTAGTCTTTAATCAGACTTATCTCCTAACAAAGATTGAGATTCCTAACAAGATCTGTTCTGGTGAAGAACATAGTAAGACCTTAACCGGTCTGACCTTAACCAGTCTGGTTTCTATTCTACAGATAGTGATTTGTGAGTTTCGTCTCACCATGGTTTTTCCCATTTGGGTTTCCACATCAAATATCTTATGTTATGGTTGTATTTCTTTTGTGGGTGAATGCTTTATTTGCATTTTGGTTTGCATGTGTGATAACCGGTCTTTCTATTAAACTGTTTTACTGGTTTATCTTCAGATTGTTTAAGTATTTAAGTACAGATTTTTTTGGTATACTAACTCACCCCCCACTCTTAGTATTCATCAATAAGATGATCAGTCTCAATCACATTAGTGGAATGGGATGGTAAAGGATCAGTAAAAATTTGAATGTTTTGATTAGGAGGAGCTATAGATTTGTTTTCTCTATCATTCACACCTGCCATAGATATGGTATTATTACCAATCAATTCTTGAATCTTACTTCTCAATGAAAAACACTTCTCAGAACCATGACCAGGCTGATGATGATATTGACAAAAAGATTTAGCATCAAAGAAAGGTGAAGTTGTCTTAGATGGATCAATTGGTTTAATTTGGGGAAGTTTTAAAACATTCATTTTTATTAAATGAGACATAATACTATGCAAATATTCATTAAAAGGAGTAGACTCTTTTTCTCTTTTAAAGAATTTAGACAAAGGAGGCACACCTGTAGCATCTACAAGTTGACTGTTGTTGTTGTTGTTGTTGTTGTTGTCATTTAATTTTATGAATCCTTTGTTTGGTTTGAACTTTGCAAATAGTTGTTGAGCACTATCACTCTTATCACTCAGAGACATAGAAGGAGATGATTGTTCCAATTGGCTCATAGTCAGTTGATAATTGTGAAGTATTGCACACAACTGCGGAAAGGAAGTAAATTTAGTTAAGAGAAGTTTATCCCTAATATCTTCTTTTGAATATCTTGATTAGGCACAAGAAAAGAAATCTGAGAATACAAGTGGTTATATCTACCAATAAAATTAGTCACTTTTTCTTTAACTCCTTGTTTACAATGCATTAAATCAGTCAAAGTAACTTTAGGACCAATGTTATTGTGAAATTGTTGAATGAAAGAATTAGCCAGTTTTTGAAAAGAAGTAATAGAATAAGGAGGCAAAGAACAATACCATTGCAAAGCTATATCCCTTAATGTTCTAGTAAACAATTTTTCTAACAACCTTTGATCATGAGAAAAGTCACTACACAAAGTTTGGAATATTTTAACATGAGTTAAGGGATCACCTTTTTCCATTATAAAGTTCCAATTGAGGGACTTCTACATGTTTAGGCGGGACGAATCTAACAATGTCATTAGATAATGGGCTCGCTATATCAAATGTGGGCACATTATACTTGGATTGATTCATAGAAGCTATTTCTTGTTGTAAGGAACACATTGTTTGTGCTAGACTATTGATTGTAGCTTCGGTAGAAGGACTGAAATTACACATGTTTGATTGAGAGTGCAGAGTAATATTGTTGAATGAAGGAAAAGAATGAGAATAAGGAGGTGGGACACTATGATAAGTATCTAATGCAGAAAGGTTGGGTAACACATGGAAGACTCATAGGAGGAATAAAGGAATTGTGATTGAAGGATTTGCCTCCTTGACTAACATTTATAGGTGATGAATGTGATTGGGTAACAAGGGGAGAACTCATGGTAGGAGAGATGAAATAAGAGGTATTTCCTCCATGACTAACATTTGTAGGTATAAAATTTTATGTAGAGGTAGCCATGATGTTTGATGTGAAGGTAGGAGCACTAGTCATAGGAGTTGTTAAGGGAGTGGATTGATTAACTTGACTAGGAAGTTGTGTATAACCTAGGTTTTTAGCATAACTCTTCATATGCATGATATTAGAATCAACAATATGAGAAATTCCACACAATATATCAACACCATGTTTATCACTTTGAATCATTCTTTGTAATCCCTCAATCAATGGGAGAGCTTCACTTTCTGGATATTCTTGACTCATCCATTATTGAAGATTGTCAAATTGATTGTCCATCTTTGCCAATCGGTCAACAAATACTCTAGTTAGTGATTCCTCCTTATTATGAGAATTAAGATAAATGGGAATATCTGTAGGATGGGAAGAACCACCAATATCCTCATTGAAAAAGGTAGCCAAATTAGGCTCCATTTCCTCAGTAATTAAACCTTGGGTAGCCTTAATTCTATAGATTCTTCTAACGAGGATACTATAGGTAGGACTAATAGTTGTAAAACTCATGCACTAGGGAAAATAATTTGGAAAGAATAATGCAACCTCCTAGGAATTTGAAATTTAAAATTAGGGGTTTTTTTAAATAACCTCTTAACTTAATTTTGAAATTATCCCCTAAAAGATAGAAATTTGAATTTAAAATTAGGGTTGCAAATGACCTCTTAATTTTAAAATTTTGTAAGGAGAGAAAATCAAAATTAAAATTAGGATTCTCCAAATCTAACCTCTTAATTAAAATTTTGAAATTTTGAAATGTTGAAATATTGAAGAAATCAATTTAATTTTAAAAATTAGGGTATATGTAGTTAACCACTTAATTTTAAAAATTAAATTAAAAATAGAAATGTTGAAATTCAGATTTGTTTTCGACCTTAGGGTGACCAAAAATCAATAAAATTTCACAAATCTCTGGAATTGTGTAGTAAAATACAGTCAAAACAAGCTCCTGAAATTTGAGCAAAAAAAGTTGGGACCAGGGTGGTAGCAGCACAGTCCAAACACATGGTCCAACCAAATTTTTACCAAATTTTTGAGGAAGCAAGATATTATAATTTTGATGTAAATTCCAGAAGGATATGGGAATTGGAGATGTTTAGATATGCGACAATAAGCCTTGAAGGTCAAAATAGGTCACACTTAGGATGTTTGATAAAATGATTAATTGAAAGAACAACAAAAAGGGTACACTTAAGGGCTGACTTTTATGATGTTTAGAGAGACAACAAGAGTCTTTGGATTTAAATGAATCAATAAATGCTTAAAGGAAAATTTGAATTTGCACAAGATTAATTTAATATTAAAAATTAGGGTTTGTTGCATAAACCGCTTAATTTAAAAAATTTAAATTTAAAAATTTGAATGTTGCAAGGAGGGAAAATGAATTTTGAAATTGAAGCAAAGACCCAAATTTGGAAATTAATTCAAGATCTACACAACCCAGATGTTCAATTTTAAAAGTTAAAATTAGGGTTTGTGATTTAACCACTTAATTTTTGAAAATTTTGAAAATTGAAAGTGTAAATGAAAACTTGAATTGCAAAATTGAAGAGTTCTCAGATTTGAAACAATTAATCCAATTTAGATAAATGAAAAACTCAATTTTGAATCCAAAAATTAGGGTTTTTGTGAATTCAACCTCTAAATTTTTGAAAATTTGCATGAAAATTAAACTTGTAATTGAAATTTTGAATTTCAAATTGAATACATTAAGATCTGAAAACAAAAATCAGAATTAGGGGTGTAAGGAGTCGAGTTAACCAAAATGTAAAGTGGAAAATTTAGGAGCTTAGCGAATTCTCCACTTAGAAGTGGGAGAATTTGCTAAGCTCAATTTTCACTTAAGGGAACTTTACATTTAAAAGAGGGGGATGAATATACTAGATCCAATCCCAAAGGATGCAAGGATTGAATACTAAGTAGACTAGTTGTGATTGTTACTACTTATCAAATTGCCATTAGTTTCATATCCAAAGTCATACTATATTCTAGTCGGTTAGTATTACTGAATCATGCAGTCGGTACACACAGAGAAGTTGGTATGAACAGTCTAGTTGGTTACTGAAGAAAGCAGTCACAGAACATAGTATTCACCGAGCTGTTTACCGAGTAAAGGTTCATGGCTACCGAGTGGTAAAGTTAACTCACCGAGTTGATATTCACCGAGTGAAACGTTTTACTAGATACATTGAACCTGGACATGCACATGAAAACGTGTTACAAGATCAAGGCACATCTAACCATTATTGCATTGGAAATTGCACTATGAGATTATGTATGATTACAAGGCCAATCTAACCTATGAGATATTTTGTTTAGTTATTCATTTGAAGAATCTTTTTGTAAGATCGAAGCAATGAATCAGATCACCGCTGTAAGAGATCTATATATACAGCATGATTCTAGGGTTAGATATATGACATGCTATGATGTGATAAGAGATGCAATGAGATAGCAGTGTGTATGCATGAAGGAAGACTGTTACAGAGACACAGAGAGGTCACCAAGAAGGTTATCAGTGTACAGTCAAAGAACAGAGTAAACAGAAGGGTTTACCGAGTTTCATTATGGGTTACCGAGGTATGCTACAAGCTAGGTAATCTTATTCAGAGCACATAGAATCTGCTTTAACATTTCAAATGTAAAGTTGTAAATATTTGTAATGAATATATTGTAATATTTTGAAGTTGTAAGAGAAACCTTTAACAGGGTAAAAGACTCTAACCAAGTCTATAAAGTGTAAATCCTTTAACCAGGTGCTACACTTATATAGTGTTGTAAAAATCCTTTAGTAAGGTAGATCTAACTGATCTTAATACTCCTAACAAGGTAAGCTATTAGAAATAGCTAAATGTAGCTCTAACCGAGCATTCTTTATTATTGCAGTAGTGAAGTTGTGGGTGCCATCCCCACCGCAGTTTTTCTCTCTAACCAAGAGTTTCTGCATGACCAAAATATATGTGTTATGGAGTGAATCATGTATGATTGTTATCTGTTGATTATAGTTTTATTTTATGTTACTGTACTATTCTATTTATGCATAACAGTAAGGTTATTACAAAAGAAAATTTTGGAGTACTGATTCACCCCTCCCCTCTCAGTACATTAGCTTTCTATATTGGGCCTAACAATTGGTATCAGAGCTTGAATCTTGGAAAAGGGTTTAACCACCTAAAGAGAAAGATCTTAGCAATGGAAGGCTACAAACAATCTCGGAGGATTGTGCATCTTTAAGAAGAGCTGGATAATGCAAATCAAGTGATTGCAGACATGCAAAGGAAAATGCAAAAATATCTGAAAGTAAGGAGAAGATTATCTGATGACTTGCAAGATTCTCAAGAGCTAGAGGAACAAATCGAGACATCATCTGAGAACAGTATATCTGAAGAAACTGAAGAAATGATTGCAATGTTGAAAGAAAAGAACAAAGCATTAGCTGATCAACTAAAAGCAATGAAAAGAGAACATGAACATTTCAGTACACAAATGACTCAAAATCTAGATGCATTAAGGAGAGCTGAGGATAAAGAAGGAGATCTACAAAGAGAGAAACAACAACTTGAAGCTCTAGTATCTGATAAGGATGATGAAATCATAAGGTTAACTGGTATTCAACAAAATATGACAGATCAACTAGGTTATGCTCATCATGAAGCAATTCTAAAGAATGATGAAAATCAATCATTGAAACTTGAAGTATCAAGGTTGACTGGTGAACATGAAACAGAAAAGAAATCCAAAGAATCATTGGAGAAAAGTTATGAAGCATCAAAGATTTTGGATGAGCAACTGAATACAAGAAGACTCTACAAAGATGGAGGACTCGGTTAGAAAGGAAAAGAAACTACCGAGAAAGGAATTAATACTACCAAGAGAGGAGAATCATCAAAACAAGCTGAAAAAAGAAATAACATCAAAAGGAAGAAGCCTATTTGCTACTACTATGGAAATCAAGGTCATACTGCCAACATATGCCAGATCAAAAAAGGTAAGCAACCGAATATCTCTAAGTCCAATGGATAATGTTATAATTGCAGAAAATATGGTCACATACCTAATCAATGTAGGACAAAGTCTGTTAACAACCATCAGAAGGCAAAATTCAAAGGGTTTTGTAAAAACTGCAATAGATATGGACATAGCACCGAGAGATGTTGGTTTAAGCAAAAGAACTACATGAAGTATCCACACCGAGCAAACACTGGAGGTTACCGAACTCACATAGATTCTTACCGACAATATGCAACAGTACCATGGGATTACAATACAAGAATATGGTGCAAATGTTGTGGAAGATATGGACATATAAATGCCAACTGTTTTATAAGGTTTGGAATGAACAATCAAGGATCATGGAGAAATCCTGGTATGGCATGTTTTCATTGTCACAAAGTTGGACATTTAGCTGGAGATTGCAGAGATCAACCAAGAAGAGACACTGAGGAGATAAAAGAAAAATACAAGATGATTTGGAAAAAGAAAGAAATTATGTATGATGAAGAAAGCACCTTACCTACCAAGTTAGGTGCACCTATTTCAAATTAATCAAGAAAAGGTATGAAGGGACTGCATTCTTTAAAAGTTAAATCATAACAGTTCCTATTTCATTATGAACAGAATTCAAAATCTGCATAGTTAAGATGCAATTAGAAAAGTTTGCATACTATACAAGAAACCTGTCAAGTTGGTTAACAAAGCAAAGTTGGATACTCGGTGAAAACAGAAAATGAAGTAAATTGGTAAAAGGTGAACCGAGTGCATTTAATATCATGACCTAACTTGCATGAAGCCCGATAAGGTATTTTTGAGTACTTAAAAGTGTTTTCATGGTCATTTTCATTCACCCAAGTTTTCAAGAAGCAGAGCAGAGCAAATCAAAGCGACCAAACTTCATTCAGAGCAAATTTTCAAGGTATTTACATCAATCTATTAACATTGTTTAGCTGGTTTCTAATCTAGTCAAATTGCTAGTGTCTACTGAGTGTGAAGAGTAAGCTACTTGTAAATCCTAAGGATAACCTATCAAATTTTTACTCGAGATCTACCATGGCACCCAAAATCCAAGACCCTGTAGTTGTCCAAAATGTGGAGAAGCCATCTCTGAAGTATTCCCTAACTCTGAAAGTCACCTCAGAATTGGATGATAAAACTGCATTTTCACTCATCCCGGATCGATTCTTATTGGTAGAAGATGTCAGATTCTTTACCAAGTGTCGTGTTGAGGAACTCGGTCATGCAGAGATTAGTGACACATATGATGAACTGTGCACTGACGGAAAACTAGATAGTAAATTTGAACATATCAGAATCAAGGGATTAACTGAAGCCCTAGTCTATCCTCGTGTGTTCAAACCCCAATGGGTTAAGTTTGTATTGAGCAGAGTACATGACAATTTCATGTGGCTACAAGAGAAACCATTCAAGATCACGAAGGAAGTCATTCACCTGATCACTGGATATCCCATCTACGATCATGCTCGTGCACAGAAAATGGTATCATAAAAAAAGCTAATCAGTCTAACCGGAGTAGAATCTGATTACTGAGGACTGAAATTGAATAATGTCACTGATGCTAAACTGAAATTTGCAATCAGAGTCATTGGTTACTGTTTCTTCCAATCTGCAAGGGAAAACAGTGTACCATGTGTTGCAGTAGACCTGGCCTACAAAATAGTAAAGAAGGGAATGAAAGTAGACTTGTGTGAAGTACTACTAAAGAACTTATTTGAGAACCTGAACACAATAAGGAAGCTGAAGAAGAACAACTTGGCAAACACACTCAAGTTCGGTTCACTACTTGTCTGTATGTTTTTCTATTTTGAAAAGTTTTTTCCCTCAGTCGGTAAAGTAGTATGGGAGCTACACCGACCTATCACCCATTAGATCAATGATTACATCAAGAAGTTAAGAGATAACTTTAATGATGTCATGGATGATTACTTTAGCAAATTCCAAGAGAAAATGCACAACAGGTACAGGATCCCACCACAGCTAGTTGAAAAATAGAAGGACAATATTTGTTTTGAAGTTGACACTAACTACTGCTATGTAAATGTTGTTGAACCGAGGATTTAGTCGTTGCAACCAATGGGTTATGAAATTGATTATGATATCACACAGCAACAAATTGATGCCTACCTATAATTGCCAAGGCATGCAACTAAACTAAGGTATGGAACCTATGAAGAGGTAAAGGAGAAAGTAAAAATGAGCATTGTAGTTCCTAAGGCTACAAGGAAAGCTACAAAGATGATAAAAGCTTTATCTGAGAAATTCGGAGAAGAATCCTCATCTACACCTGTCAAAGGCAATCTTGCCATTACAGAGGAAGAATCAAAAGCACAGGAGGCTGCAATAACACTGAGCACAGAGTTGCCAAAGGGAAAAGTTCTAAAAAAGAAAGAAACAGGACATCACAAAGGCCCTGCTGACTCCACCAACAAAGAGACCCAACACCAGAGCATCAGCTGCATCACCGAGCAAGAAACAAAAGACTGCTATCATTCCTAAGGTAACAAAGACTTACAAGAAATCTACTCGGAGACTCATTTTGGCAAAAGAGTCGAGTGATACAGAGTCTGATGATGCTAACAAATTCTAGATTGTGAAGAGAAAAAAGGCAAATATTCACAGTGTTGAAAACTTTTGTGCCAATCTTAAGGAATACGGTGGATTTGCAGGATTCAGATATGTTAAGTATGAGTCTAGGAACAATGATGAGAAATGACAAATTGAAGAAGTTGTCATATGTACACTTTTGAAGTTTCGGTTAGCACCATTGGAACTAGCAAAGTCACTTCCAAGTGAACTCTACTCACATATTGATAATAGATGGAAATATGCAATGGATTTAGAGAGACAAATAAGAGAAAGAAGTCTTGTCCACTTATTTCCTGACATGTCTATAGCTGAAATCAAGGAGCATTTGTCCACATACAATACAAAATTTCTTATGAAACAGAGAGCCTTAAAATTGATGAATGGGCTATATATTGATGTGGAGAATGAGACTAAGGCCAAGTGGTAGGAGATCTTCAAACAAAAGGATGTCGGTGAACAATCTCAAATTGAAATTTTTGATGTCACCAAGCAAGATCCAGACGTCACCGAGCAAGGTCCAGACCCGGTTGACACAATACAAATTGATGAAGATGTAATGGATGAAGCTGCACCGGAGCAAGAAATGATTGAAGGCACCACTTATGCAAAACTTGTGTCTAGTGAATCGGTCTTAGAACAAGTTCAGCCTTATCCGCTAGTGAAGCCAACATTACCAACTGAAGCCCCCAAGGACACCGAACAAGTTACTGAAGGTAACAAGTCTGAAGCTACAACAGACACAACAAAAGATCAATCGTCTCAGGGAAAAACAAGCACAGCAAATATTACAGCAGAGACCCCTAGCACCGAGCCATCCAAAGACACTGCAACTGCTATAGGAACAGTGCAAAGTGTTGCATCTACTGAGCAACCTACCGAGGGACAGCAAGGCTCACAAGCACTTGTCTTAGTGCCCCAGACAAAAGGAAAAGAGAAAAAGGTGAGAAAGAATGGTTTTAAATTTGACTTATCTAAACCGATCGTGTTGCCCAATGTCGATATCTCCAAATTAAAAGGGCAAGCACTCACTAAATTCAGTGAACTATGCAAAGAAAAGGCCGAACAGGAGAAACAACTGGCAATACAGAAAAAGAACAAGGTACTTCAAAAGGTTAGGACACGGGTGAACTCACAATACTGGTTCCCACTTTTTGACCAACTTTGACACTTAGATGAACATTTTGCAAAAAACCTTCACTTTTCGACACCTATATCTTTTAAATCGTTAAGAATTTGGAGATGATGTAAACTAGTGATTTGTAACATCCTTTTTGTAGATTCTAAATATATTTTTTTCAAATTTTTTTGAATAAAATTTTATTGATTTTTCCATCTCCCTCAAAAGTAGTTTTTTACAGGAAACAACATTTTTTAAGAGTGATGTGCATCCCGAAATGTATAAATTTTTTTCTATAAATGATAAAAACTTATCTCTTTTAAATTTTGGTTTGTAACATCAATACCCAGGGCATGCAGTTGGTTTGATAGTGATATGTTGAATATTTTTTATTTTATTAAGTTTTGAAGTCCGACTAATTATAATTTAGATATAGGTGTACGTTTGAACACATAACTTGCTCTATATATATCAAAATTAAGTTTTATTTTTTTTGTTAGAAAGAAGACATCAATACCTAGGGCATAGATATTTTTCAGATTTTTTTTGAATTAGTTTGCTATTTTTCCCAATGCATTGAACAAAGAAGTTCATGTTCGGTGAAAAACCTACATTCATAAAAAATAAAATAAAAATATATTAATAAACTTAAATATATTAAAAATTATACTATTTGGAAAGCTTATAATAAGGACTAAATCCTTAAGAAAACAAAACTTCTAAATGAATTCGTTTGACCCCTCAAAAGCTAATGTAAAATTGGTTTTTTATTAGCATTTGATAGATGTAAAGGAGACTCCATTGCAAGTATAATTTAGAAGTAGAGAGGTTCTATCCAAGAAATTTTGATCTAAGAGCCTTTGATCTAACTCTCTTCAATTAATTATTTCAAATGAGACCTCTTAAAGCTTAAATAATTATATTTTCCAAAAAATGTATGATTTCAGCAAAAATCAGGATGTACCAAAAAGTGGGAACCAACTTTGTGAGTTCACCCACACTGCTTACAGAAATGCTACCATCAGCAACAGTGTCAACCGATGCAACCATCCATATTCAGTTGGATGAACTCCTTAATCAGATTGAAACATCTGGAGTTGATGCATCCGAATACCTAAGCAAGCTCAAGGATAAAGAGCTTACAGCAAAAATGATAGAGGAAGTCCAAAAATCAATTGTTGTTGGCGAGGTAAAACTTGTCAAATTCATTGCTGAGTTGACCCCTCAACTCAAGCACATTCTTTATTTATTCTAGAAATTGTGTATATTTTCTTTATTTATTAAAGACATGAAAAATAAAACTGATGCAATTGAGAAAGAAATCACCGATCTCTCATCCAAGTTGACCACTGAGCCTAATTCAGTTCAGACTTTTTACAAAAAGCTACAACAGCTCATGGCTCAACAGTTAGAACTGAGGAATGAAGAGCATAAAATTAGGATGGATATAATGACCCTTCAAACATTATTCCTTCCTCATCTCTCATCAATCCAAGAGCAGCTTAACCAAGCTACAAGCTTATCAACTACCCAAGAGGGAAGCACTCTTGATGGCTTGATATCACTCTTATCTGATATTCAAGCACATAACTCATTAATGGAAAGTCTCAAGGACTCACTCTCAGTCACCCTCACTAACACCGAGACCAAGTATAAGACTTATTTTGATCAGTTACTGCCTCCGGATGCAAATTAAGTTTTTAATTTTTGTCAAAATGGGGAAGTAATATTATGTTACTACACAGAGGAAAGCCCAGCAAAGGGGGAGTAATTCTACACTTGGAGAGTAGTACAATTTTGATAACACAATTTTGAGTATTGTATACAAGGGGAGTATACTGAGCATAATATACAGAGCATTCAGAGCACACAAGTACAGTACAAAACCAAACTGAACATGCAAAATTCAGAGTTATGTACAGGATAATGATAAGGGGAGTATATCTGTATATACTATTGACTATTGTACATTTTGTCAAGTATATAGTTTTTTGAGTTATGACTTTGTAAGTAGTTTTTGTCAAACATCTCAACTAATGTCAAAAGGGGAGATTGTTACTACTTATCAAATTGCCATTAGTTTCATATCCAAAGTCATACTATATTCTAGTCAGTTAGTATTACCGAATCATGCAGTCGGTACACACAGAGAAGTCGGTATGAACAGTCTAGTCAGTTACTGAAGAAAGCAGTCACAGAACACAGTATTCACCGAGCTGTTTACCGAGTAAAGGTTCATGGCTACCGAGTGGTAAAGTTAACTCACTGAGTTGATATTCACCGAGTGAAACATTTTACTAGATACATTGAACCTGGACATGCACATGAAAACATGTTACAAGATCAAGGCACATGTAACCATTTTTGCATTGGAAATTGCATTATGAGATTATGTATGATTACAAGGCCAATCTAACCTATGAGATATTTTGTTTAGTTATTCATTTGAAGAATCTTTTTGTAAGATCGAAGCAATGAATCAGATCACCGCTGTAAGAGATCTATATATACAGCATGATTCTAGGGTTAGATATATGACATGATATGATGTGATAAGAGATGCAATGAGATAGCAGTGTATATGCATGAAGGAAGACTGTTACAGAGACACAGAGAGGTCACCGAGAAGGTTATCAGTGAACAGTCAAAGAACAGAGTAAACAGAAGGGTTTACCGAGTTTCATTATGGGTTACCGAGGTATGCTACAAGCTAGGTAATCTTATTCAGAGCACATAGAATCTGCTTTAACATTTCAGATGTAAAGTTGCAGATATTTGTAATGAATATATTGTAATATTTTGAAGTTGTAAGAGAAACCTTTAATAGGGTAAAAGACTCTAACCAAGTCTATAAATTGTAAATCCTTTAACCAGGTGCTACACTTATATAGTGCTGTAAAAATCCTTTAGTAAGGTAGATCTAACTAATCTTAATACTCCTAACAGGGCAAGCTATTAGAAATAGCTAAATGTAGCTCTAACCGAGCATTATTTATTATTGCAGTAGTGAAGTTGTAGGTTCCATCCCCACCGCAGTTTTTCTCTCTAACTAAGAGTTTCTGCATGACCAAAATATATGTGTTATGGAGTGAATCATGTATGATTGTTATCTGTTGATTATAGTTTTATTTTATGTTACTGCACTATTCTGTTTATGCATAACAGTAAGGTTATTACAAAAGAAAATTTTGGAGTACTGATTCACCCCTCCCCTCTCAGTACATTAGCTTTCTATATTGGGCCTAACAGTGATTGGAATGCAATTTACCCTCTTTTGCAAATTGATTGATTGAATTTAGGCAAAGTGCTAAAAATAAACACAAAGTATACAAAAATAGCGAGCTATAGGTTTGTTTTTCAGTCGTGCACCTGGATTTGAGAAGTTTGAGATGATTTAGAGCTACTCTGTGAAATCGGGAAAAAGTTGCAGGGACTGTATGTTCAGATAGGGATGCCCTCCACTTGGTCCTCTAAATTTTCCACTCATCGAAAAGAGTTTTTTCATCTTTGTGAATAAAGCTTAATTCTAGAAGTATAGTTGCGTATATGTTTCCTACAAATAAAAAGAAAGGGGAATTGTTGGGAATAGGGGTTTAACCTAGGGGTTTTCCTTCAAGTCAAACCTTGGTTTTGGAATTAATGGTTGAAATAATGTAAATGAAATGACTAAAAGTAGAAATCCTCCTCTTTGAGGGGATATTGAGTTGCTTGAAAATGAAATGCTTATACGTCCTTGTGAAGTTTTGCTTGCCTCCACATGGAATTATGATTTCATGAAGTAAAACAATGATCTCCTCTTCAATCCTTGAAATCTTTACTCTATTGCTGCTCCAAAGCTTGAAGGAAGACTGAAAATGCTCAATTTCTCTTGAATGCTTGATGACCTCTTGTGCGTTATGGATTCATGGATTTTTCGTTAGATTTCAAATGAGAGGGGAAATCCCTCTTATATACTTGCTAGTGGAATTAATTGACTAATTTTTTGACTTGAGCCGACATAGGGGGGATTTTCCCGCTCCATTTTGACATAGGCCGTAGGGAGGAACCACAAGATAGATCCCCTTTAGGGGATCCCAGGGTGCCATGCCCTCGTCCTAGTGGATCCTAGGGTGCCACACCCTAGTTTTGCCTTATTTTGGGGCAAGATCAAGGTGGCTTTTAAGTGCATAATTGAGAAAACTATAGATTTTGACTGGTATGAGCATATTCAGGTCTCCGATCAGACCGAGGGGCACAATAACTAAGGTGAAGACCCAAATGAAGTCAAAAAATTACAAGGAGTGCAATTTTAGGACGTTACAATTAGCCCCCACTTTAGCGGGAGTATGAGCTTATGCCAATACTATTGGTAAAGTACAAGGAATTCAGATTGAAAGACTTTCACCACGTCAAGGAGGAAAGATTCACCAAGCCCCTAGGGGACTTTAGGATCTTAAGACTTCAATGACAAGATAAAAGGGAAGATCCCAAGAGAGAAAGAGAACTATGACTTCAATTAGTAAGGTTCTCTTACTGTGAGTCATGAAAAGAAGCACCAAAAATTAAAAAGAAAAGACAAAGTTCGCTAAGTAACTTAAAGTATCAAAAGAGAGAATCATGAGCGGAGTGTTTCCCCCTATGTTGAAGATTGTGTATGCCTTATCGAGACAAATTAATTTAAGGTAGTATACATTCAAAGAAGACAAGCACGTTATCACAGTAATTTAGCCCCCAAGAGAGGATAAATCAAAGGATAATGAACACAAAGCACAAAACACAAGGTGGTTTCACCTAACTTTGGAGTCAATATGCTATTTATGATAACTCAAGTATATCATGTATATGTATATGCATAGAATATTCCTCATCCTCCAAAGAGAGAAAACCACCATGGAAGAAGGGAACACATGTGTCTTGTGAGTCAACATGGGAGAGACCAAAAGAGATCTCAATGCTTTGCATTGTCTTCAAGTAGACAATACTAGGGACAACAAATAGAAGAATAATGAGAAAAAATAGAAGAATATTACATAAGAAAGAAAAGAGAGAGAGAGAGAGAGAGAGAGAGAGAGAGAGAGAGAGAGAGAGAGAGAGAGACTATGGTGATAATGAAGCTAATCAAGCACGTCATCCTCCCCCCCAATCTTGTTGATCATTATTTTGGGAAGGTGGACAACACAAAAGTGGAGCCACATCAACCACGATAGATGGAGCTATCGCCAGTTCCAAACAAGGACCATGCTCTAATGATGAGTCACTTTGTTCGTTACTAAGAGCTAGGATTAGTTCTTTAGAAAATTTTGCAGATAAGTCATTGTCAACATCAAAATATTCATATTCATCATCAGAAATATTAGGATCAACATTTTCATCATTAAGAACATTCTCACCTATTTCTTCATCAAGATTAATAAGAATAGGATCTTTAATGGGAATACAACTTGAACCATCATTTGTCTTAAGCATTTTACATCTTGGAGAATTAGGTTGAAAATCTTGTTTAGGAGAAAATGGAATCATGTCGACTGTTGGTGGTTTAGGAGAAGAAATGGTTTGGGGAGAAACTTCACAAGCTCTAGCACAATGTCTTCGTCGACGTTTTCTCGCACAATGGTTTCGTCTAGTTTTGGTTGAAGGTTGAGAAGGGTTAGGCTCATTAGGTATAGTCTTTATCTCTTCTTTTAGGGAAGGATGAATGGGTTGAGTTCTTTTAGGTTGGACAATGGGAGAGGCTGGTTGTTTCTCTCTATAAGATGAAGGAGGAATGAAAGGTGTAGGAAGGAAACCAGGTCCATCATGAGGAGGAGGGATAGGTCTAACCTTAGGAGGAATAGTTTTTGTTTTGGGAGGAAGAGTGGACTTATCCATAGAAGTAATTGTCTAATTTTAGGACGTTACACAATCTTGTTTTTTTATATAACCTATGGTTTTTACTACCTTGGTGACTACACCTAGAATACTGGAAGAAGAGAGGCAAGAGGTATATATTTTTCTTATATTGTTAATATTATATTTATATATGTACATATACATTCGGGTCAGTGCAAGAAGATGAGTCCACTTTTTGGCCAAAAAGTGGAAGTGTTTGTAATGCCCATACCCTAGTCGGACTTTTAAAACCCGTTTAACCTTGATTGACTTCCTATGTGGCATTCTTGAATGGTAGATTAACTGACATGCAATGTGTAGTTTAGATAATATAAATAAATTGTGCATACTTATTATTGTGCTTTTGCATCGATTTTCGTGTAAATGTAATTGTTTCCTAACCCTTGAGATAAATCTTGAGCTAACGCCTTCATTGAATATGTATATGTATATGCATGCTTGTATGAGTTCATGGGTGCAGGAGATTGTAGGTACAACACTGCTTAGGGCAAGGTTCACCTCCTTTGGAATTTGCAAGGTTGAGTATGCTCCTTCATCTTTTGAATTCGGATTTAGTGGTCATATAACTCTCGTCTTGCCTTAGCCATGGTTAGGTGAGCATCGTGCGTGGATTCGTGGGGCTTGTTTTTCATTGGGATGCATGTCGAGAGACTGGGAGGACTTCCTCGATTTGCGTGTCATGCGCGAGGTAAGTGAGGTTTGTGATCCTAAGTACTAAATTCAAATTTATGAGTAGGCGAGCACATTAGAAATTTAGAAATTTAAATGGGTAGCTTCTTTTATATGATTAATCATTAATTTAAGAAATTGCCTTAAATTATTAATGTAGCAGGCTTAAGGTATTTAACTGGGGTTAGTGTGCTCATTTATGCATTTGTAACTTTTACGTATTTGTAATTGAAAAATTAGAATAAATAAGACTCTTGTATTAGATTAGTCTTTTATTTAAAAGTGTCGCTTTATTTTGTTGTAGCGAGTTAATTTAATAGTTAATTTTAATAACTACGATTTTAATAAATTATGCATTTTAGAAAGGAAAATTTTTAAAGTCGTTTGGGAGATAGAAATAAATTACTCATTTCCGCATTTTGGAAGAAAAAGGGGTAAATTATTATTATTTAAATGAAATTATTTTCTTTTACTTGTAAAGTCGATAAAGTATAAAAGTTTGACTTTTAGAAAATTAAATTAATCAAATGCCTTACCCGGTCAATAGTTCCAAAATATAAATGTAGAACTAAATCGATATTGAGAAATTAAAAATTTAAAAAGAAATAGAAGCATTATAATTTTAATAAGGAAAACAAATGAGATGTATTAAATAAGGTAAATGAATGACTTCCATTTCATTTTTCATTCATTTTATTTCAAAAATAAATGCCTAATTTCGAAATTAAAAATTAGGGCAAAATTAGGGCTTTTTCTTTTTAACCTAGTTTTGGAGACATTTTGGGGGTTCTTGGCTTGGGAGTTTTTTTTTAAGAAAAATGGGGAATTTGCAATGGAGCAGCAGATTGGGGAAACTCTTCATCAAGATTCATGCCCGGGATTGCACTATGAGGTAGGATTTGAATCTACCTATCTACTTCTTGTTAAAAAAAAAAAAGAGAGAATTTTTACTCATGAATGTGTTTTCTTTGAAGAATAGTTGCAGTTGCTTCTTTAAGCTTGGTTGATTTAGAATGAAGTTTGATGTTGTGTTTCAGCTTGATGAGAAAATATAGTTTTCTCATAATGGAGTTTATTTTTTTTTAGGAAAAATCTGATAAAAGAATGAGGGTTTTTACATTTGTTTTGGTTGTTTGGTTCATGAACTTTTCAAAAAAATTAGTTTCCCCAGTTGGTTATTTGTTATGAGAAATCTGGAAATCTACTTTAGGACTGAAAAAAAAGGGGGTTTTATTTGTCTTACATTTTCATTTGGGGTGTATTGTTCATGATATTCAAAAAAAAATACATATAAAAATGCTGGAGAATGCTCTTTCTTTCTGTCTCAGGCTGTGTGAGTGCACTGAGAATCTTGTTACTTCCTTTATTGTTTTCAGACTGTATTTTAGTGTCTGTAATAAAATAAATTTTAGAAAAAGAAAATTTAAAAAAAAAAAACTGTTTTTTTGTTGGCCTTGGTAGCTGCTACCAGCTGGTAGCAACGCTACCAGTGGTAGAGAACTGCTACCAAATGGTAGCAGCGCTACCAAAGGTAGCGCTCTGCTACCATTTGGTAGCAGCGCTACCCACTGTAGCGTAGGCTGCCAATGCGGGGGGGGCCCACGTGGGTTCCCTCCCTCCCTTTTTTTGAAACTTCAAAAAAAGTTTAGTTTAGTTGTTTTTTTTTTAAATTATTATTTGTTTATTATTTTTTTTTATATAATATGTTTTAAAAGAAAAAAAAAAAAAGGGGATATATGCATGTCACATATAAAAAAAAAAAGAATTTAGTTTATTTAGTGAATTAAAAATTAGTTTAAGAGATTTGAATCTAGTTGCTTTGATATTAAGTAATTTTTAAATTCAGTATCTTATTTAATTTCAAACTAGTAAATAATATATTTGGAATTCGAGAAGCAACATTTAGTAAATCCTTACGCTAACACCAGTTTTTAATTTCATGTTGATCACATTATACTCGAGTTGATACTCATTTTTAACATGGAATAACTAGTGATGGTGGTTAATAAGAGTTTTAAATAAAAGTTATTTTAGCTAGTATACCGAGGTATCGATATTATTAGCCAGGGCAATATGATAAAATGAATACCTCTACCGGTTAATGCCTATGTCGAATTAGACTTCTATTATTGATTTTGGGTTATGTAACGGTAAGATTTGGCATGGCAGTGTCTGGTTACAAGTTGGACAAGCCCCTAGTTAGGGTACCGTCAAACAATAGAATTTAGGTTTGTTGTCTTCTTATGTTATGATTTAATTTGACCCGTTTTTAAAAGGGATCACTATGTAATAAACTAACGAGGTAGAGGTGGAATGGTGTATGTGTTCGCCTAAAAGGCAAGATTGTAAAGACATGTAATTATGTAACCTTAACTATATTAAATACCAAAAGGGTCTTGCAGTTGAGCAGACCCGGAGATGTAGCCCATCCGGGGTGAACTCCGAGATCATATCTGTGTTATGTGATGTTTATAGCGTGCATTGTTTTATGTTTTAAATTTTCAGGTATGGTTGTAATCTTGCATGAGTGTATGGTGGAAGTTTAATGAATTCAAATTTAAGAGCATAATATTAAACATCTGGATAAATGTAGTTAATTAAGTTCATAAAACGTTGTGAGTTATGAATATGGCATGGTATTTAAATATTGAAATTAAAGCGTGGGAAAAGTAAATTGGTAATGTTAATTTAAATTGTAACAGTGGAAGAAATCTAGATAGAACTACTTCATTGGATTAATTGTTAAAAAGTATGTTAATTGGAATGAATGTAAAAGGGAAAACAAAGTTAAAAATTATGTCACATTTCTTAGATTGAAATTTAAAAGAAGAACATCATAGAAATATCTATCCTTTTACCTTAGTAAATGAATCACGCCATGTCAGTTATGTTTCATTACATTGGTTAAATTTGTTAAGTTATTTCACGTTTTAATCTTAACAATAATCCTCACCGGATTAATCTGTTAATCGTGTGGACTCAATCAAATATTCATGTTGTATATTGAACGAATATACTTAGTAATTTATGTTGTAATTTTGAATCAATAACCCTCACCAGATTACTTCTATAACCGGGTGAACCCAACTAGAAAACCCATATGTTAATCTTTATAAAAAGGAATCCCTCATGATTGCTAAAATTAAACTAAAATGGAAAAGTAGTTGATTTGTTGTTCAAACATTAAATCCTAGTAAAAGTATCTCTCTCATTTTAAGATCATTTAACAAGAAGAGAACAAAACATGAGATATGCAAAAAGATAATTGTATTTTAATCCGAATAGAAGGACGTCATTATGATCTTATCTCTCTAATCTTGAAATGACGAATGTCATCTAGTTAACGATTCTTTAAATTGAAGGACGCTCTCGTGTGTTCTAATGCAGACCCATCTTAATGAAAATTAGCCCATTTACTTGCATTATTAAAACTTCAAATGTATACTATGGCTACTCACATTTTACCTTTCATAAAAGAACTTCAACTCATTAGTAGGCTACGCATGATAACAAATGAAGAGACCTCACTCTACTCGTGGAAGTTTAATCCGAAAGAGACAAATTTATCTTATTAACCATTCTGTTTAATATTTTAAAAGAGGTATCAAATGTGGGTGAATATTTTAAAATCAAATGAAGGAATCCTCACTTTACTAATCATAGTTTAACCTTGAACGAACGCATCTCATTAAGCACATTTATAGCAATAAAGGATGATGTCAAGTGTGGATGGTTATTTTAAAACTCTAATGAATGAACTTTGTTATATTTAAAACGCTTGAACCCATTTGGAGACCTCCTAATGTAATTATGAATTAAAGTGCGATGAATAAATAATCTCCTCAATGGCCTCCTAACCATCGAAGTAATTGAACGCCTCCTAAAGATATAAGGTGTTAAACCATTGAACACATATTTAATCAAGGACTATGCATTACCTCGTAATTAAGATATCCAGTTTAATGGATCTAATGACGCAAGTTGAGTTAGGTGTAAGGTTGTGTAATCGCGTTAGGAAACTCCTTAGGATTGGCTGAGCCTTCCGCTGTGATATCTAAGTTGACAGACAATCTCCATTGTATTTTAATGTCGTGTCTAATAATGAATTGAGTTAACTTCAATTTAACTTAATAATGTAACTTTTCATTAACGCTCTTAATAATTGTAAAAAAAAAAAATTTACACTCTATTTGAGTGTTTTTAATCTAAACCCTTAGGGGTTTCCTGGCGGGGCATTACAGTGTTTTCCCTGATTTTTCAGGTTTTGTATCATTTGAGCTTAAATTTTGAAACACATGGAGATTGAATCTTGGAAAAAGTCACGAATATAAAAGATAGCCCTCTGAGTCTACTTTCCAAATATGTAATTTATTTTAATACCCACATAATAAAAAATAACTTTTTGAATAGATTTCTAAAAACTATGTTTTAAAAATGCCTATTTCAGGACCATACCATGCATGTGTACGACCCACACTTTTTGACACAATTAAAATTATTTTCTCAAACCATTTTGGGAAATGGTTTGTAACACACTGAAGATTGATGAGCATATTTTTCTGCATTTTTTTTCAATTTTTTTTTTTAATTAATTTTTTAATGACCATATTTATCTTTTAAAAAATTTGGCGTGTACGACCCACATAATTTCACGTAAAATTAAAATTTTTTTTTTTTTAAATAGAAAAGTATTTTGTGTAGATTGATGACATATAATTTTTTTCAAAATTAATTAAAATAAAAAAATTATTAAATTAACAAAAATCGTTAATATTTCAAGTTTATGGACCAAATTTAGTATAAATTAAATGAAAAATAGTTAAAATAATCAATTTTTAAATAAATTTACATATTTGCAATCTAGACAGTATAAAGTGAAATGGGTTATAATTTCGTATAAAAACTCTCTAATTAGAGGCATGTAAACTATTTCTGAAGTTCATATTTGTGCTTTCATTCATGGAGATTTGAATTTGCAGGTCCATGTCTCAGGTGTGGCCATCTCAGGCCTATCCCAGACCTAATCCCGAGGCAAGTCGCGGGTTGTGGAATCAACTTCCACAAAATGGGCCCCCATTTTGAAAACGGGGCCCTGTTTACGAAACGGGGGCTCGTTATTTATAAAACAGGGGCTCATTCCTAAAATTACTGTTACTGTCCAAAAATGACAAAATGCGCCCAAAAAAAAGGGGTAAAATTGGATTCAAAAATAGGGGCCCATTTTTTAAAAATGAGACCCCGTTTCATTTTCAAATAGGCCCTCGTTTGAGAACAAAATGAGGGCCCATTTAGTTTTGCCTTGGGCCCCCGTTACTTTTTGCCTCGGGGGCCCGAAGCAAATACGGGTCGCCGTTTTTTGAAAACAGGCCCCTGTTTCTAAGAGCACGTTTTCCAATGTGTAGACTTCCACCAATTTGTGACCCATTACCTTGCACTTACCCATTCATCATCTTGCATCCATGATGAGCTCTCCTAGAACAACTAGACAAGCATCACATGAAGTATACGTTTATATTTTAAATTGTAAATATACATTTAGATAGAAGTAGATACATATTTAGTTGATGTTTCTTTGTCAAAAATTATATGTTAATATGTAACAATTTTATTTTACCTACTATAACCCTTTACATTATTTAGAAATGTCATGGATCTTCTAGGACCATTTCATGATATGCTAGGATTCTTGATCATCCTAGGGGACCATCATATGTAGAAAATCTCTTGAAAAAAAAAATGAGCTGATCAAGAATTCAATTTAAGAAAATTATAGTTCAATATAGTGATTTTGATGTTAATTTGACAATTCTAAATTATTATTAACATAAGTAATCTAATTTATGGTTTGAAGAGGCTTGATTTTGATGACCCACGACAAGTTTAGTTTTTTCTAGAGACATATAGGGTCACTTGGTACATCCAGTGATTAATACCTAGCTATTCAGAATGTATATTATATATAAATCTTGAGATGGAATATGCCACATTTTATAAAATTTACTTTGATTTGGCATATAGGCCAATTTTGCATATGTACATACCTAATTCTTCTATAATTTTATATATAAAAATTCATATTCAATCTAATTTTTTCCTTGTCTACATGTCTTTCTACTTTGAAAATTAAAATTTTAATGTATAATAAATTCAGAATGGTAGAGTTATGAACAATAACATATTATAGATTAATGATTATAATTTAATAGAACATGTGAATTACAATTGAGAATCCAACTATATTAGTGTTAAATTTGGTTGCCTTGGGCAACTTCAAATTTTAAGATCATTTTTCTAATGTTATCAATCATAACATGGATTCTTAGTAATGACGAATAACAAGTACTCAAACTTGGATTCAATTTCATGTTCTAGCTCATTTTCTCTTCCTCAACTTTCATTATGTTATCAAACATATTACTTACTAAGTATATATGACTAAACATATTACTTACTAAGTCTATGATCACTCCAATGCATTTTTCTTTATCAAATTTCTTTTTTTCTTGAATTACCTTCAATTTTTGTTTCAAATGTAGATTAGCTCTTTCCTAGTAACACTTCTTGGCTTTTTTTGTAGTTAGTTTTTCTTCTGTTGTCTTGGGCTCATTTGCACTGCCCAAGGATCATTAGGATTTTCTTAAGTTCACTAGAATCATTCTATGTTCATTAGGATTATCCTAGGTAGATTGCGATTGTCCCAGGTCCATTAGGATTGTCCCAGGTTGATTATGCCTTGTAACTATTTTCATCTCATTGGTCCCACTACCTTGTTCCTTCTCATATTGGACTTAATTTATTCAAGAACTATCTTATCCATCTAACATCACTTTGTGGACTACATATTCTATCTTTCTCCATCTCTAGATTATTTTTCTACATTGGTATAAAAAGTTGAGAGGGCTATCATGCTATAGCAAGGTTTTGATATCTATTTCATTGCAATGTCTTTTGATTCTTTGCAATGTCATTAAGTAACCCTTTGCCTCTCAACTATGCAAGACAAATAGATCTCTAGGTTGTTCCTCTCACATACTTTTGAAGGTTGTCCTCAATGCTATTCATGATTCCTTTATGTTTATCCTCACACTTTTCATAGTTGTTGTAGACACCTAAAATTAGTTAAATCAATATTTAATTAATTTAAGCCTGTCAACATAATTAATTGATATAATTGTGTTATCCCTATTCTTCTCAGTGTTAATTAAATCTAATTTAATTAATCCTATCACTATTATCTGATAATTAATTTATCAAATAAATTAATTATTTCCCTATTCCTCAAATAATTATTTCTTCTAAACCCACTCAGTTAATTAATTTTAATTAATTAAATTAAATCATGTGATTCCTACAAATCACTTTTTTTCCTAATCCCCACTCAACCTAATTAATCCTTCTAGAATCTCTCATAATATCACTTATCATTATTCTCCAATTTTAAATTCCCCCACTCATGTCACATCAATCTTGAACCTCTCAAAGAAATTCAAATTTATTTGAATCCCCCTATGCATCCTCACTTTGAAATTTAAATTTCTTTTTCCCCCTTGTCCCAAAGAATTTAATATTCCTTTTTATTTCTCCAATGCATCCTTGATCCATGTCCACTATCTTGAATCAATCTTATCCCTTCATAAGCAAATCAATCTTGGCCCTCCATTGGCCTCCTCCAGTCTATAAATTGGAGCATCTTTCCTACTCAAGGGAGTCTTCCATTTTTCTATCATCATGCTGCTAATTTTTCCTCTCATCTCCCTCTATCACATTTCTATCATTTTCTCATAGTCCTCTATCAAGTCCTTGTTATCGACATCCATATATCCTTCATCCTTCATCCAAATCCTTAATCCATCTATCTTGTTGAGCATTTGAGAGCATTCCACATCTACAACATGCAAAGAGAAAATCAAGTGGAGCATCAAAGGGTCACCTTCACTTCATCAAGCTCAATCCGAGGAACAAGGGGAGGCTTATGAAGCTTTCCCTTGGTTCAATTGTTCATGTCAAGATTCATGTATTTTGTCACTATTATATAATTATTCAACATTCATGCCAAACTATCATCATTTAAGTAAGCTCTATCTTCTTTTCCCCCCTATAAGGTTACTCCTTGGCTTGGTCAAAAGAATAGCCTTACCATTTATTCTTCTACTTGTTACTTTGTCACAGTCTTAGGAGAGACTATGGCTATGATAAGACACATCTCAAGAAACTTAAAGTAATCTCAATCTAGTTCCTTCATGCATATATAAAGTAGAAGAAGATACAAGAAATAGAACCCTTAATCTTGTAGAAGAAACAAGACACCAAAGAGATATGAAGCACAATTATGATTTCTATGACTATGTCACTTTATGTTTATAACACTATTCACTATTTGCCAAGATCTTTTACTATAATAAAACAATGCATACATTTATCTTAAAATAATATATATGTTTTCTTGCATCTTTGGAATAAGATCGTCAAGTTCTTTTTACTATTTTAGTTAGTTTCTTGCTAGTTTTTTATGGGTAGTTAGTTGGTTGAAATGCTTTATAAATTCATTGCTATGTACTTATTGATTAATTTTTATGAATGAAGAACTGTTTGTAGATTTGAGCCTATCTCAAATTATCCAACAAACATTTATGTGCTAGAATTCTTAACTTCAATTATTTGGGAGGTTCTACTATGAAGGATATCTCTAGAATGGATTTGATTGGGTAAATTTTATATGATATGAGATTTTATAAAGAGAGGAGCTTGACACTTTTATAAAAAGCTTTTTTAAGATTATTAATAAAGGTGATAGTGTTCTTTTTTAAGGATTCTTGGGATCTTAATCCCCCCCTTCTTTCATTTTTCCCTCATCAATATTTTAAGTTAATTTTTTAGGTATTAAGGTGGTCTAAATTTGAATATTTTAATAATCTTACTCAATTGGAGACACCCTTAAAAATATCACTGGAAAGATCCTACTATTTTTCCTTGAGATGGATCTTCTACAAATCAAGCTACTCCTATTTGTATTCTTGTTGACATGTCTCATGATTCTCTAGAGAAATTTGATGTTCTTGCTTGGGAAAATGATTCTAAAGCAACTTATTTGGTGACTCTTGGCTATCAATATCTTGAGTATAAGAATTTTGTGAAGATATATTTCCCTCATGGATTAAAATTTGGAACAAATTTAGTTGGCCAAACTATAATCTTTTCATTTGGCTTTTAAGTTAGAATAAATGATTCATGTGGGATAATATTTTATGGAGAGGATTTATTGGCTCCTTTAATTTGTTGGTGTGGTAGTAGTGATAAAAATGATCCATACCTTATTTTGTCCCTTTCTCTTATAAATCTAAAGCTTGTGGTGAGAAATCTTATAATTCATACTTCTTCATTAATTAAATTTTTCTCTAGTATGGGGGTATCCACCTATATAAATGTTTTCTTTTTTTGTTTCTTGGGATCTAAGTCCTACTATTATACTAAGAAAAAAGTAGATGGAAAGAAATCACAAAAAAAATCATTATCATCAAAACCTTCTTATTTAGGTTTGGTAGAAGATAAAGGGTTTAGTTAAAGAAGCTATTAAATTTCTAAATATTCTCTTGAATAATTCATCTTTTCCTTATAACTATTACATTTCTTGTAGCCTAGGTATATCATTTACTACAATTTCTATTATTCTAAGTGCTATTTGGCTGAATGTTGCTAAAAACTAAATAGGATTTATAAGTGATTTGTTACTCTAGTATTTTTTTAATTAATTTTGATTGATCCTTTAGAGGCTAGGGGCTATAGAATCAGTGGATTGGATTGAGGTACTCAAGCATTGGTTTATTTCTTCATTTCTACTTGTGGCATCGTAAATTGTACACCCTTAATTGGGTGGTACAATTCCATGCTTAGGTTAGCACCCGCCTTAGTGTGTTTGTATTTTGCATTTCAAATTCCTTTTAAGAATTTAATTAATTAATTTAATTAAATATAAGGTCTTCTCTTATCACTCTACATATCATAAAATTGGGTCCTTTACCCTAAGTGTGCCCCTTTTTATTTTATTCTTCCAATTAATCATTTCATCAAATACCATAATTATGTCTTATTTTGACCTTCAAGGCCCATTTTCGCATATCAAAATGTCGCAAATATCCACAAAATATTAGAATTTGCTTTGAAATCACTATATGTTGCTTCCTTAAAAATTTGGCAAATTGTTGGTTGGACCATGTTGGTATCAACATGGTCCCGACTTTTTCTCCCCAAATTTTGGGAGCATGTTTTAGTGGTATTTTAATATTCAAATCCAAGATATTGGAAAAAAAAATTAGTTCTAATTCATTCTATGACTCAAAACAAATTTAGGGTCTCCTACATAAAGCCTTCATTTCCTCATTTGATGGATCTAAGATATAGTGATTGAAGGAGCCTCTTGTGAAGTGAAAGTGCAGGTTATATGCAATGTACAATAGTAAATAAATAATTCATCAAGAATTTATCAAGCCTTTATCAATAATTTTCAACATCCATTAGGAGCTTTGAAGACATTGATTAGTAATAGGAGATCACTGACTGTCGATTGGCTTGTACCTCTCCCTTAGGGTTTGACATGGTTTCATGTTATTTTCGTGTTTTTCTATGAGATTTATAACATTATTTTTCAGATTTACATTCATGCTTTAAATCCATTATGACACTTGTGATTTGAAGCATTTACATTTACATTTACATTTACACTCATTTAGGGTTTACTCTCCAAAGTGTAGGGTAGAACTCTAGTTTACTTTCTTGTTCATTTAGGATCTTGCATACACACAAGATTATTGCACACACGTTTTTAATATTTTTTATCAACTAAATTTGTGTAGATGGAAATCACCAAAACAAGGGGTTTGACTATGGAAAAACCCTATATAGCCACCTAGACACCATTTTTCAAGTTGCAGGTGCAAGTACAAAAATCCGACGGATGTGCGATCTTCGGAACTAACAGAGCACATAGATATAGATCCAACCTCCAAATTTGAACTCATTCTTCAAGGACCAGGGCATGGTGCCATGGTCCTCCCCAGGACTAGGGCATGGCACCCCGATCCTCTGTGTTTTTCTACATTTTTTGGCAGTTTTGTAGTTTCAACCCTCTATTTTGACAGGGACTAGGGAATGGCACCCTAGTCCTACATAGTCAGTATCAAATTTAAGTACCAGGTACACATCAGAATTCCCCTCCCTACTCTGTGCCCAGTTTCTCAGTTTTAGTTTTGTCATATTTTACATTTTTAGCTTAAACTTGTATCTTTGTTCATCCCCTAGCATAGTTGATTGTGTCATCATATTTTGCACATGTCCTCTTCATTTACAACAAAGGAACATAAAACCTAAGAGATATTCCATGGCTCTCTCTTCCTCACAAGAGGTAGCCAAAGTGAACTATCTCCCTATGCTCTTTCATATTCCACTGTGTGTACATGAGAGTGGAATTAGGTCTTAGTCACCCGATTCCATTTTTATGCTCCACATTTTTGTGAAACTGATGCAAATACCTTTAATTATGATTTATGTTCTCATATCTGAGTGTTTATGCTATTTCAAATTCAAATTTTCATTTACAAGTTTGATTTCCTTACAAATTAAAAAAATTAAGAGGTTAATTTGATTGAAACCCTAATTTTGAGATTCAAAATTGGACTTGTGCATTGCTTAATTTGGATCAATAATTTCAGATTTAATTTGGGAACACTTTGCACTTATATATCTCACTTTGCAGTGCTTGCAGTGGTAACAATTGAACATTGTTTTCTATTTTGCATATGTTATCATTTGAAAAAGGAAAATTATTGTCATAATGCATTAATTTCATAGATGTGTTAATGGGTTGGCCTCCCTTGTTTTAATTTAACCCTCTTAAATATCCTCCTATCCATGAGGACATTTTAGTGCAAAAAAGAGTTGTTACCAATTCCTTCAAAACTCTCCTAGGTTGTAAAGATGAAAATTCAAAGAATGATACTGATAATTCTCATAAAATGTATCTCTCCCATGAAGCTATCTTAGAAGAAGAAAATGATATCATAAAAACCTTTCTTAATGTTACCCTAACTTCCTTACATAATGCTTCTCTTAGAGAAAAAGTTTTAATGGGCATTGACTTATCTTCTCCTAAATTTGGTCTTACCAATGGGGGCACATTAGTGAAACAAGAGGTTATGAACACTTCTTTTGAAGATCTCCTTCCTAAGTATGAATATTTAAAGAGTGATGTTCATTTTCCTCCTAAGAAGTACTTTCCCCATGAGGATCATTTGGTGCAAGAACATGGTATTATCCCTACTTTTCCTAGTGATAGAATGCCCTCTTTTGATTTCAATAAAATTCACACTAGAGAGGAAGCATTAATGAGCAACGCTTGTCCTTTTCCTAAAGCTTGTCTTAACCATAAAGAGACCTTGGAAGAAGAAGATGAAATCATAAGAAATTTCCTTAATGCTCTCTCCCCTAAAGATCCTATTAAAGACATTTTGAGGCAAGATGATAAATTTAACAACACATGTGTTGATAATCTCCCTTCTAAGGATGGAGCATTACTAAATAGTGTCATTCCCTCTCTGAAAATTGGCCTTAACAATGGAGACATCATCATGCAAAAAGAATTTTTTAACACATCTTGCAATGATCTCCCTCTTTGGGGTGAACCTTTGGAGAATGATGTTGATTAGTCTCTTACTATGTCCCTCTCTCGTAAGAATACCTTGGTCAAAGAACATGACATCATGATAAAAGAGGGTGATGTGATTGAAAACTCTCTTAATAACACCCCACCTTCTATTCATTTCAATAAACTTCCCTCCAAGGATGACACATTAATTCATAATGCTCTCCCCTTTCCCAAACTTGGTCCTACTCATAAGGATGTCCTATTTCAAGAAGAGATTGTTAATAATTCCTTCCAAGATCTCCCTCTCAAGGATGAAGCTTTGAAGAGTAATTTTGTTCCTTCTCCTAGAGAGTCCCTCTCCCATGTATATCCCTTGGTGATAGAAGATTATATGATCTTTCCTACTTACACTATACCCTCTTTCAATAAATTTACCTTTAGGGATGAAACATTAATACCTACTTGTAGTCTATCTCCTAAAATTGATCCTATCCATGATAATATTTTGGTGCAAGAAAAGACTATCAATACTTCTTTCAATAATCTTTATCATACGAGTGATGTTCATCCTTCTTATAAAATTCATAACGACACCTTGGAATGAGAAAATGATCTTAGGTCACAAGGGTTTGATATTCCTAAACCATCTTCAAACAATATGATACATTTGAATGGTTATGAAACACCTAACAAACCCCTCTTCATAGTTCAAGGTGCTAGTCCTTCTCCAAATTCTGAACCTCTAAAGAAGCCTCTCTTGGTGGCTCAAGGTGGTTATAGTGATGATTCCTTCCGCACTCCTAACAAACCAGTCATTATTGTGCAAGGAGATTATCCTACTAAGAGCCCTCATGAGTATGCTAAACAAATCACCCAAGAGAGTTACAATGTGGTTTCTCACACATATAATACACAAAATAATATGCAACCTAATCCTCCTCTAGTCATTCCTTCTTCACTTCCCACTTCTCAACCTATTCTTCCACAAGCACCTCATATCCCACAAAATCTTAGTAAGGAGTATGATATTATTGAACAACTTAAATCTACTCCCACTAAGATATCTCTTTTCGATTTGATTCAAACTTCATTAACTTATCATGGAATGTTACAAGATGCTTTAAATAATTTATATGTCTCACCCGCAATGACACCTAATAATATGGCTTCTTTGATTGATCCTATAAGAACTTGTAAAGATCAAATTGTATTCACACAAGATGAGTTGTCCTCCCATGGGATTCAACACCATTATGATCCTCTTACAATTGTTATTATTATCAATAATAATTCTATAAGAAGAACCCTTGTTGACAATGGATCTAGCCTTAATATTTGTAGCGTGGATTTATTGCATAAGATTAATATGGATCTTTCTCTTATTCAACCTAATTCTCTTATTATTAGTGGCTTTGATAATATTCCTAAACAATATTTAGGTACTATAACCTTGCCTATTAAGGTGGGACCTATTATTTTGCCTACACCTATACATGTCATGCCCGATAAGATCACCTACAATATTCTATTAGGACAACCTTGGCTTCATAATATGCAAGTTGTCCCCTTCTACTTTGCATAGGCGACTTAAGTTCATCTACAACAATAAGATGTATACCTTGTTAGTTGATAGCAATTTGAATGCTCCATTGCATTCCAAATCTTCTTGTTCAACTACTTATAATCCTTCTTCCAATTCTCTTGCATCTTCAAATATATCCATTTCCTTGAATACCCTTGTTCCCTCTAGTGATTCCAAAACTCCTGAAAAGGATTCTACTCAATCTGAATCTTCTCGCAAAGATATCTTTCCTCCTGAAGGGGTACTATCAGATGATGATTGGGGATCTCTAGACTTCAACCCTACTTTTGTGGGAGAATATAGGGTCTCTTGGAAAGGATCTAAATTTTAGAAAGAGAAAGATAAGGATCAACCTAAAAAGCAACCCACTTTGTCTAAACAACTAAGTAACAATTTTGTGGATGCTTCTAATTCAAACAATTCTTCATAATCTTCTTCTAATTCATATAGCACTGAGACCTATGAGGCCCCACTGTCTCTATCTAATTTGGCATCCCTTTATAGTTTAGGTTTTCACATTTTATCTAAGAGTGGATATAATGGCAATGGTTGTGGTGCAAATGAACAAGGAATTAAGGTTCCTTTAGAAAATAACATGCATGAAGCTTCATTTGGATTTGGATATAATCCTTCAAAGCCTATCAAAGTATCTAAAAGACCATCTCTCAATGTGAATGCTATATTTAGTAGTGATGATGACCTCATCTCCATTAGATCGTCCTCTATGTCTCTCAACACTCATCCCTTTGCTAAGGAAATTTTGGTGATGAACAAGTCTCTTTATGAATCTCCTCAAGATATTTCCAATCCCGCATATGAGGTTTTATCTTCTATTCATTCTAATATCCTCTCTTCTAGAAATAAGGCTCTAATGAGTTATACATGTCCCTTTCCTAAGGTTTCTTGTGCACAAGAGGAACATGACTTTGTGGCTTATTCTTATCCTACAAACTACTCTCTTGTTCAAGAATTCTCAATATTTATCATCTTATACTTATTTTTAATCTCTCAGATGGTAGAGCATTTAACATGTCATATTCAAATTCTTCATCCAATTTGTCATATCTTCAAATAACATTAGTGGCTATGATGTTGCTCATCTTTATGTGACATTGGTAGCTCACTTACTAGGGGTTCATTGTCATTCATGATGGTACAATTTCACCTGCAATAATACTTTGGAAGTAACATAATAGCCTATTTTTGTCCTATCTCTTGTCTCTATGTGTGGGGGCAAGAGTGGTTTCAAACATCTCTCCTTCCTAAGGTTAAAAACTTTCCCCTTTGTGAAGTAGTGTCTTCTATTAGGATTTATTATCGATTGTAGAGGTGTATATTCCTATTGGGAACTCCCTCTCTCATATTGGAACAAGTATCCTTAATGAGGATCTTAAGTGGATATCCTTAATTGGGACCTCTTTCGTGGTGTTTTAAGTCTTTAATCATTCACTGAATTCTTTGCTTCATTGAGTGGTATCTTTTATAAGGAACCCTTCTATGTTGTGAATATTTGTATCCCTAATGAGGATCTATTTCCTTCTCTTAGAAGAGTGTTTTAATAAATAATCTCTCTTTGATGTCCTTGCCTCTATGCTTGGTGGGCAAGGGTGATATTTCAATCTTCTATTCTTTCTTCAATGATTCACCTTTCCTTTGTGGAGTTGCATTTTTCTTTTTATGTCATCTCTTACATAGAATATTTGTAGTCCTTATTTAGGACCTATTCTTTGTGAAATGATTCATCTTTCATGAATAATCTCTCCTTAGTGAAAGTGTGAAATCTTTTGCTAAGAATCCTCTTTTTTCTACATATTGGAGAAGGTGTGTATTCTTATTTTCCTTCTCCTCTTTTTCAAGATGTTATCTTTATCAAAGATTCCCTTCTACTCTTAAGGTGGATGTCTTTTGCATAATGATCTCTTCCTCTTTTTTCACAATTTAAAAGGTAATTATTTTCTAGACCCTAACTCTGCATTCTTTCACTTAATCTTTCATCTTATGTTAGAGAGCTCCAATCCTCACACTCTTCATTGTGTTGGAATTGTGGTTTGGTTCTCTTTCTTACCAAATGTTTCATGATGAGCTTTGATCTTGTATCAAACCTTGTTGTGATAATTTGTCATCAATCTCCTTTCACAATTCGATGTGGTAGATATGATACCCTGTTTCACCTCACTAATTAGCAAGCCGAAATAGGGGGGCATATAGCTACCCACGAATTTCATCACTTCCCTAGTAAGCATTTAGGTGATTTTGTGATTTTATCTAACAAGTGGTTTTGTAGGGTTTGGTTCCTAATAGTGTACTGTAGATACCGCTAGGCGCTTCGTCTGACACCTTATGGATATATCTTTTTTGATGAATGTTTACTTTATCTTGCATATGCATGTAGTGTCATATGATCACTAAAGTGGGGGCTAAATGTAGCATCATAAATTGTACACCCTTAATTGGGTGGTACAATTCCACACTTAGGTTAGCACCTGCCTTGGTGTGTTTGCATTTTTCATTTCAAATTCCCTTTAAGAATTTAATTAAATATAAGGTCTTCTCTTATCACTGTACACATCATAAAATTGGGCCCTTTACCCTAAGTGTGCCCCTTTTTATTTTATTCGCCCAATTAATCATTTCATCAAATACCCTAATTATGTCTTTTTCGACCTTCAAGGCCTGATCCCGCATATCAAAACGTCACAAATTTCCACAAAATCCTGGAATTTGCTTTGAAATCACAATATCTTGCTTCCCTGAAAATTTGGCGAAAAGTTGGTCGGACCATGTTTTCAGACCATGTTGGTACCAACATGGTCCCAACTTTTTCTCCCCGAATTTAGGGAGCATTTTTTGGCGGTATTTTAATATTCAAATCCAAGAGATTGGCAAAAAATATTATTTCTAAGTCAACCTATGACTCAAAACAAAGTTAGGGTCTCCTATATAAAGCCTTCCTTTCCTCATTTGAATGAGCCTCTTGTGAAGTGAAAGTGCAGGTTATACGTAGTCTACAATAGAAAATCAAGATTCATCAAGCCTTCATCAATCATTTTCAACATCCATTGGGAGCTTTGAAGACATTGAAGAATAATAGGAGATCACCGACTTCTAATTGGCTTGTACCTCTCCCTTAGAGATTGGTATGGTTTCATGTTATTTTCATTTCTTTCTATGAGATTTAGAACATTCATTTTCAGATTTAAATTCATGCTTTATATCCATTATGGAACTTGTGATTTGAAGCATTTCCATTTAAATTTACACTAATTTAGGGTTTACTCTCCAAAGTGTAGGGTAGAACTCTAGATTTACTGTCTTGTTCATTTAGGATCTTGCATACACACAAGATTCTTGCACACACATTTTCAATACATTATCGGCTATTTGTGGAGGTGTAAATCACTAAAACAAGGGGTTTGACTAAGGAAAAACACTATATAGCCACCTAGACACCATTTTTCAAGTTGCAGGTGCAGGTACAGAAATCCAGCGAACGCGCGATCTTTGGAACCAATGGAGCACACAGATACAAATCCAACCTCCAAATTTGAACTCATTCTTTAGGGACTAGGGCGTGGCACCCTGGTCCTTCCCGAGACTAGGGCATGGCACTCTAGTCCTCTATGTTTTTCTGCATTTTTTAGCAGTTCTATAGTTTCAGCCCTCTATTCTGACAGGGACCAAAACAGGGTGCCATGGTTCTACACAAACATCATCAGATTTCAATACCAGGTACACATCATAATTTCCCTCTCTGCTCTGTGCTAATTTTCTGAGTTTTAGTTCTGTCATATTTTGCATTTTTAGCTTGAATTTGTATCTTTGTTCATCCCCTAGCATAGTTGATTGTGTCATCATATTTTGCACATGTCCTCTTCATTTACAACAAAGGAACATAAACCCTAAGAGATATTCCATGGCTCTCTCTTCCTCATAAGAAGTAGCCAAAGTGAACTATCTCCCTAGGCTCTTTCATATTCCACTGTGTGTACATGAGAGTGAAATTAGGTCTTAGTCACCCGATTCCATTTTTATGCTCCACACTACTTATATGGGATACTATTTCAGTAATCTACTAGATGCCCGTGCTATTTTTTGTTGCAATGACTTTATTTTGCAAGAACGATGTCAAAAAGCTATTTGTAAGATAGAATCTACAGCCTTAGCTACACTTTTGAATAAAGGGAGTTCTAATCATCATTCTTGGTATTGGGTTTCTATTAATGAGTAGATTTTGTGTCATCTTATTACTCTTCACTCCATTTCTTCTATTAATATCCCTAAGGAGTGAAATATGGTTGTGTACTATTTAGCTAGATTGAATTCTTAAAATGTTGATAAGTGATACATTATGGACTGGGGGATTTTTACCCTTGGATAAATCCAAGATGCTTCCCTAATGTTGGTTAACATATTTGTCCTTCTTAAATACCTTTCAAAAAAATGACTCCCAAATGCCCAAATTGAAAGACAAAAACAAGAACCAACAGTTGAGTCACTTGCAATGGTGAGTGCAAGTTCTCTTTGAATTTTGATATGAAGGTAAATCTCCCTTTGTTGGATAAAAATGTATATTTTCTTAATATTCTTTTAATTGGAAAGCAATAAAGGCAACTAGAATCTGCTCATAGCTATAACACAAATGCGAATAACAGACTTATAATGAAGTGAATGAAGATAAGTAAAACACAATTTAATTACCCACACCCAAGAAAATACCCTTTTCAATAGAATCAAAATGCCCTCGATTCTGATCGAGTCTCTCTCATGACTCAAAGGACAAGGGGGGTTAGAATGCCCAGGCAAAGAGCTAACATCAGATTTCTTTCCAATATATAAGTTATTTCTGAAATCAAAGTTTCAAAATTAAATGCATACACAGTTTAATATAATAGAAAAGGCAATGAAAGGTAATCACAAGAGAAACAAAGCTCATTGTAATCAAAAGAAAATATTGATAAATGCATAGATCAACAAAATCTTCTTCATTCCATCAGTGCCAAAATGTAAGCTCATAGACTCAACACTTCTAAAAAATAAAACTGTGCAATCCAAAAAGCAATGCCACCCCCTCTTTTTTACAATAGAAAGAGAAAAAAAAGAAGCTTTGCTCTTTTCTTTCATTACATATATATAGCCTCTCTCTTTTTTTAAAGAGACTTTCAGTTATCAATAACTGATTCTTGAAAATATTATTAAATAATCTTGTCTTTTATCTTTTATCTTCTTCCCGACAACTCTTCATTCTTTAGCTTCAAATTTTTTATCCTCCATTCCTTTCTAAGAAATATTTGTAGAAAATTTAAATTAAACACATCTAATTATGTGTTGACAGGTGGACATATTTTTTATATCTCCAGGATAAATGATTATCTAGATCTCTATTTCAAAAGAGTCCCCACCATGAGCTTCTCATAATAATCTTTTTCTCATAAATTTTTATAGACCCGTACTCAGCGATCGATGCGATAATATTTTTCCAATTGCGTCGGTGAGGATTTAGAAAACTAGGTTTTCTAAAACATATCAAAACTTCCAGGCGATCCAACTATTCAATTGATAGTTATACCCCCGCACAGAGACTGATTTTTCTGTCTCAGAATAAAGACTCGAAAATATTGTGGTTATAGGCTGCATTAAAAAACTATAAATAATATACATGTCAATGTTATTGGATTTTTAAACTTGTTGAATTTTGAACCCACACACTCTGAACCTTCATCTATTTAATCTAATGAATTTCCGAGCTCTAAATTCGAACCTCTGAAATTGAACCTGTGAACCTAAACTTTGAACCTTGAACTTGTGAAGTTCAATCAGAAGGTTCAAAAACACAAACTGCGCCCACAATATGCTTCATTGATTGCTTTTCCTTTCCATTTTCCTGTGCATTGAACCTGTGAACCTTAAACCTTGAACCTATGGGGTTCAATCAGAAGGTTCAAAATTACAGACTTTGCCCACAATATGCTTCATTTATCACTTTGTCTTCATATTTAGGTGTGCGTTGAACCTTTGAACGTTTAACCTTGAACCAAAGAAGGTTCAAAGTTCAAGTTCAATGACCAAAAAATACGAAGACCTTACACTCATAAAGCTAAAGCTATGATACAACCCACTCCAATTGAACTCGAACTTTGAACTTTTTGAAAAGGTTCAATAGTTCAAATTCAATGGCAATTGTTCCTTTGGGATGCCATAGAAAAACCTACATAACATTTTACTGAGGGCTCCGTTTCTTGTGAAATTTTAATTGTAGAATAAATAAGCCAAGTACAACATAACTCAGAAATCATTTTTTTCATAGGACACATAAGACTTGAAATTTAATCGTTTGGGAATATGGGTAACCCAAAAATAAAAGCATTAAAATCTCTCAACCAACATGGAGTTTGGCCATAAAAAATGGTCATTTTGGAAAAAAGGAGGTTAAAATTATCTCTACAAAAGGATTTTGTGTCATCTTTCACATAATTTTGAAAAATAATCATTTTTTTTGTGACTGGCAAGTAGGGGATGTCCATGAGGGTCCTTGAAAGTTTGAACAAAGGTGACCTACACTTTCAACATTAAAACATTTGCAGAGGGTTTGTGGAGGTCCCCCATTTGTGGAGGGTTTGTGGAGGGTGTGTTATGCCATCACATTAAAAAGTTTACCAAACGTAATTTTAAAAATATATATATAAATAATTATAAATGATATCATATAAAAATATATAAACTAACATATTTATTATTATTTAATTCATGTAATTGTTTTCAAATCTCTTCAATATAATATAAATTATTATCTTATTTATAAGACCTCTATTTTAATTTAAAATATTTTATCGCTAAAAAATAATTTTTAATTAACATCGACATAACATTTTTTCAATCCAAAATAATGTTTCAAATATTATTAAACTTGAAAGCTCACAAACAAAAAGCCCATCTTCAATAAAAGCTCAAATATATTGATCTATTTATCCCACAAATATAAAGATATTCAATTTAAATAGCAGAATATGCAAGACTATTGTGTAGCTGGCTGGGTACACTGTCAAATTCAGCCATGGATGGATAGGATACCATATATTTTTAAAATTAAACCCATGGGGTCCATTATTTAGAGAAAACACCAGTTCCTATTAACAGCACAGGATCTACATAAAAATTGGCTGATTGGGTCTGTTGAAAGTCGACTCCACCCTTAGCTTTTATATGGCACTTCCTCATTTAGCATGCTGCGGATTTCCCACATGTCAATTAGGCTCCATGGATTCTCCCACTGAAGAATTTCATGAATGTCCCTTTCAACCTGCTTAAGCTCTTTCATCATATTGTCCAGGCAGAAGGCCAGAGAACTCAACGCAATGATCAAATCGTTATTCAATCCACCCACATCTCTACCAGTGAGGCATGCATCTGCCATCAGCACCTTGATACTTTTTAATAGAGAATTAATGGCGTCCTCATCATCTGCAATGCTCTGTGAAATCTGTCTTAGTTCAGAATTATGTGGGTGTTCTTCGTGGGCTGGTTGTGTTTCAGAGCCAGATTCAAGGTCTGCGAAAGTATGATGTTGGTGATTATGATGATGAAAAATCAGCTTGGGTATGGACTTAACTTCAAGGACCTGTACAAAACACTGGTATGGAGGACTCACTCTGTAACCGAATTCCTGAAGGTCATCTCTGATGAGATCATAGATTGCCTCTATTGAGATATGACTGCTGGAGCAACTCTCGATGATGGATTCATAGGAGCGCATAGAAAAGTGCAGGAGGTCTCCTATCTTACAAACATCGCCCAGAAGTTTTGAGTATATAGTCTCTGGAAAAGGCAGAAACCAGAAGTCTGGCTCTGTCTTGGCTTCTTCTATACTTCTTCTTAGCTGACAAATATGATACTTTAAAGCATTTTCCTTGTCTTTGAATTGTGAAAGAGCCGCTGGCAATGAATGTATGCACTGCTGGGTGATTTGAGCAGAAATAATGGCGGTGGTATATTCCTGGAGATGAGAAAGGGTGAGAACAAGCTCTTTTCTAGCAATGGTCGCAGCTCGGCGTGGCTGAAGAATCAACTCCACCACCATATAACATACTATTCCCACCATGGTCTCTGTGATTCTCTCCATTGCAAATACTGAAGGACTGGGTGAAGTCTTTCGGCCAAGGATGAAGACTGCTGAAACGACTGCAGACACACCTCCTGCATAACCATACATCTTGCTCTGCCTTAGAAAACTCGTAAATACTACCCATGGGATTAGAGCTACGATTCCTAGAACCATATATTTCTCTGTCAAAACGCTACCAATGACACCATAGATGGAGCCTGCAACTGTGCCCTGTACTCTCACATTGCCCAGTTTGAACGTCGCTTCTCTGGAAGAACTCAAGCTTATGGCCACTGCGATTCCACCCCAAAACCCATGTTTTGAGCTGATTAAAATCCCTGTTAATACTGAAAGCCCCAGGGATAATGAGCATTTTAATGGTACAACCATCCTATCCCTGTATATTTGGCAAAAATATCTTATAAGCCATTGAAGTATGGCCTCAGTCTGCGCTCCCTGCTGTGGTGCATCAACGTTAATGGATATAGTTGTTAGAGGCAAAGCACACAGGCGGCAATAATCAGAATTATTTTGAGATAAAGTGCTGGTTTCCTGCTTTCCGTTACCCATTGGGACAATCTGCTGCAATTTTTCACTACTTGGGTCGGAGTAACACAATACATCTATGGCTTCCTTACATAAACGCTTCAGATTGAACATAAAAAAAAAGGTTGGTAGATAGCACCCGAATGCATCAGAAGATAGTGTTTCATGGTCAGATGATTTATTACTTGGGTTGGGCTTTTGCATATTGGAATGATAAGCTCTCTGTGTGAGTACTGTTAAGACTTCGTCCAAAGAATTCAGTGCTGCTCTTACTTTCTCAACAATGAGTTCTTCCTGGTTAGGCATTGTGTTTGTTCTTGCGAAGCAAACAGATCCCGCTTGCTTTAAAGCCAGGCTGGTCCACTCTGCCAGATAGAGCAACGGGTCTTTAAGCAATGCGTGCATCAGCGGTCCGATCTCAAAGGTGGAGGAATATTGCAGAGCCATTTCCATTCCTGCTAGGGACTGCCTTAGATTGCAGAATTCTTTACTAATAGCACTCACAGAAGATGAGTATCCAAGACCTGGAAGCTCCCATCTTAAGTAATCCTGTTATATCACATCAAGAAAGACAATTATCAGAGACAAATACAGACTTGGGTCCACAAAAATCTTGGGGATTTATTGGTGTCATAATGCAGTCAATCTTTGGTCAGGTTACATCTTGTATATTACAAAACCTAACGCATAAAGGATAGAAAGCAGTGGCTCCATTTTCCAATAACCAATTGCATTTGCACCATTTGTACTATTAAGGAGGAAAAGGAAAAGGAAAGGGTTTTTTATAGTTTAAAGATGTCAGTCATTTATGTATGGGTCTATCTAAAACTGCACTAGAACTTGTGACCTATCTTTCAAGAGTACAAGTTCTCAACCACTAGACCAAGTGATCATTTGGTTTTATTTGCTTGAAGTCGCTAGCATGGACTTTGTGCCCTTAAAACAACGAAAAAGCACTACAAATTTGAGAAACTGAAGGCCAATGAAATAAAGCACAAAATCCAGTCATTTGAACAATGATAGTTCATTGAAACTCTAATAAATCTATCTCATCCAATCAATAAATATATATTCAATGGGAGTATGAATTAGATGTAGAGGCAAGGATTGGTGCTTGGACATGATCTAGACTTTGGAGAAAATGTTTCAATTATTTAGCTATTAGATATGAGATATGAATTCAGTGGAGAGTGGAGAGTGGAGGGTCAAGGATCAGTTCTTGAGATGTCGTTTCGATTTCATAGAAAGTGTTAAATTATTTAATTATTGGTAAAGGGATATGAATTGAGTTGAGAGTTAAGGATTGATGCTTGGAACATGATTCTAACTTCATTCAAACTATAATTTTTTTAAATCTGAAACAAAACAAAAAATATAAATAATAATTTACTATTATTATTATTATAAATTAATATTTAAACAAAATCTATATTAAACTTACAAATTTAAATATTATCCATCTTAAAATTATTTGAACTTAAGAAACTAATTAGTCATAATAATAAATTATAATTCATATTAAATAGTTAACAAAACTATAATTTATTCAACATATTTCAGACAAAATACATTTCACATATTTTGAAATACGAATGAATAAACAGATAATTTATTTCAGACATTGATAGTGCATACGAATGAATAAACAGATAATTTATTTCAGACATTGATAGTGCATACGAATGAATAAACAAATAATTTATTTCAGATATTGAAATAACATCATCATATTGACAGTGGATATGAATGAATGTTTAGAAACCTTTCAAAAGGAAGAAACTTTACAATTTCATCTATTAGCTCTGGAAAAGAAATTTTCTCCGAGAAAAGAATATTTTCTATCATTGTTGTTCATACCTGTTTGTTTTGGACTTTCTCAAGCATAGTAAGTCCTGCAGAGGACAATGATTTAGCCTGAAAGCGCAATGAATTCACCTCCTTATAATCATTTGCACTGAATGCCTCGACCAAAATCCTTAAAACTTCTGATGTTATGCGAGCAGTCAGCTTACTCTTCTCTTGAACCTGGCCATTTCCAATCCATGAAAATCAGCTTGTTCAAACAGTGCAGACAATTATATACTTCAAGGCTAAAATATCACAACTTTTAAGAAAAATAAAAAGGGAGGACTAGCTTAATTGATGAAAAAGTGGGCTGGAGCTTGGTTTGATTGGCAATAGTTTCTTATGGCTAGAGTCTGGTTAGATTGGCCATGGCCATAGTTTCTTTCTGTAGATATAAGATCATGATGTTCAGTCTTCTCCAATTCATATGATATCGAAAAATCTAATATTACTGATCAGTTAAGAAGTTTACCAGATGCACTACAGTTTAAAAGGGACTATCTGATTCCTACATTAAAAAATACCTGATCAAAGAAGTGGGTAAGGTCTCAGATGTAGTACCTGGTAACAGGCAAGCCTTGGAACAGGAAAAATCAAAGCCAGGAGAGCACAGGCAGTTCCAACAAAAGTAGTGGCTGCAACACGCAAGGGGTACATAACCGGGTCCAAATTTTCCCTATTGGAAAACGCCGAGACATAAATCATTACCACCTGAGCGCAGGCCACCCTTTTAGACGTTATATGAATCATATTCGACCACACGATCAAGAAGCTGCTCACAGTGACACACAGAGTTGTTACCCAAGTGGAAAATCTCTCTGGTTTGATGACCCACAAGACCAGAATTGCAGGCAGGGCTCCATGAAGTACTCCAGCCATTACAGAAAATGCAGAGCGCAGAGCTTCTCCCAGCGAGGCCTCTCCCACCACAGTAACTGCCATTATATATGCGAAGAGAGGGAAAGCCATCCAGTCGGAATGCATGTCACTGTACTGCATCATCATCCATGCCAGAAGGCACGCCCACCCTGTCCGAAATGCTGCGCTCACTCTCGACTGCCAAAACACACTTTCGTAACTCGCCGCCATTTAACTACCTACATGCACAATAACAATATTCATTATAAGCAATTGAATCTGCAAAATCTCTGCTTTATAAGAAAAAGAAGTAATTATTTAACTATTTTCAAATTCGATTGTATGTATTTTTCATCAACGTTTCAGATGTGATCTATTATCAAAATGTTAGAAAGTGATATATTTCTTTTACATTCTTTAATATCTTGATGATAGATTCTAGAATGTGATCTGAAATATTGATGCAAAACAAAAACACAATCAAATTCAGAAACAGTTAAATGATACACTTCTGAATTGTAGCAATCTGATAAAATTAAAAAAAAAGATTGTATATTGGTGAAGTTAATTTACCTATAAGATCCAGCGACAGGTAGGACAAAGAGCTGGTGTGATTTATAATTGGCAATCTGGGATAAAATCCAAATTTAAATAACCTCTGTAGATAAGTGTTAATCATTCCTTCACAGGACTTTAGCCAAGCGCATTTTGTGGCTGGTCGGCTAATCCTGGTAGGCTTCACGAGCTCAAGTACATGTGCTTCCGTATATCCACTCAAGTACAAATCATCCTTTCATGTCTGGAGTGATTCATCTCTAGTCTTTTAATAGTGAAGAATTGGGACTTAGATTTAGGGCTAACAGCAAATTAGCTTCGACACACTATGAAGAGGCAATTCCATCTTATTTGGCCCTTCCAACACTGAAAGTGAATAACTAAGTCTAAACTAATCTTATTTCTAGAGTTGAGAGCTATTTATTTTAGATAAGGATGGAAGGCAACTAAGTGGCCTAGTACGCGGCGCCATGGAAGAACTGTATATGAGTCTTTATTGCAATGCGCATGATACCCAATGTTTTCTTTGTGGTCTTCCTAGTCATCCTTGTGCTTGCAAACAAACTTAAAGCATAATGCATAATATTTTAAGGCGTACTCTACTAGGCTAAATCTCAAAGAATCTGTTAATGTCGATGTAAACGTTATTATTATATTCACAGAGTCCAACAAAATGTCCATTCTTACTGTCAACTTCAATATGTAATTTGTGTGTGCTCTAAATCTATATTATTGATCTGCAGATTAGTATGAAAGAGTGAGAATTTTGACATCTTCGTGTCATAATTCGAAAGAATTGCCCACATATTGGAACGGTAACGAGGTTTTGCATTACACCCATTTACTATAATCCTTCTGGGCAATAGCAGAAACGTGAGATGATAGGAGAATAAATTGGGAACAGAATTAGAACTGAACTTGACCCAAAAAATTACTTTTTATTGTTTATAAAATGGCATTACGTGCATTTTTCTATTGATACGTTGCATAATTTCACAAATCGATTCAACTACACATCATACAATCTTCTACACGTCTGATCGTATATATAATTAAATTCTTCAAACCGACGGTAAGAGAACTGTTCGAAATCATTGAAGGGATTCATTTAATAAAGTAACAGATATGATACTTGAATGTAATTTGACCCATCTCTACTCACTTTTCGAATTTTGGACGACCACCCTAGGATTGAATTCTCATTTATGGAAAGGTAAGATTTACTTTCTCTGCACATCAGCTATGCAGATTTCCCATTTTTGGAAACATAATATGTAGTTCTTGTGCATTCCGGATGTGTAGATCTTAATAGAGAAAAGACATGGTCATTACAAATGGAATTGATTCGACGGGCACTGGCCATTTTGTTTGCAGTTGTGAGAGAATATGAGCCACGAAAATTTTCTCACTGATCATGGTATTTTGAGTTATTTAGGTTTTCTTTCTATTTGCTTTAGCAATAGTTCTTTTCGATTAAAAATCACAAAAATTATTTATTTATTACTTTTTAATGAATAAATGAACTATTAGTAAAATTATAAGTATACATTTTATTTAAAAGTAATTTTCTTCTTTTTGAAATCCCAACATTTAAAAAATAATTTGAATTGATGATTAATTAATTAGAGCCATTTTCAAAACATTCAAAAATTATTCATATTCCAATAAATCTAATGAATTAATTTATAGATATAATTAATTAAAAAATCTAAAAATTGTTTAATCTAAATTAAACATACTTTTAAATAAATTTCATTTATTCAAAATAAAATGGTTCCATGTTATTATTTCAAATAGTCATAACTAAATTATTTGTGAAAATATAAAAAACATGTTAAATTAATTTATTGTAAATAAATTTTGACTTATTTACAATAAATTAGATAAATAGTAATGTTTCAAATGAATTATTTTTTTTAATAAAATAAATTAGACTTAATAATTGTGTATATAAATAAATTATTAAATCTAAATAGACTCATTTTAAATATTTATGTTGGTGCTCAAAGTTGCAATCCTACAAATTATAAAAATAACCTCCAAACCTAATGTTATGGAAAGTTGAACTTATGATTAGATAGTGGCTTATAATGAATTAATGCATAAAAGAGCCCATGTGTTTTCTTCTTCTTTAGGTACAATTGTGCTAAGGGGGTTTTCCTTAAGGTTAAGTCTAAAATGGGCAAAAAAGATTAGCAATAAAAAAATATTCTAAAAATGAATCATGCTATAATGTACCATGAGAATCTATCATGAAACCTCAATATTGATTTGTATGGAAACAAATTTTAAGTAGAGATACAAGGTGTACATACAAATTAAGATATCCAATTCATTTCCCAATCAGGTTGTAGATAAGGACCTACCTCATGTACACTTTCAAGATAAGCAACTTTGCAAAGCCTTGTACATATTATTCAAAATTTTAAACATTATTTTGATATGATTTTATGAGGTGTGATGTATTGTAATGCTGGTTGTATATCAAATCGTGAATTTAATTCAAGTGATTTTATGATTTATTTTATGTATATTGGTGTGATGGAAGATTGGAGCTTTGCATATTGGCTCCTTGGTCCAAATAAAGTAAAGGAGTTAAATCTTAAAACCAAGAGAACAAATATGAATGAAATCCAAAAGATCCATAATATAACTAGGATGAAGATACTGAAAACAAAGTTTTACTTTTATATACACAAGCTAGGCTTTGTACATTTCAAAAATATCACCATTATATCTTACCATCAAAGATAAAACACACTTCTATAATCCATGAAAAAGTAAATGTATTTAAGCTATTATGATGCAAAGGTAATTTGTGAAGGCTTCACATTTTTTTTTATTTCTATGCTAATCAACTCATCAAATGCATAGCTCAAGTTAGCAATTGTAACAAGAGTAATACATTACAATATTAAAAATGCATCCCAAATTCGTTGATAGATTTACAATAATGATGTATACGATGACTATACATTTATGAATTTGCATTTATTGGATTACAAATAAATATTTGCAAGTGGTGTTCAAGATTGAACTTGCAATTTTACAATTACTCTAGATCTAATATAATATATAATGAGTTAGAATTATATATGCATGTAAATAGATGTTAAAGAGTTGTTAGTTGGATCCATAACCATAAGGGGTTCACTTATACTTACATTCATTTATGATATTTATTAGGCCCCATAAGATCTATATGAGGGTATTAATGGAATATTAGAATGTGTAGGAATATAGGTTGTCAGATTTGTTTGAACGGTGAAGTCTTGATGTAGCCATGCAAGTTAAATTTATAGTTGCATGGTGGAGAGTTAGGTGCACATAATAAATTCATATAAAATAAAAGATAGGCATCAAAATAAATGGATGGCTTGCATGATGTAAGAGTGAGTGCCAAATCTATGAGACAAGAGTATATTATTGTGGGCTATAGGAGTAGAGAGATAATGCATAACATAAAAAAAGAATGAGAAACTCTATGTTACAAGGTACAAATAGGCATGACAAATCTGTAAACTAGGAACATGAGGTAAATAATTTTGATTTTGGAGAGAAATTCTATGAATAAAGTATGTTCAATGAATAAAAAAATAATTAATAGCTTCTAAATTGCATGAGAGGAAAATAAGTCCACACACAAGGTAAAGTGTAAGAAAAAGGGAGCTTAGGAGCAAAGAAAGAAACTACAAATGTAAGAAAATATTGATATGTATATTGTATGATAACAATATACTATAAGCCTATCATGATATGCAATAGCTTTTTAAAATATGCATATTAAAGCCTACACTCCAAAATGTGCACAAGAAGGCATTAACAAGTAAGAAAATTAGAATTAAAACATGAGAAATCTCACACCAAGGCACAGTGCAAAGGATAAAAGCGGCATACAACACAACATAACAAATAATATTATTACTAGGTCTCATTGAAGGAAATATCAATGATGTATAAAATAAGGAATACCTACTAACACTAAAAGCATAAGACATGAAAATTTAGATGATAGGCTAGTAAAAATAATAAAAAATAAAGATAAAATTATATTAAGAAAATATTAATCACATCCATGTACAACATAGTGACTTCTAAATATACATAGCTATTAATAAATCAAAGAGATTAAAATTGATGGTGGCCTCACAAAATAAAAAATTCTATAATATAGACATGAATTTAACTCCCAATAGGAGTCAAAATAAAGAAATTAAGCTTGATCATGGTGAAGCAGTTGGAGGAGTACCTTGGCTTCAAACAAGTGTAAAGATGCCTGATTTTTTATATTCTAAATATTAACATTATTAAAAGACCATCTAGTGAGACAGTCAACACCCATAATCTATTCCTTACAGATGTAAAAAAAAAATTCATTCACAATTAAGGACTAAACGCATAAACTATTCAACGATAGAATCCAACTAGAAGATTAGTCTCCCTAAAAGTTTCATGTTCTTCCTAAACACCCCTGTTCATAGACAAATTAAGATTGCAGAGGTTTTGGGGTGTAAAATGGCCTATTTCCCTGATACATATTTAGGGCTCCCTCTCTGCCAGGGTTCGACTCTGGGTGGTTTTTGGTCTCATTTGATTGATAGGTTACAAAACAAACTTGCAGGTTGCAAGGGTTCTTTACTGAGCCAAGAAGGTAAGCTTAAATTGATTAAAGCTTCTTTGCAGAATCTCCCAGTTTATGTCGTGAGCCTTTTCAAAATCCCTCCCGAATTTGTTGATCGAATGGAAAACATTTTGAAGAATTTCTTGTGGACAGGTATTGAATCTAAAACCCGCCTTCATTTGGATGCTTGGGACCAAGTCTGCATGCCAAATAAAATTGGTGGGTTGGCCATTAGACATATTTGTGAATTTAATATGGCTCTGTTGGCCAAATAATTATGGAGAGTGATTAAGGAGTCCAATTAATGGACTACTATCATTGATTATAAGAACCTTCACTCGTCTCAATCTCCTCAAGATATTCTTGAAGGTCTCTGCATGGTCCAAAATGCTTCTAGCCTTTGGTCAAGATTTCTAAATACTAGATCCCTCATCTCTAAAGGTTCAAAGTGGTGCCTTGGTAATGGTCAAAACATTCATTTTTGGGAAGATTTGTGGGTTGCTGATTGTCCCTTAATTGATTGCAGTTGGGCATTCCCTTTCATGGAGTAGTGTAAAGATCAGATTGACTTCTGGTTTGCTAATTATATTCGGGATGGTAGTTGGATTGACTTTTCTAGTTTGGATTTGTTGCCCCTCCCTCTCAAGAAATGGCTCTCTTTTGTCCACATTCCCTCCTTTCCTATTCAAGATTCTCTAGTCTGGGTGGGATCTCCTTCTGGTGGTTTTTTTGTCTCTCAAGCCTTTGCTCTTCTCTCTAGATCCTTTGCTCCAAACCCTTTTTGGTCTTGCCTTTGGAATAAGTTCCTGATCCCCAAAATTAACATTTTTTTTGGCTGTTTATACAGAATAAAGTGCTTTCCATTGATAACCTTTGCAAAAGGGGGATGTCATTGCCTAATCATTTCTTTCTTTGCAAGGAAGACACTGAGGATATTGCTCATCTTTTATTACATTTCTCTTTTAGCCAGGAGATTTGGGCCCACTTCTTTGACATCTGGGGTATTAGTTGGTGCTTCCCCTTTAGTCTATTGGAATGTTGGCTGCAATGGTTGTGTCCCTCGCAAAATCAAGCTCTTAAGTTTCTTTGGAATTTTATGCTCCCTCATGTGGCCTGGGGCATTTGGAAGGAAATAAATAATTGTATTTTTAGAGACAAATATTCTCCGACTATCATGGTTGTTCGTTGTATTCAATCCTCTATTAAGGAAAATCTCATAGCATATTTCCCCTCCTGAAAGTATGATTCGGCTATTATCTCTTCAAAAATGGACTGGGATATCATCAACAGATGGCACATTGACTTGGATATTTCTAGACCTACTATTAAAATGAAACACATAAGACCCAACGTTTCTTAGATTGCTCCTCCTAGGGGGTGGATCAAGATTAATGTTGACGGGGCAGCCAAAGGTAATCCTGGGCCTGCAGGCTATGGGGGAGTTGCACGTGATTACAATGGTAGGCTTGTCTTGGTAGTGACACTCCCACTGGTCACTCGGACAAAAAATTTTGTCAAGGCAAATGAAGCCTACATTGGGCTTAAAATGGCTAGCCACAAAGGATTTAAAAAGGTATGGTTGGAGAGTGATTTGTTAAATATAATAAATTGTTTGAACAAAAAATCACCTCTTAGCTAGACAATTAACCATTTAATGCAGGAATGCTTTGAAATGATGACCAAATTTGAGGCTATTAAAATATTGCATGTTTTGAGGGAGGGTAACAAGCCAGCTGACCACGTGGCTAATCTCGATGTGGTGGCAGGAAGGAGATTTCTTCCCATTCTAGTTGTGTGAGCTGGCAAGGAAGGACGCCGAAAATATCTCTTCACTTGAACATTAATGATGATAGATCACATTTGTAGGAATTTTCATAGAAATAAGTGAAGGCAAGTTTCCAAATTGTTCATGTGGCTCTATTTGTTTTGTGCCTGTCTGAAACCTGGTTTTGGTGTCATTGGAAATAATTACTAAAGCAATAACAAAGTGGGGAGAGATGAGAATGGAATGGAGCCATCCTCATGTGAGCTTTCAAATAAAAATGAGGAGGTCTGAAGGAAATTCATTGATGGGGGAATGGAGGCTTGTCTTGGTAGTGGCACTCCCACTGGTCACTCAGAAAAACCATTTTGTCAAGGCAAATGCTGCCTACATTGGGCTTAAAATGGCTAGCCACGAAGGATTTAAAAAAGTATTGTTGGAGAGTGATTCACTAAATATAATAAATTGTTTGAACAAAAAATCACCTCCTACCTGGACAATTAACCATTAAATGCAGGAATGCTTTGAAATGATGACCAAATTTGAGTCTATTAAAATCTCGCATGTTTTGAGGGAGGGTAATAGGCCAGCTGACCACGTGGCTAATCTTGATGTGGTGGTAGGAAGGAGATTCCTTCCCATTCCAGTTGTGTGAGTTGGTGAGGAAGAACGCCAAAAATGTCTCTTCTCTTGAACATTAATGATGACAGATCACATGTGTAGGACTTTTCATAGAAAGAAGTGAAGGCAAGTTTCTAGATTGTTCATGTGGCTCTATTTGTTTTGCACCTATCTGAAGCCTGGTTTTGGTGTTGTCAAAAAGAATTACAGAAGCAGTAACAAAATGGGGAGAGACAAGAATAGAATGGAGCCATCCTTGTGTGAGCTTTGGGAGAAAACTGAGGAGGTCTGGAAGGAATTCGTTGATGGGGGAATGGAGCCCTTTGTTCAGATACTTCATGGACAAAACCATTAGCTCACATATTTTTTTTTGAGCAATTGGGATAATGGGGTGCTGCGTGGGTAGGGCAGAGTTTAGAATTGATGAATCCTTTATTGCTGAGATTTCTGGGATCAATATGGAGGGTAGGAAATTTTTTAGGAAAAGAAAGAATTGGGAAGAAGCTAGTGAACCCACAATAGTGGGTTACACTTTTTTGAACGAAAAAATTTAACTCTTTTGTCCAAAACTCAATTTTAGCCATGTTCTATCGAAACCCCCTATTGATCGAATGTAAAAAACACATTCGATCAAAACCCACTTCCGATCAAACTCAAAAAAGCATAAAATACAAAATTTGCATTATGGGGTTTGATCAAACCCGCTTCGATAGAACTTATGTTCTATTGAAAGTGCTAGGTTTTGGACTCCCCCAAAACCGCTCATGGTTTCTGCAGATTTTTGGCCTTCAAAACTCAAATTGGGGGCTCAAATTGACAAATTTTGACAAACCCAAATGCATGATAGTATCACTTGAAGCAAGCTTTCTAATGACTATTATTTTAAAATATAAAGAGTTTATTATGTTTTTTTTTTTAAGATTAACTAAACATAGGTTTCATACCGAACATCAACTTCTGAGTTCAATGGTTATGGAAAATTAGTAATGAAGTGAAAAAAAATTCTAAAAAATATCTGTGCACTAGGTATTGAAGTCCTCTTTCCAACAAAAAATAATAATAATTTGGATTCATACCCAACAAGTTATGATCAACCAGATGAACATATGTCAAAATTACAGTTAACTCGACTTCAAAACTTAATAAAATATGAAATATTGAAGATAATGTTATGAAACCAATTGGAAACATTAGATATGGATTCCACAAAACTAAATTAGAAAGAATCACATTCATATCTATTTTAGAAAAAAATTCATGCCATAGCAAATGAGTATCACTCTTTAAAATTATTTTTTGTTAAAAAATAGTTTTTGAGGGAGAAAGAAAAATGAAAATAAATTGATTCAAAAAAGTTTCAAAAAAATATATTTAGAATCTACACGCAAAATTTCACAAATCACTAGTTCACATCGTCTACAAATTCCTTATGGTTTAGTAGTAATAAGTGTCTAAATGTGAGGTTTTCTCTTAAAATAAAAATTGAAGTGTCAAAGTTGGCAAAAAAGTGTAAGCCACTATTGTGGGTTAACCCAAGCCCTCTAAGTTTTTGATAAAAAAGAGTGAAAGAAAAAGGGTTAAGAAGAACCCGGATGACGGCTACAATAGGTTGGACCTTTAGAGTCTCTGGGTGGACATGGCAGAGTTCATAATGAGGTACATAACCCTCGATGGCCACTTTGCTAGCATATTTTCTTACCATTTCATGATTCTGAATCATTTTAGGCATCACAAAAGAATTTCAATTCTATTTTATTTGTTATCTTGCTTGGAAATATCTATTAGTAAGCACTCTAAGAATGAGGATTATCTAGTTCTTCATGAGGGTTTAATCCTTCTAATCATGGAATATGAAAAAGCCCATGAGGTTAAACCTTCCCCTACTTTGAAAAATCCTAAGTCTTTAGCCAACCAGGAGGTGCACGATGTTTCAGATACGGAGTTTGACAATGTAGAGAGCGGAATGGCTATGGACTGGAATGATGTCCATGTGTCAGATGAATCAAAATATAAACCCTCAAAGGATGAGGATCCCTGCAAAAGTCCACTTCTGGTACTAGTAGCAGCAGGAAAAACCCACCTTGAGGGGTTGCTAAAAAGAAATTCCTTGTTTTGCAAACCCACATCTTGGGCCCACAAAATATGAAAAAATAGAAGACTGGAAAAAAGGTGGAGATTATCGACAAGGATGATAATGAAATTAAACTTGACATCCCCCTCAATGTGGACCCCAATGAGACCAAAGATGATGAAATGGATTTTGATAAGCTCGTGGGGAAGTCGCTAATGTATCACAAGAAGTGCTTCTGATGGGTTTTTGGGGAAATTAATATTTTGAAATAGGGGATTAAGGATCACATTGTCACTTTCACTGAGATTCCAGCTACAGATAAGACTGGCGAACTCCTGAAGTTGTCCCAACAAATTGTGAAAGATATTAAGGTTATGAAAACCGAACATGAGGCTAAAATCGACAGGTTGGAGAAAGAAATACAAAGGGTTTGGTGGAGGTTAGCAAGGAAGCCATGCATAATAGTGTTGAGGGCCTCAAAAGAGTCAATGAGGAAATTTCCATGTAGAAGGAGAAGATTACCATGTTGGCATTGCATGAAGATTGCATTGAAGAAGTATATTAGGAAGTGTTGTCATTGATGTCAATAGAAACTGGTAATAAAGTAGTAAAGCAACCGGTAATGAAGCAATGAAGATCAACCGCTAACCCTATCCAGTTGAGATGCAAAACCCTAACCGATGAAGCTTGGAAATCAGTTGTGATTATTTATGACCGAATGATGATCGGTGATGAAGATGCCATGAAAGCATGTTGCACGTGATGAGTTTTGAGAAGGTTTTGGCATGTTAAGATAACTGTTTATCTTGGGAATAATCAAATTCATAGTATGAAGTGACAAATGTGTGTTGTGTTACAAGATTCAAAGTGTGATGATCCAGGAGTGGTTGTAGATGCCTAGAAGAATGTAAAGTTGTTATATTACCCTATGTAATGTAATCTAACAGTCAAGATTGAACCGATGTGTTTGTAATCTCTATGAGAATTTTAGGGTTTGTGTTGTGTTACCGACCTAATGTATTTGTTCATAAGGTCGATGGATTGTTTGAAAGAGTGGTTGGAAATTTTGATTAAGTGTGAAAGTGATTGTTGCCAAACCAGAAGGTGTGTCTGCAGAATGATGTGAAGGCAGATAGGAGCGGTAAAGGATTTGATTTAGTAAGGAAGTGCTATTTCCAGATGGGTCAAAGAACCTATTGTTCTCTAACCATTATAGCAGTTTGAAATCCCCTCACAGGGTAAGCTCTAACAAGCTTGTTGTTGAAATCCTCTAACCAGGTGATCCATTAGCTTGGATTTGAAATCCTCCACTGATGTTACCTTTAATAGGGTATTACCTTTAATAGGTTATTTTTAGTCAATCCCTTAACCGGGTGGTGTTTAACTAGATCTATTCCTAACAGAAAATTATTGTATAAGCTTCTAACCAGGCTTGGCTCCTAACAGGGCGAACTGCAGAAGAGTTCAAAGAATACTTGTGGGTATTCATCCCTACCATGGTTTTTCCCATTTGGGTTTCCACATGAAGAATCATTATGTCAAGTGGTGAATGATTTTGTGGATGTGTTTTTGGTATGGTTGATATGAATAATTGGTAAATCTACATAGATATAATGATTGGAAATGATCTAAAATATGTTATTATTAGTAATAGTGAAGTGGTTTAAGGTTTTGGTCAAAGGATATTTAAGTTTCAGTTCTATTGCACATTATATCATTGAAACTTGTTAGGTCAATCGGTAAGGTTTAACAGAGCTGTTGTAGATTTGTTAAACTGACTAAACTGGTAAACTTGTGAGTTGATTCTAAGTTGAAAATAAGCTTGGTGAAAATTTAATTTATTTTCCAACTACTGATTCACCCCCCCTCTCAGTAGTTAACCGGATCTTTATAGTTTCATCATATTATCAATTGGTATAAAAGCATTCCAGGTCCTCTTGAGTATAAACCTAATAGCTTGAGCAAAAGATCCAAGAGAAAATGATGAAGAGAGAAGGTCTGAAGTTCAATAGAGATAACTATAGAATCTGGAGTGATAGGATGAAGATTTACATCAAGAGCTTGGGAAGTTAGTATTGGGATCATGTTGTTACTAAGTATAACTTGCCTAGTGGAACTCTGACAGATGATCAGAAGAAGGAGCAACAGGAGAACAACCAAGCATTGGAAGCCATCATCAGTACCTTGTCAGATTTAGAATATGTTGATGTTCATGGTTTGGAGACTGCACATGAAGTTTGGAAGAAACTGGAATAAAGATATGGTGGTGATGAGCATGTAAACATAGCCAATGAAGAGAGTCTCAGATGAAAATTTGATGATATGAGAATGGTTGAAGGTGAAAAAATTCAATAGTATGGTCAGAGAATCAAGGAGATAATTGGAGAAATCAAAAGTGTTGGAAGTGCAGTGGAGGATGCCACTTTGGTTAGTAAGGTATTGAGAATCCTTCTATTGGTCTACGCTATCAGAGTTGCAGTCATTCAAGAACTCAAATCTATTGACAAGACAAATGTAACTCTTGACTCTATCATTGGTAAATTGACCACATTCGAATGAAATGGTTTTGATGGAAGTGTTCACAGATCAAAATTTGCATTTAAATCCTCAGTCTCAACCCCACCAGTAAGGAAAAGTATAGAAGTAACTTACAATCATCAATATAGATCTAGTAGAGAGGTAGATGATGAAGATAGCCTGATGGAACTCGAAGCATTGTTGGCCAAGCGGTTAACCAGAGGTACTGGTAAGTATAGAGGTAAATTACCACTGAAATGTTTTGCATGTAATCAGATAGGACATTTTGCTGCTAACTATCCTAATGGAGATAATGAGGTAAAACAAGAGAAATATAGGAAGTTTAAAGGAAAAGGAAAAAGAAATTGTCTCATTGCAGTGGATGAAAGTATTACAGATGAAGAATCCAAGGAAGATACAAAAGAGGACTTTGTCTTTGTTACTATCAAAGAAGACATATCAGATCAAAAGGCATTGGTCTCTCACTTGGACAACTCAGATAACTGGATTATTGACAGTGGTTGTTCGCACCACATGACTAGTGACCGGAGCAAGTTCCTAACACTGGATGAATTTGATGGAGGTGTTGTCAGATTTGGGAATAACTCTCTGTAATGCCCCATCGGTAAACCTTGAAGGGATAAAACTAGAACATAAGAATAGAGTGCAAATATTATTATTTTTAAAGTTAAAACAAAATAATAATACATCGAGTTAACATAAGTTCATATTACACAACAGAGGACTTAACTAACCCCTAAAGGGTTTCCCAACGTGATTAATTGGTTCATTACTAACTCAACTCATGCTAATAACTCCACTTAAGTTGATTAACTTAATGACATAACTATACTTAAACAATGGTTAAATTTATTTGATAGGTTAAAATATAGATAACATGATTAAGTTCGTTCATGCAATTTAACCATACATTATATCCATTGTTAAATTAAAACATATGCCATACATTTAATTTCCATACATACTCTATTTGCATTAAAAGGTAATGAATACTTTGCATTACACTAAACCTACATTCTTCATGATCCATATTGCTGCATTTAATAACTTCATACATGCATTTAAGATTAATATCATCTAATCTACATTATACATTTTAACCATAATGCCATTCATACATCCCAAAATAAAAAGGAACCAGATGAACACAAACACCACATAACACCAAAATGATATCGAAGTTCACCCCTAATGAGCTACATCTCCAGGTCTACTTCAACTGCAAGACCCCTCTAATAAATAATAGGGTGAAGAATACATAAGGTTCACATCAATTACATCCAGCCAATAAGGTATATAGAAACAAATAATACAAATGACCACATCTAAACACTCTCAAATGATAAGAAATGGATTTCTTCTTACTTGATTACTTTTATGGTACTTTATATATACACACTTTGTAAGATACTGATTAGAATATACCCTACATATTCTATAACTTTAGCCTAAAATTGTTCAATATTTTTTTATTTCATTGTTCTTCATTCATCTTCATGATGATTCTTTTGTTCCCTTTCAAAATGCAATTCTATTGTGGTTTATATCCTACAATGGATTATTTCTTAATTTTTTGTATTTGATAAACATTTAAAAATTCAATAGACACATATTCACCACCTCTATTCATTACCAACACTTGTATAATGAGATCATTTTGCAACTCAACCAAAAAAAATAAACTGTTGAAATATCTTAAAAATTCAACAGACACATATTCACCACCTCTATTTATTACCAACACTTGTATAATGAGATCATTTTGCAACTCAACCAAAAAATTAAACTATTGAAATATCTCAAATACTTTGGGTTCATGTTTCAAGAAGAATGCCCATATTTTTCATTGAATTCACTAATGAAAAGTATGAAATACCAACTATTGCAAATTATTTAAAAGTTTGCATTGGTCCACACAAGTTTGAATTTATAATTTCAAATGAATCACTTGCTCTATTGATTGCCAATATGGAATATTTCTCTATGTTACTTCCTTAGAATACAATCCTTGTATTTTTTGGGGGTTTGTCTATTGGAGATTAATCCTTTCATCACATTCTATTTATACAATAAATTCAATCCACTAAAACTTAAATACTCAAACCTCAAATTCTACAACCATGATTGGTCGGTTAATATGAGGACCTTGAACATAATAAATCATTCATTCTATATCTTTAATATAAAAAAAATTAATTAATTGACTTTCGAACTTCTATAATCACTTTGTTTCTTCCATTTCTACCTAAAGTCATATATGATCCAACTTAAAAGTAGCCTTTATAACTTTTTTATTCTAATTTATCAATACTAATTAGGTTATGTTTAAAACCCGTAATATCATACATATCTAATGGTGTGCTTCTTTTGTCATTTCTTCATTCTAATTTATATGATTTCTTTACCCATGATAATTATTTTGATAGTTTCCTCTAATTTTACTTCAAATTAAATTAATTCATTAATATAAAAAACATCTAGATCTAAGTCATATGGTTACTACAACCATCAACTGAATAATAGACACATTCAATAATTTCATCATATTTTTGTAATAATGGCAATGAATAGTACATTCATCATATTTTCATTATGTATGTATATTCGGTGCTCCTCTCTCTTCCACTTGCTTCAAAGTAGTTGCGTTGATTCTTCCTCCTTGATTATGATTATTGGTTCTACCTCTTAAAAATCATTTTCCTCCTCTATCTTGGTTGCTTCATATATCCTGTTAAAGCTTCAAAATTCTGTTTTCTCTAATTATCTTATTTTCCTTTGTCCTTGAATGATACTTTTCATTTAAATGCTTATTCTAGAGAGGAATTGGTTGTTTGATTTAGTCTTGTTGGCGTAACTATGCTTAAATATTATATTATCTCTGCCATGCAACTGCAGACAATTATGCAAGTACAACTATCTACATTTATATGATCATTGTTCACTCTGTTTGATAATTAATCAATCAAGTTTTTATTGTTGTCCATTAAATGGTATCAGAGCCAGAGGGAGAGTGCGCGAGTCATGGGCGTAGATCTATAGATGACAACGACTAGTTTTGTTGCATGATGGAAGGCAGTTTTAGAGTAAGCGATATGATTCCTGTGTAAGCATAAACCTATGATGGCAGTGATAGAAAGTGAGCATGAAAGAAGAGGTGTTGTAATGCTAACAAATGTGCGAGCATTGCAGTATTGTGATGGTAGAATAGATGGCATGCAGGAAAAGAAAGAAGATTAGTTTCCATTACATTCGCCTGACTTATTATGCTCTAATTTATTTTAACTTTGACCAGCTATTCAACATTATAGTTTGTGAAAATATATATCGGCATCTATTATTCAAGGTAGAATTGGGTGTAGAGTAATATTCCTTGAATTTCAATACGAGTAGATCGTTTCATGTGGCATCCATGAGAATTATCTCACGGGGGGAATAGATATAGTCTTTGATTGAATTTGAGAAAACAAATCCAACCATGATAGTTATAGTGACCTCACACAGATAGCTAGAAAGAATGGCTAACAGAGACCACCTATTGGTGCTAATTTCATCTTGGGGTTGCTTTCTCATTATTTGATAATCCTTTTGTTAAGAAAGAAGTTATTTTTCTTGTGTGGATTGTTTTTTGTTAAAAAAGTGCTTGTTAAATCTGTAAGACAAATTTTGGAAGGTGCATTTAGAGTATAGAGATAGATGAGAAATGGTGTGAAGGCGTTTGAAAGCATAGCACTTTAGCCATTGATTGGAGAGGTCTTACCAGTATACATATTGCTATTGATGGGAAGAATTGCGGTACAGTTTGGAAGCCACTAAATATCTGTTGTGCAAATCAGGAAGGACAAAAGTCCACGTAAGAGATTGGTGAATAGAATTGGTTTACAAGCTGAATAAAATCAAATGATATCCAAAAGGCTGTAATAGGCGTTGGAATTTTCTGATGTGTTGAAGTTTCAAACAAAGTATTACATTTGGACTTAATGACCAGTATCTATAAAAATATATGATGATTTATGTTCTGGTTATGTTTAGTCTCATGAAAGAAAGTGTGGAGCTGTTAAATTGAAGTGGCACGTGATTGAAATTGAAAAGTTTTTTGTGCAGATAAATAAAAGATTTTCTCAGTTTTAAATAGTGTTGGTTTATATTAGTGTAATAAAGGTTTTGCAGGAAGTTTATTTTTCATTTTTTCATGGATACATGTGTTGAGCATTGCTTCTTTTTCTCATTTTTTTTTTTCTTTGGAGCCATCTACTATATGCTTAATAAAACTTTTGAAGGTTTGAATGGATCTTCAAATAGTTATGATTAGATTTTTCAGGGTCATCTTTATTATACATGAAAAGGCTTTCAAAAATTCATCAAAAACATCAAATGGATAAACTGTAATAGGGTTCTACTAGAGGCTGGTAGCACTGGAGGATGGAGGAATTCCTATCATCTCAAGTTAGCTTCTCACTTTGAGATGATACCTTACATGAGAAGCATTTTGTCTTTCTTTTCTTTCTTTAGTATTCGTTGTTGGCACTAACAATTATGAAGAATGCATATATTTTGAAGTTTTTTTCTTTGAAGATAGGTAAGAATTTTGGTTTTAAAATCAATATGGATGGTTACCAAGAGAGTTCACAATTTGACTGTGGTTGAGAATTATAACACTTACAAGGGTTGGAGACAACAATATGGAGTCCTATGTGTGCAGAGCTCAATATGGATTGTTGTCGAATAATTCAATGTCTATGATTTGAGAGTTTGGGACTGTGAGCTCAAGAATTCATCTTAGAGCTACACCTTTACGAGGGTCGACCTTTTGGGTCACAAGGCAACTTGATGGAGGTCCACTTGATTCAATATTTATTTCTTCAAAGAAAGATCTGAAAAATATGTATTTTTTTTATGTAATCAATAAATTTTGTGATGTAAGCCTTAAGGAGGTCTCTTAGCTATGTGAAACTTGAGGTTCCTATGCTACATTTGTAGAAACAATGTAATAAGGGGGGGAATGTTGTATAACTATGCCTAAATATTTCAATGTCTTTGTTAGGCAACCATAACCTACATTATGCAATTGTAGATAGTTAGCAACTGTAGATAGTTATGCAGCTACAACTACATACATTCCTATATGTATCGTTCACCTTGTTTGCTAGTTAATCAATCGAGTTTTAATCATTGTCCATTAGGCTTTCCATCTTGAGTTTCTAGGGAACCCTTTGATTCTTTAATCATACTAATAGTGATGTTGAACCTTGCTAGTGAACTCCTCAATGTCTTCTCCATTCAGTATAATTTGATGAAAAATATCCATTGCATGGGAAATAAATCACTCATGGATTCAAAATCTCTCAATTTACAAATTTTCAAACTCCCCTCTTAACATTGCAATCTCACTCACTTCACTTTGCTAGAACCTTAATATAAATTTGATCTTACATGTCTATTTTGAGTTAGTTACTACTATAATCCTTGGAAAGATAGATTGGTCAATTGTTTGTATTATGAAGATTACAAAAATTTTATCCTTATTTGAAATTTATTTCAATAAATCATTTTGAGCTTGAGGGAAACTTTTTTTTTTTTAGGTCTATTAAGATCCAACTAGAATCTTCGTCTATATGCTCCAATATCGTAATTCCTTCCATTGAAATGTGTAAGTGACAATTGTGTGTGACTATTGCCCACATTGTCTATTACAAATCATCATTAATAAATTTAAATCATTTGCTTGATAAGTAAGCTCTAATACTAATCTGGTAGATGTAGAGGCCCAAGAGTGTGGAAGAACAATGTAGATGAACTATTGTATATACATACATGGATTTATGTAATATATATATATATGTGTGTGTGTGTGTGTGTGTGTGTGTGTGTGTACATATACATATACATCTCTCTCTCTCTCTCTCTCTCTCTCTCTCTCTCTCTCTCTCTCTCTCTCTCTCTCTCTCTCTCTCTCTCTCTCTCTCTCTCTCTCTCTCTCTCTCTCTCTCTCTCTCTCTCTCTCTCTCTCTCTCTCTCTCTCTCTCTCTCTCTCTCTATGTTTGTATTCTCACAAAATATACATATATATACTCACACAAAACAATATTTCTATTGTTGAAAAAGTTGTAGCATAAAAGTACTCTTTTTTTCTCTTCATTTTTCATTTTATTTTGCTACAAGAATGTATACATAATGTGTACAATATACATAGTTGGAACTCCGAGTTTCTAACCTTGACTTAACTTGTAGTCTATGATATGACTTGTGATCTTGACTTATACTTCAAGTCACATTTATAAACTACCATCAATAACATATCTATATTATAAAAAACTTGGACAATCCTTGGACAAATAGACTCGTCAATTGCTTGTATTATGAAGAATACTAAAATTTTATCCTTCTTTTAATTCTATCAATAAATTATTTTGACCTTGAGTGAAAGAATATATTTTCTTTATTGGGGGGTTTTTGCACCCATTTTCTACCAAGACCCAAAGCTCTTGATATCCAAATAGAATCTTCATCTATATACTCCCATATTATAATTCTTTCCATTGAAATGTAGAAGTGATAGTTGTGTGAGATTATTGTATGCATTGTCCATTAAAAATTAGCTCTTATAAGTTTAAATCATTTGTTTGATAGCTAAAATCTACTACAAATTTAATAATAGTTGAGGCCTAGAAGTGTATGTGTAAGGATGTTTAACAAAAACTAAAATCAGATTATATATAGATAATAAAGCATGCACACAAGAAAATATGCATAAAACAATATTCCTATGATATGACTTTTGATCTTGATTTATATTTGTCTCATTATATATGTGACTTGTACTTCAAGTCACTAACTTGATATGACTTGTGTGGCCTGCACTTAAAGTCTCTTACTTGACATGACATGTACTACATGACATAATTAATAATCTTTCATCATTAATGCATTTATAAATTATTTAAAAAATGAAATAAAAGATTATATTTCTAACACCATTCTCCCTAACAACAACAAAAACTCAAATACAACTATATAAAAATAATAAAGCATACACACACGAGAAAATATACATAAAACAATACTTTTATTAATGAAAATGTTGTAGCATAAAGACACTCTCTTCTTCTTTTCTTAATTTTTCTCTCTGTTATGTTACAAGGATGTATACTTAATATGTGTATAATATACATAGTTTGAGTTTCAAGTTCTTAACCTTGACTTGTATGACATGACTTTTGATCATGACTTATATTTGTCACATTATATGTGTGACTTGTACTTCAAGTCACTAAATTGACATGACTTGTGACCAATACTTCAAATCTCTAACTTGACTTGCCATGATATCTAATATATCACATAATTATAATCTACCATCATTAATACATTTATATTAAAAAAAAAATTAAGAGAGAGGATTATATTTCTAACACCATTCTCCCTAACAAAAATAATAAGTGAAATACAATTATATAAAGATAATAAAGCATACACGCATAAGAAAATATGCTTTTGGCAACGAAAATGTTTTTTTTATTATGGGTAAAACATGTTTTGAAGGGACCTAAAACCTATACAAATGGATTTTGCTAGAATAAAAAACCCACTTACAGAATGCTACCAATAAATAGAATAAAGAACAACAGTAGCCCAAACAAAGACAAGCCCTATTTAGTAATGAAAATGTTGTATCATAAAGACACTCTCTTTTTTTTACCTTCATTTTTATTTCTATTTGGTTACAAGGATGTATAGGGGAGAGGACCAAATAGTTGAGCACCCTAACTCTGCGCTTCTCAAAATCCTACGTGGAAATTTCAAATCACTCCCAATTTTTTATAGCAGCTTACTTTGCAAGTCCCCTACTTATAACTAAAGTTTTAGGACATCATCATCAAATATGATACCACATTAGCATGCTTTTTGTCAAGGTATCCAAACCAGCCAAAACAAAAAAGTGAGACTGATACTTGTGTACTAAGCCATGTTTTATTGGTGTGTTGATATGGCATCGCATGCTTCGTTTCTTTTTAGATCTAAGGGATTCATTTCATTTAATTATGGGTAGTGATCATCAACAATAACAACTTTCAAGTCACAATTATTGATGCAAAATTATCAAAAAAATGGACATTAAATCAACAAGCACTATTATAGCTATTGGAATGTGCTCAACTACTATAGTCATCTCCCCTACATAATGTGCAATATACATAATTTGAACTTGATATTTCTAACCTTATCTTGACTTGTACGATATGACATGACATTGATCTTGACTTTTCTTTGTCACATTATATGTATGCCTTGTATTTCAAGTCACTAACTTGACATGACTTGTGACCTACATTTCAAATCTCTAACTTGACTTGAAATAACTAATCCTATATGACAATTTATAATCTATCAGCATTCATACATTTATATTATAAGAAAATTTAATATATATATATATATTTCTAACACCATTCTCCCTAATTTTCTCTCACACCATACATGTGGGATCAACGTCACTTATGAGCAAACCATTTACTCTTTCTCAAACAATCAAATGATAAAATATAGCTGCAAATAAACAGACAGAGAAGATAAAATTACATCTACATGGACGGTCAGACTGATTTCTCAATATTTAATTAGCAAAATGATACATTGGAGTCCTGTTTTCGCTATCAACCAGTCTACAGAGACCACAAAAGAGAATAACTTCTTTGCAAATAATAAATGTATATACAAAACTAAAAACGATTTTCTTCATCTTATATTGGCAGAACAATATGACGAATTTTGTTGTATTAGTGGGACCAAAACTACTGTACTTGTAGTGCGAGCTCAACTGAGAAGAGTGATTTTGAAAATAGTGGACGGGGCAATATCCCCACTCAATCTTAACCCGTGCCATTTGTGCTCGAATTTAACCAGACAACAGCCATATTATAATCGAGATAGTGGAATCTTCGTTGCCACTTTTATGCGTAGATTTTGAATTTTAATTATAATCCCCACTTGGATTTGGAATGTTTGTCCTTGGAATATTTTTCTTACATTTGAATCCACCAGTTTGTTAACACCATATCTCAGTGCTACGTTGCCTTTCACGTTTACTTAAAATATAAGTAATTTGAACTGACCAACAAATTTCTGACGACCATTCTGAGTCTTAAAAAGCATTTGCAGGTGACCCAGAAAGTTTCCTTCCATTTTTAACCAGAAAATATACAGACCCACATAATCTAAAAGCCTTTCCCCAGAAATATTATCTGATCTTAGAATTCTTTAAAGTTTCAGAAGATTCTATATAGTAGGTACTGTTTTCTGATATCACAGTGATGCATTTTACTTTTCTGTGGTTTTCAATGTTCAGTGCTAAAACTGGTTGTGTAACTGCAGATCTGTCCTCTTCCATATAGGTAAGATGATGGGAAGGTATATCCATTTGGTGCATGTCCAACTGGAACTCCAAGATTCTGGCCCACCCATTAAACTTTGCATGATAAGATTAGACACTCACACATGGTCTCAGACTTGATGGCCAGTGATACAAATCAGTTTATTCTTGTCATATTTGAATGACATGAAAGAACCAGGGAAAAGAAACAACGACCTAGGAGTGCGAGACAAGATCTATCCACATGTTTATAAAAGATTCATGCCCAGTGACCACATATTTATATAGGATCAATACCCACTAGCTCTGAAATGTCAAACGGAAATGTTAACTCACTAGTAAGTAGCCATTCTTGTCAAAGTACAGTCCCCAGTAGGTAGACATTCCTGTCAAGGTACAGTAAGTAGTCTATGAAACAAACGCATGGTCAGTTGCCTTAAATGGATTCAGTAGAATACAAGTATGATTATGGAATGTGATCTGGAATGTTGATGTTAGAGAATTTCACACAGTTGAATCTATTTTTTTTTGCTTTTTTTTTAATTCTGATGATGTGGATTACAGAATGCGATCCAAAAAATTAATGAAAAAGAATCTCACACAATTGAATCCAAAAACAATACTTACTGAAATACAAATGAACTTCTATTATTATATTACCATTATATTACCATTGGGAGATCTGAAAATAAGTGTTCAAATGAAGAATTCTATTGAATATCCTTGATTCATTAATCAACCATGGGAGAATATATTACGCACCACAACTTAAGAAAAGAGAAATGTGAACTGAATTGTCAGCAGGAGTTTGATAGTCATAGCAATGCCCCATAAAAATTGGACGTCGCATTAAAATACCACCATCTGTGCTTAAAGGAAGCTTGATGTATCAGCAATTATATTAAATTGTAAGAATATTGCTGCTCACTTAATTTGTCTTCTTTAACTATCAATTAAGTAATTGAAAAGAGATGAAAAATAATGATTTAAAAAGAATCAACAACGATGTAATCTAAGTATTTGATTTATGTATTATTCATATTAAATTTGGAAAAGTGATACTTTTCAAAATATATAAATTATATAGGTTAAATATTTTACAAAATATAATTAATATTATTTATGAGAAGTAGTTTTTCTAAAATATGAATATATTATGGATTGTATTTGAGTTAATTCTAGGTGATAATGATGGTAAGATGAGTGATTTACATGTCATGGCATGCTTAGAAAGTTTTAGTAATTAAAAAATCTTAAAAGGTGAAAATTGTAATTGAGTTTATCTTAGGTGATAATGATGGTAAGACAAGAGTGATTTATGAGTCATCACATACTTTAAAAGTTTTAATAATTAGAAATAAAAATAAAAAGTTGAAAAGGTTAAAAGACAAAAATCATAAAAAAAATTATTATTGAACAATTTTCTTTTTTTTTTTTTTTTTTTGAAAAAAAGTTCATTTAAATCATTTTTTCTTAAGTAAAAGTTAAATATTTCAAAGATTTGAAGATTTTTAATTAAAAGATTAATTATTTTTTATTAGATTAACTAGAAGAGACCCGATCCATTGCATAATCGTTACAAAGATGAAAAAGTGAGAAAAACCATGGGACTCGTGAGGAGTGAGAGCCCAACACCTAAGTGATACTTGTCAAAAAAGAAAAAAACTTGGAGTGGGCACCTAAAATCAAACACCACAAAACCTAAAGACAAATAATATTATAGACAAATAGAGAAAAAAAAACACAAACCCACCCCCACCAAAGGCACAAACCAATGGCCTACTTAGTGGGGGGCTTCTCGATCTTCCAATCCTGACTCATAACCTTCACCTTATCGAAGAAGGAGAGTATCTTGTTAAATCCTTTGCTAGACGAAATAGTAAGGGATTTCGGAGTCACTTTCACCCTAGACACTAGCGCCTCTAAACTAATAGCTAGGGAAGAATCCAAGTATTGCTTCTTCCTAGCCTACCTCTTCTTGATCTCCTCTTTGATGGCCTATTCAGTTATTGAATTCATTTTAAACATTTTTGTTTTGAACAATTACATCCTCTAATTTTTGTTTAAGGGACACTTGGCTCCTTAGAAACACTTCAATAGCCTTCATTGTTTCCTTTGTGTCCTCTTTCTGGTCAATCTTCTCATAGAGTCCCTTTAGTTCCTCCTCCATTCCTTCCCATTTATCAAGCCTCTCAGCCAAACTATTAGTCGCTTCCCAAACCCTCTAATCTTTGTCCTCCATTGCCTAGAGAGAAGCTTTGGAATCTGCTTCAATGAGGGCTTCCAATCTATTAATTTTCTTTTTAGCCACATTAAGTTGACCCAAAAGCCAATGGATGATATCTTCCTGCTTGTTATAGTCATGATAGAGTTCATTGGCTTTATCTACAAAGGTAGGGAAATCCCATTTCCTTGACGAATTCACAAGTGAAGGGGGAGAGGAACCAAAAGAATGGGTAGAAGGGGTACCCTCTTTGTTAATACATAGGGGCTTCACTGGCTAGGCAATATTATATAACGTGCATTCATATTGGGGGGTTTAATATCCCAAAAATGAGGGTGAAATATTGTCTATCGGTGAAAATAGGGGGTTTTTTAATTTCGGCAGTGAAAAAATACAATATTTGGTGCAAATAGGGGAGCTTTTAATTTGGGCTATGTATTGGGAGGGGGTGATAAAAAAGGAGTTTAGGGCAATATTTTATGAAAATAGGGGGATTCTTTGGTATTCCATGAACACACGTGCTATAACCCAGGCTCACTAAGTGAAGCCCCCATGTGTTAATAGGGTTATCCAAGGTCTACTCTAACCTAGTAGAAGATGAGGAAGCAAAATCTTTGGAGACATTTTCCTTCTCATCCAGTTCTTCAACAATTCTATTAATAGTGGGAGGGGTTGAGGGGTTCTTAGATTTATCCAATTTGCTAGGGTTAACTTGGGTAGGGCTCCCTTTAGGTTTAGGAGTGGAGCCGACATCTTTTCTCTCCAAGATGTCCAAAAGCTCAACACACAGAGTGGGGCCAAAAAGATTACAAGTCGGGCCACTGGTAGGGGTTAAAATCATATGAGAATTGTAAAGCCGAAGGATAAGCTCCTTGTGCTAGGAAAGGACATCTTTGGTTTTGGCCACAACTACACATTGAGAGATAGACAAAAAAAACCAATAAGGGAAATGGGTATGTGCACAAAGATGGTGGTCAGAAAAGTGGACACCACCCAAAAAAAACATGGAAAGACAAGCAGCATGTACGCGGTTCTAAAATTTAAATTCACCACGTACGTGCTTAGGTTTGTTGTTACCGAGCCTAGAGAAGGTAGCGCATATGCGCTGCTTTTAGGAAAATGAGCGCATAGACGCTACGGCTCGGAAAATGAGCGCATACGCGCTACTTATAGGAAAATGAGTGCGTACAATTCCAAGATAACCGCGTACATGGTGCCTATCAAAAAAAGTTTTTTAAAAAAAAACTGGGTCTTATTTTCCCGTGAATAGCGCGTTTTTACTTCTTTTTTCTTCATTTTCTCTCCTAAACCGCGAACGGGGTGCTAGATTTCTCCTCCAGACTATGGATCAAGGTTATTTTTTGTTTATTTTTGTCTTTCTTTCCCGTTTGTTCAATTTGTTTCAAATTTTGAATTTAATTTCATTAATTTTGATTAGGTTTTTTCATTTTTTGTTTCAAAAACCAGATTCTTCTAATCCACAACAAGAACAACCAAATGCACCTCCTAAACACCCACAAGATACACTCACAATTCCTCCTTTTGACCACACACCCAAAACACAGGAGCAATTAATTAATCAGTTACAACAAAATACGTCTAAAATCAATAGACTAATTGTTAAATTTGAAAACATCTGAACTTGAGCATCATCAATCCCTCGCCACTACTCTAGAAACATTAGGTAGTGGTGCCATAGCTGTTTCCACACAAATTACCAAATGGGGAAGCTTTAGGGATAGGTATCGTCAAGTCTATGTCGATGGGTTATCATACGAGTGAGTAAAAAACAAAAATATTAGTAAACAACAAATATGTGCCCTTTTCGTTGATCCCAAAACTAGTCAGCCATTACCTCTTAATGCAAAGAGGTTTCCCATGCATTGGTGTACCAATGTGCAGATGAAGAATCTTTTTTGGCAGAGGTGGTGGATGGTCTTTGATGATCCACCTTGTAATAATTATGAGGTGCCATTATATTTTTTGAGAAAAGTATATTGTAAGTTTGTGCTCAATGTGCGCCCAAACTACTTTGACATGAGAGAGTTCCATGGTAGAGGTGGTAACTCTACCCAAGATAGACTTGAAGCACGTAGGTGATTACCCGTGGAGAGTCACTGCCCCCTAGCACCCAAACCCAAGGTGCATCAGGTTGTCCCAGTAGAGCTGAAAGAGTTGATGGAGCTACAGCCTCTTCAAGCGGCCACAGCATTGACTAGTGCCATCAGCTAGCATGGAACGTCGTTAGCACACCTTATTGTATTGGATGATGAGCCATTAGTTGTTCCAAGTGGCGATAAAGAGCCCATCCAGCATATGTGTGTCAGTTGCTCAGGGATATGCTTGGGGATAGCCTGATGCAACCGGTACAGATGGATCCTCATCTCATCTGTGAATAATTTGCGGGAGTAGATGTCAGGCCCGCATGGCTGAGGATTTCGCGTTGAGAGATGACTTGATGGACATGGTGTTTGCCCATGAGCGACAGACACAGGTGTGTTGATTTGAATTCATAGCATTTTATTTATCAGCCACTTTAAATTTATAATTACATAAATGAATTTTCATTTATACATCGATTTAAATTGAGACAAATAATATGCATTTTAGTATGCAGCAGCGGTATCCCATACTCCTCCCCCAGTTACTATAGTTGTAACCTCGATGCCTAGGGTATAAATTTTGTAACATGTTAAAATAGAATAGTACACTTTGAGTTCAAAAAATTACAAGATATACTAACTATCTTTAATGCTTGGTCCAATTTTTGGTTTGTAGGTGTTGACGGGGCACCAAATGTCTCAAATTGATGACATCACACTCTTAGCGATCAATTTTGGCCTACAAGGCTATACGGTATCATATTTTGTACAACCCTTTTATGTATTATTTTGATGGAATATGCAAGTCATTTCATTTAAGATTTTTAAAATTATGTTTAATTTATTATACGTACTAATATCTCATGTTAATTTTATTCTTTTAGGGTACCCCCTTTGTGTCTAGGGCTCGTCCTAAGAAAAAGAATTCCTCGAAGATGCCAAAACATGGGAAGAAGGTAATTGAACACATTTTTAGTTCTACAATTGTTTGAAAATGTTGAAATCAAGTATTAGTTGGGGTTTGTAGATTGATTAGTGTTTTTTGTCTATTTTACTTGTACAACGGCCATTGAGCTATGTGGATTTGTTGAATGCACTTGATTTGCCCGTGGATCAAGAGAGGGCGGAGGTATGTATCTCTACTTTATTTTCTTGATTTCATGATTATATGCACGTGTACATGTGAACTTGTGATATATTATAATCTTATAATTTTTCATACAGGAAATATCCATACCTATTTCATCAATGGTGAACCCTCCTTTGTGCACTGAAGAAGCATCTCAGGATCTAGTACACTTTTGTTTGATATGTAAAATTAATTGTTTTTAACCTACAATACTTATCATTATATTAATTGTATTTAATCTTTGAACATTTTTTGTATAGGTAATAGCGATAGTTTCTCCATCGATGGTGAGCCATCCTCAGTCCATTGGAGAAGCATCTCAAGCACAGATACATCATTGTTCTCTATATTATATCTTTTAAGTGTTTTTGATATATTTATGTTAGTACATGTTGTATTAATTGTACATTTAATCTACAATAGACCCCTTCGTGGTACGGCCATAACGTGGATCCATTTAAGTATGTCTTTAAGAAAACTCCTAAGAGTGACAAGGAGAGGAGAGTGAAGACATTAGCTCCTAGATCAGCCGATGAGGTAATCTACATTTCAATTGCAAAGGAATTATAGTTAAATGCATAGTTATGTTGTTAATTGTGAACTATTTTCTACAAAAGAATTCTAACTTGGCTTTTGAATTATGGTTTTGCAGCCATCTACAGAGTCGCATACTGCATCGAAGAGGCTTGATTTTGATGATCCACCATAATTTTAGGATCATATAGTGTTATTTTTGGTCATAGAATGACCAATACATGTAGATATATTCTACATTTTTATTGTATATCGATTTGGACATGGCATATGCCACATTTTTGTAATACTTGTATTGACTTGGCAGACATGCCTTTTTTTAATATATATAAATGTTGATATTCTATCCAATAAATGTGTACTGAGTTCATTATTTTGTATTCATTGTATTTTGTGGTTGTCCTTTTATAAATTTAATTGATCATTTTCCTATGTAATCAACAATATGAATATAAACAACAAAAATATATGATATAAAACATTACAATCGTGGAATATGATTTGATAAAATTTCTAAAATGTTGAATTAACCCTACAAAACTCCTTGTATTCAGTTCATTATTGTGTATTCATTGTATTTGGTGGCTGCCCTTTTATAAATTTAAATGAATATTTTCATATTTAATCAACAATATGAATATAAACAACAATGTGTGTTTGGTGCGAGAGCACCCTCACTCTCGCAATGGTCAAATTATGTTCATCATGTGCACAAACCGATGTCGTGAGCGCATCCGGGTGGGTAGGTTTACACTAGGCATGCCCCTATCATGCAACTCAAAGTGCCAGAACATCGAGAGTCATACCATATCGATGCAATCTCTCAAGTGCCCCGAGTCCAAAAAATTGTCAAAATTTGACGGACTGTTTCTTCAAATCTAGGACACATATGGTCGATCCATTTGAACTCGTGGGGTCGCGTGAGGCTCCCCTAAAATGGCCTATCTCGATTTTTGATGACTTGGAGCCATTTTCAATTGGTAGCATTTTTTCACCTGCGGCAAAAACCGTCAGTTGCATGCAATGCAAAGTTGCAAGATTGGCTAGAATTGATTCGGTTCATTGTGTGAACAAATCGACGTCATGAGCGCGTTCAAGTGGGTAGGTTTACGCTAGGCATGCCCCTGTCGTGCATCCCAAAGCTCCAAAACATCGAGAGTCATACCATACTGGTGTAATCTCTCAAGTGCCCTGAGTCCAATAAATTGTCAAAATTTGACGGACTATTTCTTCAAATCCAGGATACATATGGTTGATCTGTTTGAACCCATGGGGTCACATGAGGCTTTTTGACGACTCGGGGCCATTTTCAATTGGTAGCATTTTTTTGCCTGCTGCAAAAACTGTCAGTTGCATGCAATGCAAAGTTACAAGATTGGCTACAATTGATTCGATTCATTGTGTACACAAACCGACATCCTATGCACATCTGAGTGGGCAGTTTTATGCTAGGCATGCCCCTGTCATGCATCCCAAAGCATCAGAATGTTGAGATTCATACCATACCGATGCGATCTCTCAAGTGCCCTGAGTCCAATAAATTATCAAAATTTGACGGACTGTTTCTTCAAATCCAGGACACATATGGTCAATCCGTTTAAACCCGTGGGGTCGCGTGAGGCTCCTCTGCAATGGCCTAGCTCGGTCTTTGACGACTCGGAGCCATTTTCAATTGGTAGCATTTTTTTGCCTGCTGCAAAAACTATCAGTTGCATGCAATACAAAGTTGCAAGATTGGCTAGAATTGATTCGGCTCGTCATGTGCATAAATTGATATCTTGAGCGCATCTGGGTGGGTAGGTTTATGCTAGGCATGCCCCTATCATGCATCCCAAAGTGTTGAAACGTCCAGAGTCATATCGTACTGGGGCGATCTTTCAAGTGTCATGAGTCCAAAAAATTGTCAAAATTAGACGAAAGTTTGTTTCTTCAAATCTAGGACACATATGGTCGATCCATTTGAACTTGTGGGGTCATGTGAGGCTCCTCTATAATGGCCTATCTCAGTTTTTGATGACTCAAAGCCATTTTCAATTGCTAGCATTTGTTCGCCTGCTATAAAAACCGTTAGTTGCATGCAATGCAAAGTTGTAAGATTGGCTAGAATTGATTCGGTTCATCGTGTGCACAAACCAACGTCTCCAGCGCAGCCGAGTGGGTAGGTTTACGCTAGGCATGCCCTTGTCGTGCATGGAAAATTCAATATGCATCCTACAACAACACGTGGTGCGTACATGATTAATCTTAATATAAAAAGGTTTTGTCATTTCAAAAAATCTTACTTTTGAAGGAATATTTCATAAAATTTAGCTTGAGTCATATCCAAATAGTTTTTGGCATGTGGCTCACGATTTTTAGACCCAATTTGCCTTCTAACAACATCTCTTTGGTTGGGCGAAACTCTTGTGTTGTCATGCCAAAAATTTTCAATTAATGTTCTTAGTGCATCAACAACAACCTTGTCTTTGCGTGGTAGTCTACCCGAGAATGCCCAAAGATAATTATTGTTAGGTTCCTCTATTTTTTCCCGCCTCTTTAATGCTTTACTTAATGTTTTTCTACTAACATTTAATGACTTACTTGTTTTGCTTATCAAACGATCTTTTTTTTATTTTCTTGCTCATTATGGTTGATGTAATGACACATCGAGTAGCATTAGAATCTTTAGTATGTGATTTTGAACCAATAGCTTGATATGCATCAAATAGATTTCTCACAATAGTTATTTCACTATTACTTTCGTATGATCTTAGGCCTAGAATTTTCATTGTCTCTCTAAAATTTAAATTTTTAATCATTTGAACAATTAATTGACATCTTGCGGTTTGATTTAAGTTTTGAAAATAGTTTTGCCATATTCTTTTAACCATTCTCCTACAAGTTCGTTCATTCAATTTATTGGGCATTGGCTTCAATATATTCTTATCAATGTCAATTATATACTTTGGTTTCCTAGGAATGATTCTAGGAGGTGTTAACATCAGTGCATTATGTACATTCAATTCATCAAATAGAGAAGGTGTATGTTCATCATTTAATTGATTATTCAATGTGGTATCTTCTTCAATTGTATTAGGTTCATACGTTAAATCAAATGTCTCTTCTTCAATTGCATTAGGTGCATTATGTTCATTTGGTAAATCGAATTGAGATGTTGAGGATAACATACCTTCTTCTCCCATTGTTCTTATGTCACGTAATTTCTTCATACGCTGCCTTTGTCTTTCCTTTTCAACCTCTCGTTGTTCCATTGTTCCTCGCTTGTTCTTTCCCATGGTTGATATCAGTTGTCCTAAATAGAATCATATTACATATATATGTAAACAAAAGTTCATAAACAAACAAATAACCATAAATATGCATCTTATCATTATTTTTTGGAATCAAACTATTAAACAATCACAATACTATTGACAAAACTAATAAGAACAACAATTCAATTATTTGAAATCATGCAAAAACAAAAAATTCACTTACTTCTATGTATAAAACAGTGATAGAAGCGCAAACACAATTCCAGTGGAGCTTTCAACGACCTCAAAAACTTATTTTGAGGTTGTTGAGGCTCTTGGGCAACTAAAAATATATCTATGTACCGCTTACGTGCTACATTAATAATCGTGTACGAGTTGTTAGTCCATAAAATGTTGGCAAGCCCAACGGTATTTTTTTTCCCATTATGTACTAATAAGTAGCGCGTACGCTCTCCTTAGCCTAAAAAATGTTATCGCAGGGTAGTGAATAATGGGCTCAATAACCCGTATGTGCTTACAAGTAATAAGTACCACATACGCGCTCCTACGCCTTAAAAAAGTTATGGCAGGGCTGTAAATTAATAGTTTTAGTACCCCACACGTGCTATTGGTAGTAGAAAAAATGTGAATGAAAACGGAGGAGAGAGAGAGAGAGAGAGAGAGAGAGAGAGAGAGAGAGAGAGAGAGAGGGGGGGGGGGGGATAGTAGGGGGAGGGAGAGAGGAGGGGGGGTGGAAGGGAAGGAGGGGGGAGAGAGGGAGAGAAGAAGGGGGAGGGTGAGAGAGAAGAAGGGGTATGGAGGAAGGGAGAGGGAGAGTAGGGGGGAGAGAGGGAGAGGAGAGGGGGGAGGGAGGGGAAGGGGGAGGAAGAGAGAGAGAGAGAGGGAAGGAGGGAGAGGGAGAGAGAAAGGAGGGGAGTTGGGAGAGAAAGAGAGAGAGGGAAGGAGGGAGAGAGAGAGAGAGAGAGAGAGAGAGAGAGAGGAGAGGGAAGAGAGAGAGAGGGGGGAGGGAAGGTAGAGAGAGGGAGAGAGGTAGAGGGAGGGAGAGAGGGATAGAAGAGGGGGTAGGGTGGGAGAGAAGAAGGGGTATGGAGGAAGGGAGAGAGAGAGTAGGGTGGAGGGAGAGAGAAGGATGGAAGGAGGGAGAGGGAGAGATTAAGAGAGAGAGGGGGGGAGGGAGGGAGAGGTAGAGAGAGAGAGAGAGAGAGAGGCGCGGGGGGGAGGGAGGGAGAGAAAAGGGGGGAGGGAGGGACCTATAATGACACCAAATAGCGCACCATGGGACCTATATCAACACCAAATAGTGTCTTAAGGGATCATATGGCATCCTATGACCCCTTAGGACACCATCTGGTGTTGTTATGTGTCTTATGGTGTCTTAAGGGGTCATATGGTGTCCTAAGGGGTATGGAGGAAGGGAGAAGGGGAGAGAGTGAGAGAGAGAGAGGAATGGGGTATGGAGGAAGGGAGAGAGAGAGAGAGAGAGAGCGGGGGGAGAGAGCGAGAGAAGAAGGAGGGGGGAGGGAGAGGAAGAGATATTGAATCCAAGACACAATATGACCCCTAACAACATCTAAGGGATCATAGGGTGTCTTAAGGGGTCATATGACACTATATTATCCCTTAGCACACCATAGGACCTATAAAAAAACCAAATAGTGTCCTAAGGGGTCATAGAACACAATATGACCCTTTAGAACACCATATGGTGTTGTTATGGGTCATTGGTGTCCTGAGGGGTCATATAGCATCCTATGACCCCTTAGGACACCATATGGTGTTGTTATGGGTCGTATGGTGTCTTAAGGGGTCATATGGTGTCCTAAGGGGTCACAGGACACCATATGACCTCTTAGGAAACAATACAACCTCTAATGACACCTAAGGGGTCATATTATGGGCTAATAAAATGATATATTAAATTTAAAGTTGTGAATAGAACATCATACAATACAACTTCAGTAGTTTAGTTTTGATAAAGCTAAGTTAGACCATTGCCAGCATAAGAGAGACTCCTAGTGAACAAACAATGAGGCTTCGCTAAAAAGCAAGTGTAAGAGCTTGACCTAACCCTAAGAGTACTGCCTAAGTTCTAAAACATATGATGCTATTAAATTTACAAGGTTATAGGAGTGATCTCGATTGTGACTATAGGAATTACAGAAGAAGAGAAAGAGGGACGGAGAGAAGAAGAGAAAGAGGGATGGGGTATGGAGGAAGGGCAAAGGGGAGAGAGAGAGAGAGAGAGAGAGAGAGAGAGAGAGAGAGAGAGAGAGAAGAAGGAGGGAGGAGGGAGAGGAAGAGATATTGAATCCAGGACATAATATGACCCTTAGAACACAATATGAACCCTAACAATATCTAAGGGGTCATAGGGTGTCCTAAGGGGTCATATGACACTATATTATCCCTTAGCACACCATAGGACCTATAACGACACCAAATAGTGTCCTATAGTGTTTTTATGGGTCATTGGTGTCCCGAGGGGTCATATGGCATCCTATGACCCCTTAAGACACCATATGGTGTTGTTATGGGTCATATGATGTCTTAAGGGGTCATATGGTATCCTAAGGGGTCACAGGACACCATATGACCTCTTAGGAATCAATACAACCTCTAATGACACCTAAGGGGTCATATAGTGGGTTAATAAATTGATATATTAAATTTAAAGTTAAGAATAAAACATCATACAATAGAACTTCAGTAGTTTAGTTTTGATAAAGCTAAGTTAGACCATTGTCAGCATAAGAGAGACTCCTAGCGAACAAACAACGAGGCTTCTCTAAAAAGCAAGTGTAAGAGCTTGACCTAACCCTAAGCATACTGCCTAAGTTCTAAAACATATGATGCTATTAAATTTACAAGGTTATAGGACTGATCTTGATTGTGACTATAGGAATTATAGAAGAAGAGAAAGAGGGAGGGAGAGAAGAAGAGAAAGAGTGATGGGGTATGGAAGAAGGGAGAAGGGGAGAGAGTGAGAGAGAAAGGGGTGGGGTATGGAGGAAGGGAGAGAGAGAGAGAGAGAGAGAGAGAGAGAGAGAGAGAGAGAGAGAGAGAGAAGGAGGGGGAGGGAGAGGAAGAGATATCGAATCCAGGACACAATATGACGCCTAACAACATCTAAGGGGTCATAGGGTGTCCTAAGGGGTCATATGACACTATATTATCCCTTATCACACCATAGGACCTATAACGACACCAAATAGTGTCCTAAGGGGTCATAGAACACCATATGGTGTTGTTATGGGTCATTGGTGTCCCGAGGGGTCATATGGAATCCTATGACCCCTTAGGACACCATATGGTGTTGTTATGGGTCATATGTTGTCTTAAGGGATCATATGGTGTCCTAAGGGGTCACAAGACACCATATGACCTCTTAGGAAACAATACGACCTCTAATGACACCTAAGGGGTCATATAGTGGGTTAATAAATTGATATATTAAATTTAAAGTTAAGAATAAAATATCATACAATAGAACTTCAGTAGTTTAGTTTTGATAAAGCTAAGTTATACCATTGTCAGCATAAGAGAGACTCCTAGCGAACAAACAACAAGGCTTCGCTAAAAAGCAATTGTAAGAGCTTGACCTAACCCTAAGAGTACTACCTAAGTTCCAAAACATATGATGCTATTAAATTTACAAGGTTATAGGACTGATCTTGATTGTGACTATAGGAATTACAGAAGAAGAGAAAGAGGGAGGGAGAGAAGAAGAGAAAGAGGGATGGGGTATGGAAGAAGGGAGAAGGGGAGAGAGCGAGAGAGAGAGGGATGGGGTATGGAGGAAGGGAGAAGGGGAGAGAGAGAGAGAGAGAGAGAGAGAGAGAGAGAGAGAGAGAGAGAGAGGGAGAGGGAGAGGGAGAGAGGGAGAGGAGGGGGAGGGAGAGGAAGAGATATCGAATCCAGGACACAATATGACCCTTAGAACACAATATGACGCCTAACAACATCTAAGGGGTCATAGGGTGTCCTAAGGGGTCATATGACACTATATTATCCCTTAGCACACCATAGGACCTATAATGACACCAAATAGTGTCCTAAGGGGTCATAGAACACCATATGGTGTTGTTATGGGTCATTGGTGTTCTGAGGAGTCATATGGCATCCTATGACCCCTTAGGACACCATATGGTGTTGTTATGGGCCGTATAGTGTCTTAAGGGATCATATGGTGTCCTAAGGGGTCACAGGACACCATATGGCCTCTTAGGAAACAATACGACCTCTAATGACACCTAAGGGGTCATATGGTGGACTAATAAAATGATATATTAAATTTAAAGTTATGAATAGAACATCATACAATGAGACTCCAAGCAAACAAACAACGAGGCTTCACTAAAAAGAAAGTGTAAGAGCTTGACCTAACCCTAAGAGTATTGCCTAAGTTCTAAAACATATGATGCTATTAAATTTACAAGGTTGTAGGACTGATCTCGATTGTGACTATAGGAATTACACACTTGATTTCTTTCATGGGTATGTACCATTCCAAGCCATTTGACAAGTGATGATCATCATATACTACCACTACCATGCATACAACAAACTTTAATTTATTTAGGTGACAGGCGTTGTGTAACAAAATGGGAACTCTCGCATACCCACCACTATCATTCTCCAAGACATCATATGTGTTACTCTCCCTCTTTCTCTTCCTACCGGTTGTCTCCTTCTGAAAAACATATTGCAGGTACTCTGACTCATCATGTTACTTTGTTGGCACTATTTTCCACATCTTCTCTGCTCATTAAAACACATTCGAGAAGAATATTGTTGTAGGTTTCCTTGTTTGTCACGGTAATACACCCATGGTTCAATTTCAAACCATATTCCTCCTATTCAATATACACACACAAATCCATCAGTCAATTTTCTTAGGAGAGCATACATGATAAAAATCAAAGAGGAAGTTGCAGATAAGAAATAAATTCACTTACTTCTATAGAAGTGCAGACACAGTTGTAGTGGGGTATGGAGGGAGGGAGGGAGAGAAGAAGAGAAAGAGGGTTGGGGTATGGAGGAAGGGAGAAGGGGAGAGAGCAAGAGAGAGAGGGATGGGGTATGGAGGAAGGGATAAGGGGAGAGAGGGAGGGATTGGGTATGGAGGAAGGGATAAGGGGAGAGAGGGAAGGATTGGGTATGGAGGAAGGGAGAAGGGGAGAGAGGGAGGGAGAGAGAGAGGGATGGGGTATGGAGGAAGGGAGAAGGGGAGAGAGAGAGAGAGAGAGAGAGAGAGAGAGAGAGAGAGAGAGAGAGAGAGACATCTTGTATGCGTTTGAGAGGGGGAGACAATACACTTACATGTGTATATATATACTTAATATATTATATATTATTATATACATATATATATAAATATTATATATTATATGTATATAAAAATATTATATATACAATATCATATTATACACATACTATATATTACATATATTATATGTATATACACATATTATATATACAATATCATATTATACAATAGCGCGTACGCGCTGTTTATAGTAAAAGTAGCACATACACGTTCTTTTTACGAGCGCGTACGCACTATTTATAGTAAAAAGGGTGTGTATGCACTACTTACACCATAAGTACCCCCGTATGCACTTTTGACTGTTTAGGCTTGGAAATAGGCCTGGATGACAAAGCTACGGTTTGGAAGTTTGATTTCCCTCCATTTCTCTCATTTTTGACGTGTTTTATTTTATCAACTTGGTTTATTGACTTTGTCATCATTAGGTTTACAATTCATCAAGTAGGTATTTCTAAAATTGCCACCATATTTTCACCCATCTTTTGAGATTTCTAACCGTATAATTTTTTTTCAATTTGAACAACAATAACATTATTATTGAATTTCTCTTACCAATGTCTCCATAGTTCTCACAGACATAGGTGCACCACTTTTTGAATAAATTTTTATATACTTATCCAAATTTTTAAAAAATTATATATTATTGTAGTGTACTTGATTCTTTACAATTAAAAAAAAAAATTGTATTTTCGATTTGTTTAGTGCAACTTATGCTTCGCACATGAACAAGTACCTAATTTTCAGGATGTGCTCGATTGGAAAAATCATAAAAAAAAACGATACTCAACAAAAAATTACAAAAAAATACACATCTTCTAGTTCTCACTCTTAACTATCTTTCTGCCAAAGGATTTGTCAAAATACTAAATCTAACTATGACTTTTTTGATGTGCACATCAAACACTATGTTATGTTTTCAGAAGAAAAAAAAATTAGGGTCAGTTTTTCGTGTGCGAAGGATTTGATCCCCTTAATCTTATCCAATTTTGAAAAAGTTTATTAGTTTGGAAACTAGATTCAAAGTAATACAATATTTGTTCTTTGATTATCTTCATATCTTGAGTGGATGACTTTCAAATTTTGCCTCCAAGTTCAGGTTCACCTGATTTCAGAAAAAAAGTGTCCACTTATACCCCCCTTTTTGACCACCATCTTTGTGCACTTACCCAAATTCATCTTCAACCTAAACCTTAAATGGTTGAGCATGGGGAAAATTTATAAGTGGAAACGTTTGAACCTCTCGTCTAAGGGGATGACCTTCATGAGATGTAATGTCATCTCTTTCCAAATCCCGAGTAAATCATTCCTATTGAAACCACTCTATAGACGGGCCACCCTTTCCCTCAACTTTAAGAACCTTCTAAAATCCTTTTTGTAATTTCCCTTTGATTTCTTGGGGAAGGTTATGCCTTCCACCTCATAACCAAGTGAGCCCACAATAGTGGGTTACACTTTTCTGGACGAGAGAATTTCACTCTTTTGTCCAAAATCGATTTTTACCCATGTTCTATCAAAAGTCACTTTTGATCGAAAGTATTTATGACAAACTTTCGATCGAATATAAGTTTCAATCGAAAGTGTATCGAACAAAATTTTTGTTGTATAGCTCAATAGTGATGCCGCCAAACCCCACCAATGAACCTCCGAACCAGGTTGGGGGATTTTTGTTATTTTTTATGTAAATTTTTGTTCTCTGCCAGATTTTAATGAAATTTTTAGGTGTATATACATATATATACAGGTATATATGTATATATAGGAAATACATGTATATATACATCTATATACATGTATATATACATATATATATACATGTGTGTATATATATACATGTGTGTGTGTGTGTATATATATAGGTATATATGTATATAGATGTATATACAGGTATATCAGATATATGTGTATATATACATGTAGTTATGTGTGTATATTTATATATATACATGTATACACACACACACACGCACACACACACACACACACACACACACACACACACACACACACACATATATATATAAAATATATAGGAAATATATGTATATATACATGTATATATAAATACATGTATATACAGGTATATATGTATATAGATGTATATACAGGTATGTATATATATACATTTATATATATGTATATCAGATATATGTGTATATATACATGTAGTTATGTGTGTGTGTATTTATATATATACATGTATACACACACACACACATATATATATGTACATATATAGATGTATATATATAAATATATACACACACATAACTACATATATGTGTGTGTGCATATATACATATATATGTATATGTACATATGTATATATATGTATATGTACATATGCATATATATATATATATATATATATATATGTATGTATGTATGTATATGTACATATGTATATATATATGTATATGTACATATGCATATATATATATATATATAGAAAATGTGTATATACATATATGTGCATAAACACATGCGCACGCGCACGCGCGCGCGCACACACACACACACACACACACATGTTAATGTTTTATGTTTTATGTTTTATGTTTTATGTTCCGTGTTAGAAAAAATTGTATTTACATGTATACATTATAGTTGATGTTTTATGTTTGATTTAAAAAATGTTATGTGCTTAGAAAAAGTTGAAATTATTAGTTATTTTAAATCAAAAATAAAATATTAATTTAATCTCTTTAAACTAAATCAAATGAGACATAAAACATTCAACATAAAATATATATTTATTTAAGAGACTTAAACTTTTTCAATTAACTAGAACCTTCAATAATTATTTTGTAATTATCAAAACATGAAATATAGAGAACTTACCAATGAAAGAACTACCAATTAACCAGACATGTCTTTGTTAAAATTTGACCTCTTTAAATTTGTATATTCTCATCATATTAGTCTTGATTTACCACTTGAGAATTAAAGATCTCCTTAAAAACTTATGTTTTGAATCTTTTCCTTAAATTTCTCAACTCACAGGTCTTCCCCCCCCCCCTCTCTCTCTCCCCCCAAGTAAGACTATTTCTCTCTCTATCTCCAGGTCCCCTTAAGTCTCTCTCTCTCTCTCTCCAAGTAAGACTCACTTTTAGATCTCTCTTTATCCCTCCCCTCAAGGTGGACTCTCTCTCTCTCTCTCTCTCTCTCTCTCTCTCTCTCTCTCTCTCTCTCTCTCTCTCTCTCTCTTTATTTTTATTTCTCCCTCCCCTTAAGACTCTCTCTCTCTCTCTCTCTCTCTCTCTCTCTCTCTCTCTCTCTCTCTCTCTCTCTCTCTCTCTCTCTCTCTCTCTCTCTCTCTCTCTCTCTCTCTCATGTGCATACATTTAGTACTCACGTCATGCATGTTTAAAATATATGATTGATGAATATTTAAGTTTGATGCACACACATGCACATTTACATATTGATGCATGTATGCCATGTTCTCATGTACACTCAATGTACTCTTGATTATTTTTTAAACTTACTAGATAGATTTAATTTAGAATGAAATTAAATTATTCATTTTAATCCTCACAAATTTAAATATTAGATCATATTAGAATTAGTTTGAATACACATCCAGTAATTTTGTCTAAGGCAATGTTCATGTGACATTGAATTATCTTTTTGTTGTACCAGATCTATATATTATCATCACATTGATCATGGTAGATGATGCAATCCCCCCTTAGGAACTATTCTTGCAGACAAACATTGAGATTGAAAGATTGAGAGCATCCATAAACAGTAGTAGTAACACAAGTGTTTATAAAAACTCTTGTCAGAAAATTCTTGATAGCCATGTGAAAATCAAGGATGCCATTTAGGGCACTAGTGCCTATTCTATTGATGCTATACAGGTTGTTCTTGCTAGGAAGCGTCAAGAGGTTTATCATGGTTTGACCCTTACTGAAGTTCAAATTTTAGTGGCTAAGAAAACTCTGAAAGAGCGTTGTTTCCCATCATACTTGGGGAAAAATGTGGTAAAGGGATATTAGGTCACCAGATGTGAGGATGAGGACATGGTTGTTGTGATGTACCCACATTTCCTTGCTATGCATGGTCATTATCCAAATGATGACCAAATTCCACTCTATTTTGCACATCAATTGTATGTTGAGGCTCACTTGAATCAAAATGTGAACTAAACTGATTTGCCACCATTTCTAGGTCAGGGTCGTGGTAGGCTTGCTGACAGGGACCCTTATCGTCGAGTAGATCTGCAGATTCTATCGCATAGGTCCATTGTTGGTTAGAGGGCACCAGCTATTGCACCTTTGTTAGGTCTTGAGGCAGATGAGGTTGTTCATAGTACCCAGCTCTGGGAGGACATTCATAGAGATGGTGACATTGCAACTATGACTACTTCGATATCTAGTGATTGAGTAGGCCAATATTTGATGAGTCGACGATTATCTAGATCTTCATATAGTGTAGCACACCCTGGTAGTATCTCAGATGATCCTTATGTTGCAGTGGGCATCCCTTCGCTCGCTAACCTAGAGGGTCTGACATGAGGCATGGCACTTGTTACTCTGATGAGTTTAGTTGAGGATCTTTTGGATGCATATGCATTTATATCCCCATAGCAGACATCAAAGGTCGCATGGGATCCATCTTTCATGAGCCACATTTAGGGTCTCATGACCATTCTTATCAACCAGGTGGCCTCGGTATTAGCACACATTAGGATCCACCTACGGATCATTCTGTTCCTAGCACAGAGGGAGAGGAACAGGGTAAAGATCCTTTGGGGAGTGTAGAGAATCATATATCTTATATTGGCTTGGAAGATGTTGACTTCAACATGATGATGACAAGTTATATGGATTTGTTGACACATTCAGAGTCGTCGTCGATGTCATCCCGGTTGCACAGTCCCTTGTATTCATCATTATTGGGACATGTGACGACCTCTCATGATGCAGATATACATTTGAGTCTCGATGAGACCGAGAAACATCTTAATATTTTAGTAGACACGATCATGGATAGAGTCTCGGTACTATAAAATGCCACCTTCTATACAAGAAAATTTTATTTAAAAGATCGTGCTCATTAACTGCGAATTTCCAATTTATAATTTAAATAAGTTTTAACTAAATTCAAATTTGATTTCATATATATATATTTGTATATGGAGATGCCTCTTGTTACTCCTGCCTTGAGGTCTGATCATGTACATTGGCGAGACTCACTTGATGATGCGACCACTAGTGGACATGTGAGTTTTAAATTTTTACATGTACATACATGCATGCACATTAAATCTTAAATGATTATAATTTATGCATATAATGTATATCTTATTTAACATGTGTATATATAAATATTGCTTTATTTGTAGGGATCGGTTCATCCTTCAGAGCAAGATAGTCATTCAGAGGATCGCTCCACTAGGAGTCGTCGTGATGACCAAGGTGCCAGGTCATCTAGATAGACATTTCATGATCTAGATTTTATACACATTGTTGATATTTTGTTTGATATCATATATATCTATACATTTGATGATGGATAGACTTTATATGTATTTGGCATGTGTTGTTTGATGTTACATACATTTGACCTGATCTAGTTTATATATACATTTGACATGTGTGTTTGATGATCTAGATATATGCATTAAATGATTATTTTCTTTATATGTTTGACATGTTGTTCAGGTGATATATTCATGTACATTTGATGATATGATTTATATACATTTGAAAGATGATCTAATTTGTATGTTTTACATGATCTAGTTTATATACATTTGACATGTTTGATGATCTAGATATATGCATTAAATGGTGGTATGTTTTATATGTTTGACACACGTTTTTTAGGTACATTATATACATGTACATTTGATGATCTAATTTATATATGCTTGACATGTTTTGATGATCAATATACATTCAAGATGATCTAATTTGTATGTTTCATGTTAAAACTACATACAAATTGAAAGATGATAAATCAAATATGTAATTTATACATATATACATGTGTATGTGTACATGCATGCATTTACAAATTTATATATTCTAACCACATACCTCTATACATGTGTATATATTTACATAGATTATATAATGTTATATGTTCTAGATTAAATGATGATTAAATTTCATCAAACTTTAGTTTTAACAATATGATTATATAAATTTAAATCATCCCCTGCCATTTCCTAATTAAACATCCCCTTAAGCCATTTAAAAATCATGTCTAGGTAATTAAATTCCCAAGATTATATAATAAAATGAAATCTAATTCAATCCACATCATATTAAATTAAATTGCACATAATGAAAATAAATCATAAAACTTCATTTTTAACATGATAGTACATGCATAAGAATTTAAATCATCCCCTTAAGCCATATCCTAGTAATTACATGTCCTAGATCTACACTTGATAAAATAAAATGAAATCTAATTCAGTCAACAACATATTAAATTAAATTGCACACAATGAAAATAAATCATCCCCTTAAGCCATATTCTAGTAGCAATTTAAATCATCCCCTTAAGACATCTAAAAATCATTTATCTAGTTAATGACATCCCCTTACTCAAGACTTAAACCATTTAAAGTTCAACAAAGAAAATTCATAAAACCTTAAACAATATCATGTGTATACATGCAGTGAATAAGAGTTTAAGTTAGACCATCAAATCAATTGTTCGGTATGTATTCTCTCTCGCTCTCTAGGATACATCAAGTGGTTCACCTCGCTCTTGGATAAATTATAATGTTCTCTCATGATCATCAGTATCTAGTCTCCACTTACAAATGCCACATCCTACAACTGGATGAAGAGATAGGGAGCTACCAATTACAAGGTGGCTATATTGATAGACCTTTTTGTCACGTTGATAATCAATAAAGTGAATCCCATGTTTAACTAATGTGATTTTCTTCAAATATGTTCCTTGCACAACAACTGAACCTACACACGAGAAAGAACATTTCAAATTAGATTTCAAAAATTTAGATTTCAAACAATGTATCAGATAGCTAGAGATCAATGTGAATGCAAGATACAACTCTAAGATGTCAATATAAGATTTAAAGTGCATTAAACCTATGGGAAACAACATTTCATCACTTATTTCTTGTTTTGTTAACTTCTTCCTCTCCTATGTGCAACGTAATTAATAGTAACTAACACCTTCTACATTTTTCAAGCGCTGCTATGACTGCAAGAACATGTCTTGCAATAAATTTCTTGGTCAAATTTGTATATGTACATATAAATTAAATCAATAAATTTAACTATTAAATATATTGAATCATGAACTTAAATTGAAAAAAAATTGTAAATTATTTATACACGTACCAATTTTGATCAATCCTGAAATATGATCATAATCGATAAAAATCAAAGGAATTTCATTGAAGCTTTCATCCTCATCTCCATCATTTGTATTAGTAACTTCCAGTGGCACCAATTTCCATGCATTGACATATCCACATTCTTGGTTCATGAATTCATTAGAGTTTCCATAGATGTAGTCAAAACAAAAGCATGAGTAATCCCTTGTGTACAATGACCACATGTGACTATTTGTACTCATGACAAAATGCAAGGATCTTGTTTTCTCTATCGTCTTGCATCCATGCATTGATCTTCTATCCACATCTTCAAAACAGAAAAAAAAAAAAAAATTACACATAAATATTTAATTAAATTATATATATTACTTGTAAGTTTAAAAATCTAATAATAATTAAATGAAAACTTCAAATAAAATCAAATTTTGAAAGTTAGTTTATCCGATATCTCCCACAACACTTTGTATGGTACGAAACGATCAGATCCTTATGATGTACTAGCCTCATTTGCTGAAAAGTGCATCTTGCACCATTCAACAACATCATGTGCATCTTTTATTCAAACTCCCTGATAATTCATTTGATACTTTCATAAAGCATGTTTAATGCAAGCTCTTGCACCGTCATGCTCACCCTTTCCATGTTCACTCTTGAAGAAACTCCAAATATGGTATCTTTTGGTTTTGATGATATCTACATAGTGCATAAATTGGTCTTGATGATTTGAATTGTGCCACACATCCATCTAACCAGAAAAAATGCTTCTCAATTTGTATGCCCTTATTTTCCAAATACCCAAAAAACTTCTTAAAATAATATTCGACAAAATGTTTATCATGCTCTTTATCATCACCAACATAAAAGTGATATTATTTCTTGATGACCTGTGCTTCAAATGTTCTTTCAAAACCATCCACATTTAATTGTGCATGTTTATAACACATATGGACCATAATAGTGATCTGCTCTAAAAATTAGTGATGCTCTGCTAGATGGACAAGGTTAGCAAATGACAAACAACACAAGACACAAGAAAATCGTTAGTGTTAGTCAATCAAAAACTAATCTAAACAGGCATATCAAAAGAGATACTAAAAACATGAAAGCATATTTAACTAAAGAAGAAAATATGATGAGGCATCTCCAAATACCTCCTAACATGCTCTTAGCTCCTTCTCCCTTGTTCCTCTCCTCTCCAAGTTCCAAAATAGTGTAGCTCTCAGCAGCTTTTTGCACTATGGATGCTTATGGAGGATTGAGATTTGGGTATTTTGCTCCAAATGTAAAATGAAAAGCTAAAATACTAGATGCTATTGAAATGATTGATTTTAACCAAAATAACAAGATTTTAGTTTACTATGCTAAATGCTCTCTAAAATGCCTATAGGTTAAATGCATACAAGTTTTCAGGATCTGGATTATGAAGAAATGGACTCTATTTATAGGGAAAATGGAGCAATGGATGGTTGAGATTGAGCAATCTCAACAAGGGTCAGGATTGAATGATTTCAAATCCATGTGAGGGCTTTCAACCCAATCCTAGGATGACAAGTGTCAATGTGAGATAGGTTGAGAGGAGAGGGAATAAGCATTAAATGCTTGACATGACTTTGGGAGTTAAAGTCAAGGTTAATTGAATGAATAAACTCTTTATTCAAAGAATAAAGCTTTTATCCAATGGATAAACTCTTGTGCAAAGGCAAGAAGGATAAATATGGTCAAAGCAATAAATGCTTGGGGGAACAAGTCTGAAATAACCATAAATGGTTATGTAAGAGCCATAAATGGTCATGTAAGAGCCATTAGTGGTTTTTGAAGACTGTGGGGGTTAATTTGTTGAACACACAAAGCATTAAATGCTTTTCAAAGACTTTTGAAGTCTTTGAGAAGTGACTCCATTTTGCCTAGGAATGTGACAATAATTAGGGAATGGATTAGGCTAATTAGGAAGGGGTTAGAAGAATCTAGAAGGGGATTAGATTTTGCAATTGGATTTGGTGGGTGAGGGAAAATAGGATTTTTATTTAAAATAAAATTAGTTTATTTCAATAAATGAGTGCAAGTTGCATTTGTAGGAAAATGCAAGTGGGGGGGGATAATGATTTAAATAAATGTTTTTATTTAATTTATTTAAAAGAGGAATAGGGGGATTTAATTAAATAAATAGATTTTATTTATTTAATTGATTGGAATTTGATTTAATGAATTAATTAAAATAAATTGAATAATTTATTTAATTAATAGAATAATGTTTGGGGATGAATTAATTAAATATTAATTTAATTAATTGATGGCTAGTGGATTTTTAATCAAATAAATACGAATATTCATTTAATTAAACTGGACAGATTTATGTGACTACAATTAGTATTGTGATTGAATTTGTTTTTGATGAACAAAAGAGTAATCTTCTGCAAAGTCGACAACTGATAAAATTGTTCAAGGTGGTAAAGTGTCTCTCAGTGTTTGGAACTGTTGTGCTTGCCACTTAGAAAAAAAAATGGTGTATATAGGGTGGAATCAATTTGTGAAATTTATCCATAAAGGTTCCAACGAGTTTCTCCTCTTCAACATATTCTAACCTTGTGGATTCTTTCCCAAACATTATTTTAGACTTTATGTACTTGTAACTCTTACATTTTACCATCCTTGTCATGTCGGTATCTTCATTTCTCAAAGTAAATTTAGTCAAATTACCACAAGTTTTGAATTTTCCATTTATGCAATCTATATGACATGTTGCATTATCATCTGATTTGTCATATGAAATTGATGCTATGAATTGATTTGGTCGTTTAGGGGGAGCATTTTGAAAACCAACACTATCTTATGTCATCTTTCAAAACACTTGATAGTAGAGATCAAATTCAATATGATAATGACAACAACAAGTTTCAAAAGCTTTGTTTATCTTCACATAATATGGCTTTAATATTTCAAACATTGTTTGTACAATATTTATGGTTGGATTTGAATTATAAAATGAAAGATACAATTCATGTTGTGTTCTATCCAACCAATGCTTTATATGTAGCACATATTCATTAGACCCAATTCTATGTTTGATGACATCTCTAGTATTTGATAAAGGACGAGTACGATCATTCCAAAATGTAGTGATCAGGTTCCTAACTCCATCTTCAATCCTATCCAAACGAGGAGCTCTACACATTATCGCCCAATTGCCTTCCAATGTACTATCATCCAAATTCAATCTCCTTTTCACATAATGTGATATTATCTTCCTACTATATCCAATCTCAGATGAAAGTGAGGAGATTTGTCATTTTTGGGACATGTTTTTATTTGTAATAGATGTCAATATCACTCTTCTTAAAATGGCCTTATCCATAGATCTAGATTGTTTCCCGATTGAACCCAAACCAACCTTAACATTTTCAACAATATCTTTTTGTAGGTTGGAAAATTTCCTCCTTTTCAATGTTTTATCTACACCCAACAGTTTGAATGGCTCTTTTAACTCATTATTAAGAAGTTGAATTGATAATAGTTGGGCCTTCTCAAGTGTATCAAGATTCTCAAACTCAGGAATTATTTTATTTGAATTTTTATTTAGTGTCCTCTTATTAGTATGTGTAGGTTGCTCAACATAATATCTCAATTTCTCCACATCCATTTCAATTAAATGATCTAAGTTTCTATAAATAATTTTTCTCTTTACACATTGAGCTAGATCCATATTCTCATTCATATCAATAGAAGGAAGCAATATTGACAGTCCTTCTCCAACTTTCATTGCTTGAAGTTGGGCTGCCCCTTGTCCAACATTATCTTGAGCTTCTTCATGTTGAGCACAAGCTACACACAAAAAAAAAAAACAAAAAAATTAATCTAGATATAGCATAAGTTTAGTTATAATGACTAGAGGGGAAAGATGGAGAGAGAGAGATATATAGATCTAGAGAGAGAGAACTCAAGAAGTAAAGATGTGCATACTTACATTTGAGCTTGGGTTGACACTTCTCCAACATCTGGAGCTTGATCTTCTACTTGATCTTCTACTTGACCTATAAAGATCGAGTATGAGAGAAAGAGACAAGGAGACTAAACAAATTTAATCACCTAAGAAGAGTAAAAGGATCTAGAGAAAGAGAAAGATCGTAAAAATCTTTAATTACCCTTACGTTCAAACAAAAAAGAGAGCTCAATAGAGAGAAGTAAAGATGTGCATACTTGTTTGAGCTTGGGCTGACCCTTCTCCAACTTTTGTAGCATGAGCTTATACTTGATCTTGTGCTTCACCTATAAAGAGAGTATGACAAAGAGAGAGAGAGAGAGAGAGAGAGAGAGAGAATAAACATAATTAATCATCTTTAAAGAATCCTACTAAAAGGATCTAAAGAGAGAGAGATCATAAAAATCTTTAAAATTGTTTAAATAAGAGTAAAAGGGGGGAGAGAGAGAGAGAGAGAGAGAGAGATTTAATCACCTAATAATACTTGCCCTAAGGGTTCATATGATGTCCTAATGGTTGATATGATGTCCTAAGGGGTCATATGGGGTCCTAAGGGGCCACACATGTGTTATAACACCATATGACCCATTAGGACATCATATGGTCATAAGGGTTCATATGGTGTCTTAAGGGTTCATATAGGGTCCTAAGGGGCAACACGTGTTACCACAGCATATGACCCCTTAGGACACCATATGACCCATTAGGACATCATATGGTCCTAAGGGTTCATATGACGTCTTAAGAGGCCACACATGTGTTACAACACCATAGGACCCCTTAGGACACCATATGACCCATTAGCACATCATATGGTCCTAAGGGTTCATAAGATGTCCTAAGGGTTGATAAGATGTCCTAAGGGATCATATGGGGTCCTAAGGGGCCCCACATGTGTTACAACACCATATGACTCCTTAGGACACCATATGACCCATTAGAACATCATATGGTCCTAAAGGATCATATGATGTCCTAAGGGTTCATTTGATGTCCTAAGGGTTGATATGGTGTCCTAAGGGTTCATATGGTGTCTTAAGGGGCCACACATGTTTTAGGACACCATATGACCCCTTAGAATGCCATATGACCCCTTATAATGCCATATGACCCATTACAACATCATATGGTCCTAAGAGTTAATATGATGTCCTAAGGGGTCATATGGGACCCTAAGGGGCCACACATGTGTTAGAACACCATATGACCCCTTAGAATAACATATGACCCATTAGGACATGATATGGTCCTAAGGGTTGATATGATCTCCTAAGGGGTCATATGGCTCCTAAGGGGCCACACATATGTTACAACACCATATGATCCCTTAGGACACCATATGACCCATTAGGACATCATATAGTCCTAAGGGTTCATATGATGTCATATGATGTCCTAAGGGTTGATATGGTGTCCTAAGGGGTCATATAGTTTCCTAAGGGGTCACACATGTGTTACAACACCATATAACCCCTTAGGACACCATATGACCCATTAGGACATCATATGGCCCTAAGGGTTTATATGATGTCCTAAGGGTTGATATGATGTCCTAAGGGGTCATATGGGGTCCTAAGGGGCCACACATGTGTTACAACACCATATGACCCCTTAGGACACCATATGACCCACTAGAACATCATATGGTCCTAAGGGTTCATATGATCTCCTAAGGGTGCATACGATGTCCTAAGGAGTCATGTGGGGTCCTAAGGGGTCACACGTGTTACAACACCATATGACCCCTTAGGACATCATATGACCCATTAGGATCACATGATATCCTAATGGGTCATATGGTGTCCTAAGGGGTCATATGGTATTGTTACAGGTCATATAAGGTCCTAAAGAGCCACACGTGTACACTACAACACCATATGACCCACTAGGACACTATATGACCCATTAGGATATCATATGGTCCTAAGGGTTCATATGATGTCCTAAGGGTTCATATGATGTCCTAAGGGTCGATATGGTTTCCTAAGGGGTCATATGGTGTCCTAAGGGGCCACCCATGTGTTAGAACACCATATGACCCCTTAGGACACCATATGACCCATTAGGACATCATATGGTTCTAAGGGTTCATTTGATATCCTAAGGTTGATATGATGTCCTAAGGGGTCATATGGTGTCCTAATGAGTCATATGGTATCCTAAGGGATGACACGTGTTAGAACACCATGACAAGCATTAGGGCATCATATGACCCCTTAGGACACCATATAACCCATTAGGATATAATATGGTCCAAATGGTTCATATGATATCCTAAGAGTTCATATGATGTCCTAAGGGTTCATATGATTTCATATGATGTTAAGGGTTGATATGATTTCCTAAGGGTTGATATGATGTCCTAAAGGGTCATATGGGGTCCTAAGGGGCCATACATGTGTTAGAAAACCATATGACCCCTTAGGACACCATATGACCCATTAGGACATCATATGGTCCTAAGGGTTCATTTGATATCCTAAGGTTGATATGATGTCCTAAGGGGTCATATGGTGTCCTAATGAGTCATATGGTATCCTAAGGGACCACACGTGTTAGAACACCATGACAAGCATTAGGGCATCATATGACCCCTTAGGACACCATATAACCCATTAGGATATAATATGGTCCAAATGGTTCATATGATATCCTAAGAGTTCATATGATGTCCTAAGGGTTCATATGATTTCATATGATGTTTTAAGGGTTGATATGATTTCCTAAGGGTTGATATGATGTCCTAAAGGGTCATATGGGGTCCTAAGGGGCCATACATGTGTTAGAAAACCATATGACCCCTTAGGACACCATATGACCCATTAGGACATCATATAATCATAAGGGTTCCTAAGATTTCCTAATGGGTCATATGGGGACATAAGGGGCCACACATGTGTTACAACACCATATTACCCATTAGGACCACATGATGTCCTAATGGGTCATATGGTGTCCTAAGGGGTCATATGGTATTATTAGGGATCATATGGGGTCCTAAAGTGTCACACATTTACATTACAACACCATATAACCCACTAGGACACCATATGATATCCTAAGGGTTCATGTGATGTCATAAGATGTCCTAAGGGTCGATATCATGTCATAAGGGGTCATATGGGGTCCTAAGAGGCCACACACGTGCTAGAACACCATATGACCCCTTAGGACACCATATAACCCATTAGGATATCATATGGTCCTAAGGGTTCATATATTGTCCTAAGGGGTTATATAGGGTCCTAAGAGGCCACACGTGTTACAACACCATATGACCCCTTAGGACACCATATGACCCATTAGGACCACATGATGTCCTAATGGGTCATATGGTGTCCTAAGGGGTCATATGGTATTGTTAGGGGTCATATGGGGTTCTAAAGATGCACACATGTACATTACAGCACCATATGACCCACTAGGACACCATATGATTTCCTAAGGGTGCATATGATGTTGTAAGGGTTCATGTGATGTCCTAAGGGTTCATATGATTTCATATGATGTCCTAAGGATTGATATGATATCCTAAGGGTTGATATGATTTCCTAAAGGATCATATGGGGTCCTAAGAGGTCACACATGTGTTAGAACGCCATATGACCCCTTAGGACACCATATGACCCACTAGGACATCATATGGTCCTAAGGGTTCATATGATGTCCTAAGGGTTTATATGATGTCCTAAGGAGTCATGTGATGTCATATGATGTCCTAAGGGTTGATATGGTGGCATGTGATGTCCTAAGGGTTCATATGGTGTCCTAAAGGGTCATATGGGGTCCTAAGGGGCCACACATGTGTTATAACACCATATGACCCATTAGGACATCATATGATTTCCTAAGGGTTCATATGATGTCTTAAGGGTTCATATGATATCATATGATGTCCTAAGGGTTCATATGATGTCCTAAATATTCATATGGGGTCCTAAGGGGCCACACATGGTGTTAAACACCATATGAACCCTTAGGACACCATATGACCCATTAGGACTTCATATTGTCCTAAGGGTTCATATGATGTCCTAAGGGGTCATATGGGGTCCTAAGAGGCCACACATGTGTTATGACAACATATGAGCCATTGGGACATCATATGCTCTTAAGGTTTCATACGTTGTCCTAAGGGTTGATATGATGTCCTAAGGGGTCATATGGGACCCTAAGGGGCCACACATGTGTTAGAACACCATATGACCACCCATTACAACACCATATGACCCATTAGGAAATCATATAGTCCTAAGGGTTCATATGAGGTCCTAAGGGTTGATATGATGTCCTAAGGGGTCATATGGGGTCCTAAGGGGAGAGAGATGTTAGGGGTCCCACAGATACTGAGAGGGGGGGTGAATCAGTATCTAACCGGTATTTAGAATTTCTTAACTTAAAACATGCAGCACATAATATAACAATGTACCAGTATGCAAGAAATAATGCAATAAACATAATCAAGAACATCCACATGAAAAGAACACCATAACACAAGATTTTAATGAGGAAACCCGGTGTGGGAAAAACCTTAGTGGGATTTGTGACCCACAATATTCATTGGCCAATAAGAGAATATTACTTACAATAGGGGCCTGCACATGCAGGAAGGCCAACTGCCTAGAGCTCACTGCTCAATGGGAAGTCACACTAACTTACAATAAGGATTATACAAATCCAATAACTTGTACTGCTTTACAATAGCATCTTCAATGCCAGATTCAGTACCGGTTCTTGCTCTGTTCTTTACATATACCCCTTGACCTATATTTCACACATTAGGTCTGCCTAATATTTTCTTTTTTTTCACTACATCACTATCTCAAATGTCTACAATGATCTCCTTTATATATAAGAGTCATTTTACAATTTGCCAAGTCGGCTTACAATAATAAACAAAATATTGTATAACAAAAATCTTGTCGGCCTCTGTGCCGATATACTTCTTTTCTTCTGTGCCAGTATACTTCTTTTCTTCTGTGTCATTGCCGGTGTAGAGTGTGATCTGCTGATGCCGGTATAATGTCTTTGTCGGTGCCATAAGATTGCAAGGTTGGCATCAATGAAAAAACCTTCAATCACATACAATGTCTCATTGGAGTGTGCATATGCCAACAATCTCCCCCTTTGGCATTGATGGCAACACTCATGAGAAATTTCAAAAAAAGTGTTCAAAAGTGTGCAGTCCAAAAAAATGTTACCAAAAATGTGAGAGCTCCCCCTGAGCATATGATTCCTATGTTTTGAACTTTCTCATCCCACTACTCCCCCTTTGGCATCAATGACAAAGGTTGTCAAGATGTCAGTAGAGTTTGTAGTTTCAACTATTCATAAACTCAACCTTGTAGCCGGGTAGTTATAATCTGAAAAAGATCTCCCAAAATCAAGTTTATACTATCCATAAACTTCTTACTATCCTTTATTTCTGTCTCAGTTCTCTTCACTGTACCGGTGAGATGCTGCAAATGTCCTGCCGGTGTTTTGCTTCCCTGTATTAATGCCTCAAAAATTTCCTTTTGCAGAGATGCTAGATAGCCCAATCTTGGACTTAGTTTAGATCTCAAATGTTTTGCCTTATTTATTATTCTTTCTTTCTCCCTTTCCAATTTGAGTAGTTCTTCCTCAAAATTTGTTATCTTCTCCTCAAAAATTGATAGTGTATCAGCTGAGTTGACAAAGCTATCTGCAAGTTTATTGATCTCATCCTGTACCTTGCTCATTTTCTTGTCAATATCTACAGTCAAAAAGTTTGTTTTACAGGTATCTTTGTACAATTTTTTGTACTCTTTCAACAAACTACATAATTCTGGTAGAAGTGTGTCAAAATCTCTATTACACTTCTTTATTTGTTCATCAAAGAATTTCTGTTTTTCAACTTCTACTTTATCCTTTACTGAATCTTCCTTTATTTTCTCAATGTTCTCTGAGATATATTTACACAGTGTGTCCAATTGTCCTAAAGAATATTTGTTATCTATATTACAATTAGGTGTAATTACCTTCAAAATTGGTATGGTATCATCAATTGCTTGGTAAGCTTGTGAGCTGCAGTCAGTTATTTTCTTGATAGAATCTAGTAATACCTCAGTCACATTTGTTGATTTGTATGCTAATGATGATCCAACAATCTAAGTACCGGTGGAAGTTACCAAGCTTGTATTGACCTCTAGTAGGTCAGTTTGTGTCTGCATTTCTTTAAGCATTGGTTTTCCTCCTTCACTGGTTGCTGGTGGCACTGTTTCCTTATGTACCTATTTTGGTTGTTGTTGATCTGGAGCCTTTTTCTCTATTTGTTTCTCTATAGGTTTCATTTCCTCAGTCTGTGACTCAATCTCTACCTTTTTCTCTTTATCATCTACCAGTTTATCAATTTCCCCTACTACCAGAGGATCACTAGCCATATCTAACTTTTCAGTTGTATCTTTGTCTACTACTATGTTGATCTTCTGACTATCAACATCCACAGTATATAGGACTTTAGAATTAGGATTATTATCCTCTACATCCATACTTTCGGCTGCTAATTGATCTTTAGTAGTTTTTGTTTTTACCGGTGGAGTATTTAAAGAAGGTGGGGGTAAGTTGTCTTTAACTTTGATGCTTGGTGGTCCACCAACTTTACCTTTCCCCTTGTCTTTGTCTTTCTGATATACCTTTATAGGTTTAGGGTTCCTGTACTCTTCTTGTTTTTCTTTCTCAACCAGGAATATATCCCATCCATCTTTTGTTTCCTCTGTCACTTCATTAACTCTTCCTACCATTAGCGAAATATGTCGGTGTGCAATAGAGAATACTGACCGGTTTGCCTTTGCAATCAGATCATCAATTTCTTGTGGAGAGTTTACCGGATATACAGTAAGTAACTTCTCAATTTTTATTTTCTTATCCAATTCTATCACTACCTGTCTTCTTGCCTCAAATTTTTGAATAATTCATCAGGAATTTCATTTACTACTTCCATCAAAAATTTCTTGTACATATCCATATGTAATATAACACTGTTCTCAACTTGCTCTTTTTCATCAGCTGTTAGAGTGTCATATATTTTCTCTATGTTCTTTAGTTTACCTTCCTCTGTGATTTCATTCAGTAGTATATCAAGAGGGACCAAGTCTTTGTTTGTCCTTTTCTTCTTCTTAGGTGTTAGTTTCTTCTTCGGTGTGGCCTTTCTAACCAGAGATCTCACTGCTTGTTGCTTTTGTCTTGTCCTCTTAGGTGAAGGTGTGGTTGTCGGTGAAGGATCTCTTTTCCTTACAACTCTTTTAAAAGTTGCAGGCATGTCGCTTCCTGAAGAAGTACCTATTGGTGATAGGTGAGTTTCAGGATGTGGAGCTGCTAACTCATCCTCTGTTATGCTGGTTTTCTTCAATACATCTTCCTTAATGGCTTTTGCTTGTCTAGACCCTTTCCTTACAACTGCCTCAACCTTTTTCACTCTTTTCTTTGATTGAATTTGGTTTTCGATGGTTTCAGCACTACCAAATATTTCTTCTTTTAGTTCTCTGGGGGCTTCCAGAAGTGCTTTGGCATATGTTTCAACTATGTGATCATCTGTTTCATATCCCATCTCGGTTACCCAGACTGTCCTTGGGATGATCGCTTCCATCCAGATTTCATCTTTCTTGATGACAAAGCATATATCATCTTTGTATTTATCTACAATCTTTTGAGATAACCTTACTCTTTTCTTCATTTTGGTCTTTGATGCTTGGAAAAAGTCATTAATATTGTTTTCCTTGTTCTCACCCATGTTATTGAATAGTTCAGTCAATTGTTTTCCTACCGGTATGTCATATCCAAGTTCTTTGTAACCTATACCGAGAACTTGTTTTGTTATGTGTAGCATTAGACATACTAATAGATTTCCAAATCTGAAAGTTCCTTTCTTGTCCTTTTTTATCTTTCCAAGGTTGTCAATTAGTTTATCCTTTAACCATTCACATATGTCAATTTTTGCATTGTCTGTGACCATGTCATAAGCACTCTTAATGCATAAACTTGAAACTGAATTAAGTCTATTAGCATGAGTAGCTTTATACCCTAATATCATGCTGATGAATCTCACATTGATATCTTTTACATCATTAACCCTTAGAGACCTCTTGTCAAATGTTGCACCAGTTAGGTTTATAACTAGGTCATTGGAAACCTTCTTGGTTTTATCTGGTTTCTTACCAGTGGTCGGTAACCCTGTGATAGCTTTCACAACTTCCTTAGTGATCTTATTGATTGCATCTAACCAAAAAAATTCTCCATGTACCCTGCTTAAAACTATCCTAATAACATCCTTTGGAAATTCAGGAATGCTAAGGATTTCTGTAAATCCTAGGGTCTCAATGATATTGTGTTCATCCTTTACATTGCCGGTATTATCACATATCACGGTTTTATACATGGTTTTTATTTCCTCATCTCCTAACTCTTCAATGTTACAGTGGATGTACATTTGGGGGTCTTCAGCATAAACAACTCCCTTAGGAATTTGAGAAAAAGCACCTAAGGTATCATCCTTCTTTGCTATCTCGGGAACTAACTGAAATACAAGCCTAGGTCTTTTTATTACTTCAACAATAGTAGGGTTTGCTATGTATTCAATTGCAGAGGTGGATGCCATGATTAAATACCTTTTACTGCCTTGGATGGATGATTGTTTGGAGTGTGCTTGCTTCTTGCTCGAAATGCCTTAGCTCAGAGTCTCCGTGCTCTTTGAAAATTTGAAACCTCGGTGAAATGAAATGGAGCCAAAACCTTAACTTTATAGTGTCTTTTCGCCATCTACCACATTAATTGCATGCCAGTTAAGTATTCACTTAACATTGTTTGCCGACAATAAGTAATTTTCAACTTCTTATCTCTAACCGAGGAAATAATAGCACATGTATCAATAGATTGCCAAACCCTTAAGGAAATTTTCTTCAATTGGATGAAGAACTTCCTGCCGGTGGAGCACTTCTCTGTCCTTCCAGTGAAGCATCACTCTGTCCTACCGGTGAAGCATTGGTTTGTTCTACCGGTGGAGGAGTATTCCCAATATTTAGATCATCTTTTCTAATCCATTGTTTTGAGAATTCTTGCTTAACCTCTTCAACTTTTTCTTTACCTTTCAAGCTAGAACTTTTGTTGTCTACCGGTGTTCCTTTACTTCTACAAAATTTAGCAATATGCCCAATCTTGTTACATGCATAACAAGTTACATTATTCTTCTTGTCATGCCCAAAATTTAGGGCAAAAACGGAACAAATTTTTTTTCTAAAACATACTAATTAATTAACAAGTCCACTCACACGACAAGCGTTATAGAAATTTCCATAATTAAATTCGAGCTAGTCCTGAGGTGAACCAAGCATCGATAGATTGTTAAATATTATTTGCGGAAAACTAACTGGTTAATATTATCTCCACGAGATACCTAGTCCTTGGGTTTATTAATTCAATCAAGCTAAAGGAATAGGAGAGAGAAAAATTAATTTAATCTCCAATATGACCATAAAGTCTAATCAACCATTTTTTTTATTTCTCTTTATTACTTGCTTCAAATTATAACCAGAATTATATATATATATATATATATTTATAATTAAATACTTCATCCAAATTATGACTAGAATTTATCTATATATATATATATATATATAGATACATATATTTTAAATATTTTGATTCTAATTCAAAAGCACATTAACTTTCTAAATATTAATCCATATTTCCCCAACCCTAATTAGGGTTCTATTTTCTCATATTATAATATCAAACCTAATTATCATATTATTTTTAAAATCCATTTGCCCTAGCCCCACCCGAGCTAGGGTTTAACCCATATCTTTTTTAACGAAAAATTTTATGCTGGGCCAAAGACCCCAAGGCGGCCATGTTTATTTTATTGTGCAGGTTTCGGATGTTGGAGGCGGGGAGAGCCGTGGCGCCACTGTGTGGGCGCACAGTGGGCGCCGCGACACCACTGTGTGTCCACACAGTGGGCGCCGCTAGCGGCTCCCCACTGTGTGGCCACACAGTGGCGGCCGCGGCCGTCCACTGTGTGTCTACACAGTGGGAGCCGAAGCGGCTCCACTGTGTGTGCACTCAGTGGGCGCCGCGTGGCCCTCACTGTGCGTACACACAGTGGGGTCCGCGTGGACCCAAAAACATTCCCCCATTTTTTAAAAAAATTTAATATTATTATTTTTTTTTTAAAATATATTATATATAAATATATATATATATATATATATATATATATATATATATATATATATTTATATATATGTATATATATTTATATATATATATATATATATATATTTATATAAAATTTATAATCATAGTTTAAAAAGGGTGAAATTATTCCAATAAATACATTTTTTTTTAAAAAGATTTACATGCAACAATCTTAAACTAATATACAAAGGAAAAGCAATATATGTTAATTCAAAAATATATATATATATATATATTTATATAGACTTAAGTTTCCCTTTTTAATTATTTGTTTCTAATTGCTGAGAGGAATGAAGCAAATTCAATTGTTAAGCTTTTTAACCAACACTAATTAGAAATACAATCTAGAAAAACTTTTCAGGAAAAACAATATACTTCTCCTTAATAAATATATTCATTGATTTTTCAACTAATTAAGCAATAACTTAAAGCATTCTTTTTTTTTAAATACATAAGATTTTTCAGTAAAATAAATTCGTATTTTGCCACAAGTAAAATATAGATAAAATTTAAATGAAATCTATTCTTTTTCTCCATAATACAAAGAAGCTTTTGCATGCAACTCAAAATAACTTTTCTTTTACTACAAATCAGAAGTAGAAATAAAACAAGCTTTTCTTCTTACAACTCTAAGATATTCTGCAAATTGTACTGGATGTTTCTTTGTTTAACCACAACAATAACCCCAAGTCAAATTTCAAGAATTACATCTTGCCTCTCATTTCTAAGAATGAGGGCTTGCTTCTATAATAACTTTAAACAATTATTTGCAAATGAAATAAAGTATCTTCAACAATAATCTTCTGTATCTTTTCATGTTTCCTATTCTCTTTCTCCTGACTTTCCTGCATGATAGAAAAACACAAAAATGACCACGGAGTGCTCACCTCCCAGCCTAGGCTAACTGGTAGCCACCCCTGAGCTCGGAGAACCAAATCCTAGACGGGTAACAAACAGGCAAACACATAGAAAGCATTGCATACAGATTTTCCAGACACATTCCCAACTTGGCTTTCACAGCACCACACTTTGGTGATGAACATTTTCAAAGGGTGGTAGTGGACCAATTCCCTGAGGAGAACTGCAAGTATGAATTAAACAAGAAGCCACCTCATGGCACAATAATAATATCAAGAATCTCAACCCCTTATTCCTTATGCCCCCCAAAGGCATTCTAGCCTTATATCCCTCCTTATGACCCCCATTGCACAAACAGGCCATGCAGCAAGGGTCACACAAAGATCCCTTGTGATCGCTCTCAAAGAGAGTCTCTCACTCGAGGGTTGTCACTGCTACCACCCTCAAGATCCTCTTCTCTCCCAAGAGTAAGAGATCTTGAGAAAACTCCCAAAACACAACAATTCATAAAGCAAAAATACCAAAAGATTTTCTAACACAAACTTTCAAGAACACAGATTTCTTACACCACAACTTCCAGACATAAACAAGAAGGAGACATTAAAAGGAATAACTGAAACCAACCTTAATCTGCCCAAAGGTATTTTGATATTTGATGAAGAGCTGCCCAATCCACAAATCTTTTTCCTTCTACCCTTAATCAATTTTTCTATTCCATAGCATTATTTTCTTTTCAAATTTTCTTCTGTCTCCAAAAATGGAGAGTGGGTGATAACCCTTCAATTCTCAAAAATCTTGCTTAAGAAGCTCACTCTCAAAGTTCTCACAGGTTTCTAAAAACCGAAAAGGAAAGAAAGCAAAAATGCAAAAAGACTCTCATTCCAAAAGGAAAAATCTTGATTAGATTTAACTTCTAATTTTCAATATTCGCTCAACTCAAAAAAGCCAATTTTTAAAGCGTTAAAAAGATCATTATAAAGTAGAAACTTGCCTAAAATTACCCCTAACCCCTAGGTATACCTTATGGGCTTTAGGAAACCCTATTAAACTACCCCTAGGTGTTCATTTAACCCATTTTAAACCCCTCTGAAGTTTATTTTCGGGTCAAACATAAGTTGACCACCCCAAATATTATATTCCCAAAGTATTTATGACAACACTTTATTTTATTTAAGAAAACTAAAATTAAACACTTTCCCACCAAGAGACAAAATAAAACATTTAAATTTAAATCCACACATGTGTCAAGTGACACAAATAAAACACTTTTACAAAAATGAAACATGAAATTGTCTCTTGTGGTTTTTTACACAATAAAATTAAATAACACTTAACACTCATGCAGCATATACTGTTACGAATAAAATACAACACAAACGGGGTGTTGTCTCTCCAAATAGACAAACCCTGGCTTACGAACATACATAAGTCTAGGTTTGATTCTCCGTAATTTCCATGGTCACATGGTAAATTTCCTGCGCATCTCAATTTACACATTAGTACTTTCAAATATCCACATATAATGTAATTCAAAGGAATAACAATACACATCATCACTTGCATACAACTTTCATCTGCACAGATTAAATACATCTTTTATCAAGCAAATTCACATAAGCAATTTCATCCCAATTCACATAACTTAACCATACATCATAATTCTATATTCATAGTAAAGTCCTACAATTTCAATAATGGCATACCTCCTCTCAAATTTATCCTATTCTAGGATCATCTAGAGTTATGTATCTATAAAGCATATAAATGAAGCATCCACATTCATAAATGTTACCCAATCACAGAATCATACAAGTTCTTCATCCAGACATAGCTGACATACGTTAAATCAAGATTATCCAATCAATGGGTCTTTTAGGATTTCAACTTCATAACACATCAAAAGTACACCACTAGGTGCGATAACTCTATAACTTGGTTCAATTATCTTTCTCAAAAACCTATCTGCCTAACACAGTCCATTCTATTGAATTATAAAGCATTTATTAATAGGTCAAATAGGGTCAACTAAGTAAATCAAAGCTTGGTTTGGGGAAGGCCTTACACTTCTGAATAGCTTTCCCATAAACTATGCTGGTTTGTGTCCTGCATTGATTAGATAAATGTCCAAATCTTCCACAAACATAACATCTCACATTCATTCTGCAGTTTTCAGAGTTGTGACCAACTTTGTTGCATTTAGAACATTGACCGGTGGGTGTGTTGATATTCTGATAATTTCTAGATCTACATTCATTTGCTCTATGACCATACTTATTACAGTTAAAGCATTTACCATTGAATTTATAAGCATTAGGTTGTCTTACCAGTTTGTTGTGATCCTGAGTATTTGCAGTACTAGAGCTTTTGCCAACTTCAAAACCAATTCCAGAAGTGTCACCTTTAGGTTTTTGATTCTTCAGCAAGGTGCCAATTCCTCTGAGCTTTTCTTGAATTTTTCTTTGTGTTGATTTGCAGTTTCCAGTTCTCTTTCCAAGATTTCTTTTTGTCTCATCAGTTCATTTGAGTCATTCTGAGTATGCATCAGATCTGTCTTCAACATGTCATTTTCATAGCTAAGTCTTGTATTCTCATTTGCTACATCACTTAGTCTTCTGGTCAATTCTTCTTCATTCTTCTTCCTGTCCTCAATCTCTTTGCAAAATCTCATAGTCATATCCTGCATTTCATTTTTTGTTGTCATGTTCTCTTGTTTCAACTTGCTTATTATATCATTAAGTGATTCCTTTTCATCATTCTCATTTTGCAATTTTCCACAAAGTTCTCTTCTCTTATTTCTTACAACAGTAAAATTTTCTTGAAGTGCCTGAATGATATCCTGAGCTGCTCTTAAATCATCTTCTAGCTTGACATTTTTCAATTTCTCTGCATCATAGTCTGTAAGAGCTCCTTCAAGTTGCTTCATCAGATTTTCCATTTTTACCGGTGTCAAGATCTTCCTCAAGCTATTAGGCTTCTCAAAATAGAGGACCAGGCTCGGATACCAATTGTTAGGGGTCCCATAGATACTGAGAGGGGGGGGTGAATCAATATCTAACCGGTATTTAGAATTTCTTAACTTAAAACATGCAGCACATAATATAACAGTGTACCGGTATGCAAGAAATAATGCAATAAACAGAATCAAGAACATCCACATGAAAAGCACACCATAACACAAGATTTTAATGAGGAAACCCGGTGTGGGAAAAACCTCGGTGGGATTTGTGACCCACAATATTCACTCACTGGCCAATAAGAGAGTATTACTTACAATAGGGACCTGCACATGCAGGAAGGCCAACTGCCTAGAGCTCACTGCTCAATGGGAAGTCAGACTAACTTACAATAAGGATTATACAAATCCAATAACTTGTGCTACTTTACAATAGCATCTTCAATGCCAGATTTAGTACCGGTTCCTGCTCTGTTCTTTACATATACCCCTTGACCTATATTTAGCACATTAGGTCTACCTAATTTTATTTTATTTTTTCACTACATCACTATCTCAAATGTCTACAATGATCTCCTTTATATATAAGAGTCATTTTACAATTTCCCAAGTCGGCTTACAATAATAAACAAAATATTGTATAACAAAAATCCTGTCAACCTCTGTGTCGGTATACTTCTTTTCTTTTGTGACGGTGTCGGTGTAGAATGTGATCTGTTGATGCCGGTATAATGTCTTTGCCGGTGCCATAAGATTGCAAGGTTGCCATCAATGACAAAACCTTCAATCACATACAATGTCTCATTGGAGTGTGCATATGCCAACAAGAGAGAGAGAGAGAGAGAGAGAGAGAGAGAGATTTTTAATCACCTTCTATTTCTATTATATTTTATTATTTCAATAATATAAGTGGGTTTGTGAAAGATAAATTGTAGAGATGCATACCTCTTTTCTTCCTATGATATCTTGAATATTCTTGTTCACAACGTTTTTTGTTCCCTTTCAGGTGAATACTTTCATGCACTCTTGTTTACCCTTGTCCTTTTATTTCCAATCTCCTTCCTTTGAAAAAATGCTTTTTGAAAATTCCACAATAATAAAATTCACTTTAAAATGTCTTCTTTGTGAAAAATGCAAATTAACCTTCAAATTTGATATGTAAAAAATGAAAAAAAAAAAAACATCAATATTTATATGGAATCGTTCATAGACAAAAAAAATTAAAATTGGCTGACAGGGGTTTCTATTGAACGTCGGCAGTTACAAAAGGTCGATAGAAAGTGGTCATTATAAATGTTACCCATTTTTGCTTACAAGCTCGATCAGGTAGAGCTTTGGTGGTTAAGTTTTAAATGAGGTACATCATTAGCCTATTTGTGTTACTTATGTGTTTGAAGAAGAGATTTCTGAATGTGTATATTTCAAAATTTTACTTCATAAGAGTCAAAAGTACAGAAAAGAAGGAAAATCTTTGTGGAAAAGAAGTATTTTATTAAATTCAAACACTTTTGTCTCATACAAGGGTCGTGAGACTGGCAATATATAGCTAACATATGAAAACATATCATGTACATGTATCCATGAATGTCGAAGAAGAAGCATGATATGGATGAAACCAATCATTGCCTGAATGACTGGTGAGCTTGGTGAAGTCCTGGAGTGTTTGTGGTTGTCTTGTCCTTTGTTGTTGTCTTGTCTTTTGGCTATCCCATCCTTTGTACCTTCATAGAAATATACAATGAGTTAGATCTTTTAGTTCTAAGAAATGGTTGATTACATTCATATCATGTACATTGATGCATGCATACAAATTCTAAGCTAGCATATATCAGATATGTATAATCAGTTTCATGGGAGAAAGATACAGGGGATATCAGATCAAGATGCCTCAATATGAGGAACAAATGTTGAGTATGGAAAGAAACATATGTTTTTATCTAACTTGTTTGCTTCATGTGTAGGAACAAGAAAAGAATTGTGTGATAGTTATATTTTTTATGTATGAGTGGGAGTATTTGAGGCTCCAAAAAGGGTTGAGCCTAGCTCATAAGATAATTGTAGAATGCAATCAGAGTAAGAAGGTGAAATATTGTTGAGATCATTCAAATATCAAGCATAATGAGACATTAAAGGGAGATGTACCTTTCATGAAACCTTTTGTTACACCAAATAAAATCAGCAAATACAAGTGAATCAATTTATGCTTGTATAATAGATGTGTGAAACTTTTCTTCAATATTTTTATACTAATACTGAAGAAAGTTCAGAAAACCCCATGCCATAAGGGTTTCTTGGACTTTCCTCAGTACTAGTATGAGATACTTACTGTAACCAATAGGAGCTGCAAAATAAGTGAACATGGTCAGCTTCAATCAACATGATTGCAAGCATATATGGAGATCAATCAATGAGTACAATTGACAGAGTTAATCCACTCAGAAAGCCAACCATATTGATAAGATAAAAAAGGAAGGACAATCATATGCATGAAGAAACTTATTATGCATTGAAAAAATGCTAAGCAAATATCATGTAGGAAATGTCAAGGAGCCTATAGGTCAACACTTTCAAAACAAGATATAGTGCATTTAACATAATATTTGTGCAATGATGGCTAGTATAATGCTATGAGCAATGGAAGATTGAGGAATCATGAAAGCAAGAGTTCAGTAATACAAGAATAAGAACAATGAGCATTCATAATGGTGTAGCCATGACAATAGATAGTATGAAACAATGTGAATCTTAATTAAGTGCAGTCCATTCCACAATGATGCATATGTTACATGAATGGAGTAGTACTCAGAGAGACCCACCATGAAGGAATGGTAAAGAACAACAAAAAGAAACTCATAACTTCAAGGCATGCTTCTATGTGTTTATTCTGCAAACTCCATGTAGATCTTTTTTTTTTAGCAAAAGGCAGAGAGTAATCTAGGCATGTAAAAGTTGAGTAAGGTTTTTTCTTGAGACCAGTGAGTTCAACCAGTAGTATTTTCACAAAATAAATCATAGAATTATCAAATGACACAAGAATCTACAGCTAAAAAAAACCATGTTAATACAGTCACGTGTTTTGATCATTTCTCAAAAACTCAGATGCTAGATTGGCTAATTTTTTCACAGAATTTTGAAGGCATCAATTATTAAAAACTCATTAAATTTCATGCAAACCCAATTCATGGATTTTGCAGAAAGTTCACTAGTCTGAGAACTACATTGTCTTCAAAATCTGCAAAAGACCATGCAATCACAGGAATCTAAGCCCGAACGAAGCCCAATTGTAAGACAAAAAATATGAATAGATGGAGTTTTATACAAGATAAGAACAATGAATAAGATTCAGATACAAAACCCATGGGTATTTATTCAAGACCAGATCTGAGGGAAAGCTACATACCTCTGAATCTTTGTCAAGATCTCATGCTGCAAACTCATAATGGTGAAAATTGTACAACAAAGATTACTTCTTTACCTGTGCACCAATATTCTCATGGCTGGGTTTTATCTAATAGTTTTGCATCTACAACTATCTTGAAAATTATGTGATGCAAAAACCAGAGATGTCGGCTACCCTTGAATGGTTGAATGAATTTGAAGAATGAAGACTTTTTGTCTTCTTTTCTTTTCTTTTGCATCTCTTAGGGTTCTACCCTAAGATCTTCAGAATATTCCTTTTCAAGAAGCATGTAGGAGCTCATGGCCTAGCTGAAGGCCATTTTTTTTTTTTTTAAATGCACTTTAAGTGTTAAGTGCTCAAAACACTTAAGTGTATTTTATGAAAAATACATGCATATACCTCATGTATTATTAAGTGTTTTTAACACTTATTGTTTTTCTTAGGCATGTATACTCATTGAATCCTATAAATCTTGTAATCTCCTGTGCAGCTTGCATTATTTTTGTAAATATTTATGAAGAGTGGTTGATTATTTCCCACCTCATAAATATATTTTTGAAATGCAAGTTGAAGAAGTTAGTGGTCTAAGTGTAATCCTAGTTGAGTTGAGTCTTTGCTTTAGTCAAGCATTGATTTTTTATGAGCAGTCTTAGTTTTGAGACAAATTAGGTGATTTGGAGCACCTAATCACTCCTTTGACTTCAACTAGGGAGTCTAACTGATTGTCATATCACTTTGGGATATTTTGAGGAGCTCAGAGTGCAATTTTCATGAGTTTCATCCGTAATTTCTTGGGAGTTTTTGTTACATCCTGGAATGAGCTTTTGGCAGTTCTTATTGCAGATTTTGTGGAGTTTGTCCATGAGTTAGCCCCACTTTTTGTCGAGAGGCTTGAGGAGAGAGAGCCAAAATTCAAGTTTTTGAATTTTGAATTTTGGAGAAATTTTTTGTATAAGTGTGGATCTTCACACTTAGTTCAGGGTTCTGGGAGAGTTCTTAGTTTTGGTATGTGCTATACTTTGTAACTCAGATTGAGCACATCCTTTCTATAATACAGATTGCTCCTCTATTTTGAATAGAAGGTTGATTCCTTCACTATTTTTTCTATTTTTTTCTCAAATTGTTCATTGTGAGATTATGTAGGAGTTTGTGGTTTCAATTTGAAGTCCTTTCTTCTATTATTTTCCTTTCATGTTTAAGCATGGAATTAGTGTGCTAAGGTGCAGGTTCCTAATTGCGTAGTGATTTTTTGAAGGTCAAGACTGTGAGAATAAAAAAAATTCTCCTTTGTTGATACAAGAAAAACCTCTTAGGAAATCATTGATGCAAGCATACATAGTGTGTTGTGAATCTTATTGCCTTCTTATTTCTGATTTTGTGAGCATAATCAAGTGTTGCAGAAAACATTTAATCAGCGGTATATCACCTTAGTAGTTTAAGCATTTCATTTTTTCAAGATTTCTTCTATCCCTTTACCTTGTCAAGTTAGTTTTTAAGTTCATCTAAAGGGGAGCCAACCCATAATCTAGAGGTTCACTCTCATTATAGGATATCCACAACCTGAGTGTTTCATGGGATTGTTGAGCTTTTATCTTAGCTTATGGGTGCAAATCCCTGTGACAACAATAACAAAATTGAATACAAGATAGTTCGATAGAAAGGGGGTTCAATCAAACACCCGATTGAACCCCTTTCTATTGAACATATGTTCTATTGAAAGTCCTTGAGTTTTTTCTCCCCCCAAACCTCTCATGGTTTCTGTAGATAGGAATCTAGAAATCATCAAAGAAAATATAAACATTAGCCTAGTTCAATCATGAAAACTAAAATGCAGTGATAACAATCCTAAAAAACATTCAATGAAAACATGAAAACAAGACATTCAATATGAAATCTAAGAAAACCAAATGCAGATGTCTCCTTCATGTGGCTCCATTGTCCTTCTTTCTCCTTCAAATTGCTTTTGTTTTGTGGATCTCACCTTCAAGTGCATAAGCATAATGTGAAAGCAAGATTGTCAAGACAAGATGACAGCATAAGGGTACTAGAAGCATGATTGATTCGACCAGGGACCTTGATTGAAGAAATTCATCCAATTTATAGATAAATTGGAGAAATGACAAGATTAGCATGAAGAGATTCGAATGGAAATTGCAAATCAAGAATGACAATTATGACAAATTATGACAAATTTGCACTTTCTATGCAAAATTGATTAATTGATAATTTTGACAAAATTATGACAAATTTCTATGTCAAAATTGATTGATTGTCAATTATGACAAATTATCACAAATTGAAATGTCGTTCCCATGAAATTAGGAGAAATATAGGAGAAAATTGAAATTAGATGAATTAGAAGTTAGGAAATTAAAAATGAGGAAATTAGGAATTTAGAAAATTAGGAAATTAGGAATTAAGTGAATTAATTAACAATTTTTCATTTATTAATTAATTCACAAAAAGGGAGGAATTAGTTAGCCAATTAAATAAACATTTAATTGTGACACGAAGACTTAGGATAGATAAATAAATTATTTATCCTAGAGGGACAAATGACAAACAAGGTTAAATGAATAAATCATGAAACCCTAGAAGATGAATTAGAAAATGCAAGAATGACAATTAGGTCTTGACAAAGGATAATTGATATCGATTTGATTTGATCATGATTCTGACTTGATAAATGATTTGATTAATAAATGCGCCAATTGACGAGGAACAATGACCAATTGATCCAAATTGACATGATTGAGAAAGACGACGATCGATGACAAATCAATCGCAAAATTGACGAGATTGACAAGGACGACGATCGATGACAAAATAGATTGCAAAACGACAAGATTGAAAATGACCTCGATCGATGGCAAATCGATCACATGATGACAAGATTGAAAATGACAATGATCGATGACAAATCGATCGCATGATGACAAGATTGAAAACGACAACGATCGATGACAAATCAATCGCATGATGACAAGATTGAAAATGACAACGATCGATGACAAATCGATTGCAAGATGACAAGATTGATGACAATTTGATCGAAGGACAAGGATTGATGATGAATCAATCGCAAGATGACAAGATTGAAAAGAGGACAAAACCCCAATTAGGATTGACGATGTCCAAAATGATGACAAATTAACACGCACATTGATGGGACAGGATAAGATCGATCAAAATCATGACTGAAGATTGTTATCGACAAGACCAAAATCGAAAGCGAGGCAAATGAAGAATGCGGAAGAAAGACTTGATGCTCGCAAATGATAAAGACCAAGTGCGAATCATAGGAGAAATGTTAATGCGACGCAAAAACCCTAAAATAAGGCAATGCGCAAATGTTAAAGTATGATTCTGCAAGCATTGACCAGTTTTAGACGTCTACATTTTGCCCCTCTTTGAGACAATGCGATTTTAAGTGTTGTTTCAAAGAACAATAATGAAAATGCCCCAGACAATGACAATGACATATGGATGCCCCCTCGAGGAATTGGCCAGAAACATCCAGAAAAGAGGCCAATTGATCAATAAGAATGATAGAACATGATAGAAGCAAATAGACTGACAATCGGAGACTGGATGCACGAAGGAAAAGCAATTAAAGATGCAAAAGACCGCAACCAACATAAGATGGAGAGGGTGCACGTCCATCTATGCACTGACAAAGATCTATAAATGAGATAAAGAGAGTGAAAATTGCTCATTTGCACTAGCCAAAGAGGAGAATTTGTTGCTCTGGTAAAGGACACTTGCAAAGAGATGGTGAACATTCCAATGGCAGATCACCTCGGAGAACATGTACGCACCTCCAGACGACCAGATGACGTGGGAGCAGCGGTATGTATCTCAAAAACCCATATTGTCAATTTTATGAATTTTGATCGCTTACGGGACATTGCAGGGCCCACAGGGAATGCAGAAACTGACTTCTACGCCTGTGTGAGCGTGTCCTGCACTTGTGTAGGGTATCATGCGCTTGTGTAGGGTACACAAGTGCAAGTTGTTGCTACACAGGTGCAGGATACAGCACACAGGCGCAGTTGTGCACTGGGAACTCAATTTTGGTCAAAAATAGCATGCGAATGATCCGAAAAGGGGGAATAAGAATAGGATAGGTCAAAATAGATGAGAAACACCCTAATTTGGACATGAAACAAGGAAATGCAGCCCATAGAAGGAAACCCTAAAATTGACAAAATGTGCCCCGATTGTGATGCAGAGTCGACAGTATCCCTTGATCACGCGGGAGAACTGACCACACTGCTTCATGCTACGACATAGACTCAGGAGCACGGACAGAGATACATTTGCAGGACTTGGGATATACTATATCACATTCATGCCTGAGATTAGGGAAAACACAGGACTACTAACCGCATTGGCAGAGCGATGGCATTCAGAGACTTCCTCATTCCATCTGGCGACTGGAGAGGTGATTGTGACACTGGAGGATGTATGGCGTATCCTCCGCATTCCGATTCATGGGGAGATGATAGAGCATGACCCAGTGACAAGGAGAGATGCTTTGTGCAGATTATTTGAGTGTGACGTAGATGATTTGGACATCGTAGAAAGGGAGATTGGCTGGGAGACCATGGCATCAGAGTATGATCAGCGATATGTGGTGATAGTAGTGGTGATAGCATGCCTATTAGCAGGGGACAGACGAGGACATGGATTCCCTATTGGATGGGGAAGAGTGCTAGAGTGGATGGTGATAGAGGGGATAGTGTATGCATGGGGACCATGTGTACTTGCTATGCTATATTTTCAGTTGCATCAGATAGCATATCAGGGAGTTCAGACTCTGAGCTGTGGAATCACACTACTACAGGTATGGGCATTTGAGCACATTGCCATATGTCGACTGATCGCAGAGAGATAGGTATTACCACACCGACCATACATGTACTGTTATGGGGGAGCACTGAGACAGGGTCCTTTTGGATACATATTGTATTGGCGACATGAGCTAGACAGATTGAGAGAGTTCACATGGAGACAATATCTTGATTGCCCTGGATGGTCAGATGATAGTGATGAACTATCATATTGTAGACAGGAGAGATACCTGATTGGGTGACCAGTGAATCGCCAGAGAGTGATTGAGATGTACCTGCCAGAGAGAGTCAGACGACAGTTTGGAGAGAGGCAGGATGTACCTAGAGGGACTGCACACTTTGCCTAATCTCACAGAGAGACGAGTCAGTGGGGGAGAATGATTCAGCCACACATAGCATATGCTAACTTCACACAGCTACAATAGAGACAGTGGGATTGGAGATCAGATGTGGTGGAGATCAGGATGATAGAGGAGTATGAGAGATGGTTTGCACGACAACAGCCAGTGCCATTGACAGATCCTGATATTCCGGTACCGAGGAGACAGGAGGACTTCCCACTCGCAGGAGAGGAGGAGGGAGATGATGAGGATGAGGAGGATGAGGGTGGTGATGAGGATGAGGGGGATGATGAGGACAGAGATGATGAGGGGGATGACGATTATGAGCCAGATTCAGCCGATCAGGAGTCATTGCAGGATATACCCATAAAGCCGGAGATAGCTAGGATAGAGGAGATGGAGATGTGCAGGGCTACCATAGTGAGTCAGCATGATCATATTGCGACATTAGAGAGACAGAATGCTATCTTGAGGACAGAGCATGAGCAGTTCAGAGCAGAAATAGCCAGACTTACAGCGGCTTGAGATACAGCAATAGCTCAGGCACAGCGAGAAGAACAGAGAGTCACTGAGTACATTGGGTCGATTAGGGATGCCAATGCACGGGAGATGGCATAGATGTTGGTAGAGACCGAAGAGGAGATACATCATTGGAGGACACTATATGAGAGTGCAGTTCCACCAAAGTAGAGAGCAGCATCATATCGGGCACAATCGAGGATAGAGAGCAGGGCACGCTCTCGGAGGTCAGTGAGCAGCATGGGGGTGAGTGGACCTATGAGACCACCACAGCCAGGACCTGGGGCAGGAGGGACATCATCCTTGAGACATGGCAAGGATGAGGAGGACAGAGGGAGCACCCAATGACAGAGGCACGTGCTCCTTACGACAGAGACATATGTAGTTTGACATTTTTGTAGTCAGCCTGCGGGCCATACTTAGGACAGACAATCCAATTTTGTACTCCGATATTATTTTGGTATATGATATGATATACAGCGCTATGATGGGATGCAATGTGTTATGGCTTATGGTTATTTTCGATGTATGGATGGCGTATGCACTGTTTATTGTGGAACATGTATGGATACATTTTGATGTGTTTTTTGATGCATTTATAATATGAAATGGATAAAATGCTTGATGTGATGCTTGATGTAATGTAAATGTACTAACCAAATGGATGCAGGATGCAGCATATGTGTTTGGGGAAATCGGAGCACTAGACCGAACTAACGGAAGAAATGTTAGTAAGAAGAAATGAGACAGAGGACAATTAGAGGCGAAGAAAAACTTGCTTTCACTAATGCACTTTGTAGGTGAGAACCTTTATTTAATGTAACAAAATGGATGCGTAGCATCATGGCATTGAAGGCCAGAGCTGAAATGCAACCCTTTTTGCAAAAGACAGACACATCACAGACAAACAACAATCACAACAAAAAAGAAAGGGACCATGAACCATCCCGGTCACTCTAAATCACTTAGTGACATCATCGAGCAACATAGGAACATGATCGAAGATAAATCAATAAATGATAAGACTTGCTAATTCCAACCAGTCAAACAAACATCTTGATCTTCATTGTCAAAAGTTGAAAGTGTTGATAGGACGATCATGTTGTCTAGTTTCAGGACATGCGGTACCCTGTCTAAGACAGGACATAGTCTGGTTTCGAGTATACCACACCCTGTATAAGACCCATGATAATGTGCCAAGGATGAACGATATTAATGTTGATGTTCGATTGATAAGACAATTTTGATCAGTTTGAATGTCTGGTTTGATTGAAAAAGTTCATCTATTAATGCGTGATTTCAAGAAAGTACAATGTTTGATTGATTGTGTGTCGTTGGAGGGATGCTTAGTGATCTATCTATGCACAAAGGGGATATTGTTTTGTTTTTTGCTTTTCGAGTTGCTACAATTTTTTTTTTGTTCATTTTTTTCAGGACTTTATTTGACTTTTTAGGGATTATTTCAGGACATTTTTCAATTTTTTTTGGATTTATTTCAGGACATTTTTCAATTTTTTATGATTTTTTCAGGACATTTTTCAATTTTTTATGATTTTTTCAGGACATTTTTCAATTTTTTATGATTTATTTCAAGACATTTTTCAATTTTTTTGGATTTATTTCAGGACATTTTTCAATTTTTTTGGATTTATTTCAGGACATTTTTCATTTTTTTTTGGATTTATTTCAGGACATTTTAAATTTAAAAGTTCCAGTGATTGATCAGAACAAGGGGAACGCACCCAATGCACATTTGAAAGACATATATAGAGGTCAGGACTGAAATATATGCACAAGAAATGAAGTATGCAAGACAATGATGCTGACCAACTACAGGCCTGAAACAGAACATTGGGTCAGGACAAGGATAGACACGATAAATCTTTAGAGAGAAAGCATAGCTAGAGGTCATGATAGATGACAGAGCAATGATCGTTTTTACACATGGCGCCTATTTGCCAGGTTTTCACCAAGGTACTTGCCCAAAGCGCCTGTTTGCCAGGTTTTCACTAGAGGGCGAATCATTTTTCTTTACTCCATTTTTTTTTTTTTGTTCTTTTCCTTTGTTTTTCACTTTTTTTTGTATTTTTTTTGCTTTTTTGCTTTTTTTGCTTTTTTGAATTTTTTTATTTTTTTTTATTTTTTTTATTTTTTTGGATTTTGCCCCCAGTGTCTAGCAAGGCAAGGAATATGACAGGTGAATAAATAAGCTTTCTGAAATGTTGGTGGATAGAGGGAAGACAAAGGCCTGTTATTATGGAGACAATACGGATGCAATTTTCAAGGGCTATTGCGTGATGGGACAAAAGATTGGATATGACAATGTAAAGCAGTGACATGGCATGAGGGACATGTCAAGAGGTTTTTGAATCCATGTTTAAATTTGGCGTCCTTATGTCAGATCATGATCAAGAAATGAAAAAGAGTGTATGGATAGTGATAAGATATGGATAGGATAAGCAAGACCAAGAATGGATAAGGGACATGGACTGAAGGTCGGGATTGGATACGGGATAGTGGCAGAAAGTTGCAATAAGCTAGGGAATATGGATGAAAGGTTGTAATAAGCAAATGGATAAAGACCAAAAGCTATGAATAGGATGCATGATGCTCATGAAGATCCTCAGCCTTGTCAAGATCAAAGGTGGAAAGAGGAAATGGATAGGAGGGACAATAGGATAATAGAGGGTAATGACAGGGGTTCGATAGGATAATGAAGGGCAAAAGGATATGAAGGAGGAAACCTGCCCCCAAGTACGGTATGCAAGAAGTTCATAGATTATGCATGATGCATGTTTGCCAGGTTTTCATCACGGTACTTGCCCAAGGCGCCTGTTTGCTAGGTTTTCACCAATGGACAAATTATTTTTGCTTTACTTTTTTTTTTCTTTTGTCTTTTTTTTCACTATTTTTTTTTTTGGGCCTTTTGACTTTTTCAATAGAAGATGGACAAATGATAGGGGATGGAAGAAGGACTCAAGCATCTCTTTTTGTTTGGATAGTAGCCTTGAAAAAAATGGACCATGACCTTTAAAAGTATGCTCAAAGACGTTGGTAGGATAAGGACATGGAAAAAGAGAAGAAATTAAGGCAAGGATTTATGCAAAGGATTGGACCAAAGGGATCGAAGGATGGAAAATATGTATTGGATAATGGATAGGGTATCAGAAGAATTGGGCTTTAGTGGACGAAAATGTTGGCAAGATCGACATTGGCACACACCTTGACGGGTGGTGGATTGATGGAGGAAAAATGGATCTCAGATTGTGAGATTTGGATATTGAGATTTTGACAAAAGAAAGGCTATGGATTTTGGGACATAAGGGCCCAAAATGGATGAAGAAGGTGGTGGAGGAATAGACTTGGAAGGTTTGGATAGAGGAATAACAATTTTGGATGCCAAGTTGGATGTTTCTTTAGGCTTTTGTGCTTCAAGGAGCCGCTTAGGGATCCACATGGTTTTTTATTTTTCATGCTTTTGTGGTTCCTTGGAGTGCATTGCTTGCACAAGGGATTTAGGAACCCATATATATTTTGACTTTGCTTGATTTTGCTCAGTGGGCCTTTTTCGCCTTTTGAATGTTTCTTTTTCTTTATAGATCATATTGTTCTTTGTTTTGACATGTCGATTATATTGGACATGTTGATCCTTGAATACATGTGGATTTCTAGACTTATGACTTTTATACTTGGCATCCAAATTTCTTGGAGGGAGAAAGGAATGCATGGATGGATATGAATGAAATGGACTTCTTTTGGATTGATGAAATTTACTCAAGGATGTGTGCCTTTGCTGACCTTGCATAGAGGATGAAGGGATATAAGGACCTAAGATGGATGGAAGGGATGATGGGGAGGGGATATGTTTGGATTGTGATGGAGGGATACCAATGTCTTGAGAGTGAGTTGTGTAGACATGACCCTTAAGATCTTCTTTGATATGGAGGGATTCTTTCTCATGAAGGTCTACTCCTTTGCCTTTATGAATATCTTGACTTGTAGGATACTCTTTTCTTTGGGAAGAAGATGCGAGTCCATTATGAGGTGGATATGATATGAGAGAAATAATGAGATCTTGAAGTGGATCGGATTGCACCAAAGTGGAAGAACCCATTATGCATGTCGAGGGTTCATGAACATCTTGCACTGACACGTTAGAACAATATTTTGGCCTTCGAAGCTCAAATTGGGTGCTCAAATGGATGAATTTTGACAAACCCAAATGCATTATGGTAGTCCTCGAACCGAGATTTCCAATGATTATTATTTTAATATATATTAAATTTATCAAGATTTTTTTTTAGGTTAACTAAACATAGGTTTCACACCAAACATCAACTTCTGAGTTCAACGCTATGGAAAAATAGTAAATGAGTGAAAAAAAATTCTGAAAAATATCTACGCACTAGGTATTGAAGTCCTCTTTCCAACAAAAAAAATGAATTTTCTTACATACACAACAAGTTATGAATGACCAAATGGACATATGTCAAAATTACAGTTAACTCAACTTCAAAACTTAATAAAATATGAAATATTGAAGACAGTGTTATGAAACCAATTGAAAACATTAGATATGGATGTTACAAAACTAAATTCGAAAGAATCACATTCATATCTATTTTAGAAAAAAAAAAAATTATGCCCAACCAAGTGAGTATCACTTTTTAAAAATGTTGTTTTTTGTAAAAAAATAGTTTACCAGGGAGATATAAAAATGGAAGCAAATTGATTCCAAAAAATTTCAAAAAATGATTTTTAGAATATACACACAAAATGACACAAATTACTAATTCACATCATCTACAAGTTCATTACGGTTTAGTAGTAATAGGTGTCCGAATGTGAAGTTTTTTCTAAAATGAATATTGTAGTGTCAAAGTTGGCAAAAAAGTGTAACCCACTATTGTGGGTTCACCCAACCCATTGAAGCTTCATAATGGTTTTCATAGATAGTGAATTTTACCCCACCCACTTGAACTTCACCTTCATCCCAAGATTGGATGAATTGCTCAAAAAAATTAGGTTTATAACCCTTCATACCCTCAACATAAGTTTCTAGATTACCTCCCACCACCTTATTCCAAAGAATCCCATTTTGTTTAAACTTGTCGCAATTATCTGGCTCTATCTGGATAAGGTACCCACCCATGGTATGCACAGTAAGGCCAAGGAAAGGACTCATAAAGGGATAGTGAAAAATGACTTTGGGAAAGACACAGAAAAAGGCAGTATTTCTAAAAGCATAGCTTTCACTAGATTTAACAAGGCCAATTCTTTCCAATAAATGATTATAGTACAATGTGGTTTCCATAGCTAAATACTTAGTGAAGTTAAAAAAAAATATTGAGTGAAGTTAAAATACAACTTTCTCTAGCTAAATAAGTGTGAAAAATGTCATTTTTCTAAATTGAGTAGTAAGTGTTTTCATGAGACACCTCCTCTTAAAATTGTGAAGGTTTGTTCATGAAGCCCATATTCCATATTGTATACTATATAAAGAAGGCAATGATATCATTGTAGCATGTTGTTTTCATGCTAAGATGTTTTGGGGAGAATTGGATCTTAATTTTTAACATCAAAACTAAATAATCTTATCTATTGACTGCAATCTTAGTGAAAAATAGCTTTACGGTTAATAATTATATATTTAAGTATTCTTTTATATATTATTAATATTTTATTTTTAAAATAATCAAATTATATAGATTAAAAATTAATAACTATAATGGGTAATAGTCATAAAAATATTTTTCAATTAATAAATATAAATATATAGATAAATTGTAATTGACTTGATCTTAGATTGATAATGATCACAAAATAAGAGCAATTTATGAATTATCAAATACTATAAAATTATAAATTAAAAATAACTAAATAGAATACTTTTATAATAAATATTTTTTATTAAAGGTAAAACAAGTTTTAAAGGGACCCAAAACCCTGTATAGATGATTTTTTTTAGATCTAAAATACACTTACAAAAACTTGCTAAAAGATAAAACACAACAAAACAACATCCAATCAACAACAAGCCAAAAGAAACAAGAAGGTTTTAAAGGGCACCTGAAATCCTTTACAAACAACTAAAGGATAAACCAAAGAGAAGGAAACTATACCACCCTTGGATCATTTTTACTACCATGAACACCCTTGACAAAGGATTGAGAGGCATGGTTATTATTAGGAAAACATCTATTCCTTATTTGCCCATCCATCCAAGAAAGATCATCCTCTAAAGATATAGATAAAGTGGAGGCATGAGGAAATATTTCCAAGGGCTTAGAAGGTAGAGAGACCAAGGCAACAGTAATAGCTAAATATACATGCTTGTTGGCCACAATAGGCTTTGCAGAAAACATTAAACACATTCGTTGATCAATAAGACCATCAAGAATCATAGAACTAGCAATAGATTTTGAAACCAATTTTACATCCCCAAAATTATAAAACTCTCCCACAATAAGATGATCACGAAGAGAATTATTTCACAATGTCACATCACTACAATGTGATTTCTAACAATTTGCAGCCAAGTTACCAATAGAAAAACATCTCCTGCAATGAAAACAAACACCCTCATAATCAAGAACCTGAGACCATGTGGTCTATCCTCAACCATCAATACGACCTCTCTAGGTAGATCTTTTGAGGTATCTTGCTATCTATAAGAATGTGGGTGAAAGTAGGATGATTATAGACTAGAAAAAAATATTAACCATAACAAACCTTCCAACATAATTCCAATACATTCATAGCAATTGCAATTATCCCAAAAATGAAGAGGCGGATTGGGAAGTATGAAATAAGTAGTAAAAGCACTAATATATTTAAAAAGAGGATTGGTGAAGGGAACCAAGGCCTTGGAAAAAGTGATTTCTACCCCAAAACCAAATACCACCTTCCATTACCTGAGCCTTGTTGTCTATAGATTGAAAAGAAGCCAGAAAAAAGCCTCTAGTAGAAGGATAAAGGGTAAGTGCACCAAGATGTGGTACCAAAAAGGTGCTACTTCTTATCTTTTCATAAAAACACGTCATTGGCATGAAATGGTCATCCAAACCTTTGGGTTTGATTCCCAAGGAAAATCCAACCCAAAGGTTTGGTGTTTTCTAATGTAAAACATTTGGCAAGCATAAAATATAGCACTCGCCCTATTTGGCAATCAGCAAATTTTGCTCGCTAATTGTGAAAAGTGAATTTTTTGTATTTGAGGAGCACCAAAGAATTTGGTGCTTGCCAAATGTTCTACATTGGCAAATGGTAGATTTTGTGAATGGGAAAATATTCTAATTTGGACACAAGTTATACCCAATCCCCGAATAAGAATATACATGAAACAAAAAATTTAAGTACATATGTTTCACATATATATTAGCAAGATTTTTTAGAGTTGTTTTAGATCTCTAGGAGTTTTAATGTAGATTCTAGGTTTTAGAAGGTCATACAATTTTTAGATTGTCAAATTTTAGTAATCAACATGCTCCTATCACCTTTTTCTCACTCTCTTTATCTCCCCCAAACTCTAGACCTATAGATCTCTCTATCACTTTTTCTTTGTCCCCTTTCTACCTTTCTCTACCTCACCTTCCCTCCTTACCCCCATATCTAGATCCCTCCCTCTCTCCCTCTCTCTTATTCTCTCTCCCTCTCTCTTATTCTCTCTCCCTCTCTTATTTTTTCTCTTCCCTCTTTCTCTATTCTCTCAATCACTACATCTCCCTCCCTATATCATTATCAACCTCTCTCCTCCCATATCTATCTCACTCTCTCCCCCTAAGTCTCTCACCCTCTCTCCCTAGGCTCTAGGAATTATATCTATCTGCTCTCCAGTTCTTTACCTCCATCTCTACCTCTCTACTTTCCTCCTTACCTCTATTTATCTCTTTGTAAAATTCTCTATCTCTCACCTTTATATCTCTCCCCTCTCTAGGTCCCTCAATCACTCCCTATCTACCTCTCTCTCCCTCCCTCCCACCTTATCCCATACTTTATCTTATCTTTGTTCGCATCACTCTCATTTTCTCTCTCCCTCCCCTCTCTCAGTCATAATATTACCCTTCCTTGTATAGGGTTAGGGAATAGAGAGTATGATATAGGGTTTAGGTATAGGGTTGAGGACATAGAGTTTAGGGTTGTGGGTATTAGTATAGGGTTTAAGGTACATAGGTTTGAGGGTATTTCCCATATTGATACTTTCCTCTCTCTCTTCTCTCTCACCTCTCCCCTCTCTAGGTCTCTCTCTCCCTCTCTATCTCCCCCTTCCTTATTACCCTCATATATATCTCCCTCCCCTACTCTCTCTTATACTATCTCCCTTTTTATTCCTTCACTCCATTGTCTATATTTACACCTCTCCCTCCTACCCTCTCTCTCTCCATCTCTCCCCTTTTTAGGTTTCTCCCTCTTTCCCTCTCCACCTCTATACCTCTTCATCCATGTCTCATTAGGAACCTCTCATTATGTCCCTCTATCTATCTCTCCTCTCTCTCCCATTGAGGTATCTAGCCTCTCTCTCACCTCTATATATCTAGCCTCTTAGTTTATTCCCTCTCTAGTTATCTCCCTCCCTCTCCACATCTCTCTCTATCACCCCTTACCCTTCTCCCTTTATGAAATATCTCCTCCGCTTCTCTCTCCTCTCACCTCTCTATTCCCATAAACTCTAGACCTATTACTCTCCCTCTCTTCTCTCAATTTCTCCTCTCTCCCTCTCTCTCTCACCTTCCCTCATTATCTCGATATCTATCCTTCCCTCCCTATATCTCTCTTCTCTTATTATTTCTCTCCATTCTCTCTCCATTCTCTTGATTGCTACCTCTCCATTTTTGTTTCATTACCCACCTCTCTCTCCCCCTCTACCTCCCTAACCTTTTTCTCTCCACCCTAGGGCTCTCACCTCTCTCTTGCTAGTCTCTAGATCTCACATCTCTATATATCTCTCCTCTCTAATTCTTTCCTCTCTAACTCCTTACTGCTATTTCTCTCTTTGTGAACTTATCTCTCTTATTTTCTTCTCTATCCCCCTCACCTCTGCACCTCTTCCCTTTGTAGGTCTCTCAATCACTCCTTGCCCACCTCTCCCTCTCTCCTTAGCTCTATCTTTCTCTTTATTCTTCTCTCTCTCATATTGTCTCTCCCTCCCCTCTCTAGGTCATCACATCTCCCTCCCTTTTATAGGATTTAGATAATAGGTTGTAAGATATAAGGTTTAGGGTATAGGGTACAAGATTTATGGAACATAATTTAGGGTACATAGAGTTGAGGGTACCGGTCATATTGATACTTCCTTCTATATTTCCATCTTCTTCTCTCTCTTCTCTCTCCCCTCTCTAGGTCTTTCCCTCCCTTTCTTCCTCTCTCCCTCTCCATCCCCCCTCCCTGTTTACCCTCATATCTATATCTATTGGCTATTTGGAGGAATTGGTTATGTGTTACATTGATGTTTTATCATTGATGTCAACACTAGTTGTTTTGGCTGCTTTACCGGTATCCTTCTGGTCCTGGTAGGTTGTTTGGTTTCTGGTTGGTTTAGATCATGATGATCTGGTATACTCTGGTATGTTCTCGCTTATGTAATTGGCTTAGATATGCTATTCATTCTACTCATATTCATGTTTATTCAGTTGGTTGATTTGGTGATCGGATGCTATCCTGTATGCTGGTAAGCCTAGTTTGTTGATTCGGTGAGGGTTTCACCGATAGAGCTTTGATGAAGATCTTTTGATGTTATGCATAAGTGGTGTTGGTGTGGCTTCTAGTAGTAATTTGGGATGCTAATGTTGATCGTGTTTGAGACTTGGCTGATTGGGATCATTGCTTTAGTGTATGTGGACCTAAATTGGGTCAGGTTCTATCTAGGTTATTGGTCGGCTTAATGTAATGTGTTGATTGGTCTTCATGATATGTTTCAGGGATGACTTATAGGTTGGATATTATTTGTTTGGTCTTGGGCCGATATGTTTTGTAATTATGTAATTGCTTTATTGTCTGGTGGCCGACCTTATTGTTTATGGTTGAGGATTTGTATATATGTGATGTAAGATTTCATTGTAGATCATGTATGGAATGTAAGGGATGAAAAAGATGATATAGGAGTGAATAATGTAATAATAATTCATGTAGAGGATTTGGTCAATCATTATTGATCGAGTTGGTTTTATGTAAGAATATTAAGTCCTCCGGTATTGAGCTTAACTAGAATTGTATTCAGGCATAGGAGATGCTATCATTGCAGTTCATTCTTCCTTCCAGATTGTAGTCTAGATTTTTATGTAGTCAGTGAGACTCCTTTTGTAATGAGCAGTGTGCTCTAGGTTGTTGGCCTTCCTGCAAGTGAATGCCCCTCAATTTATAATCACATACTTACTGCAAAAGTATTATCTGACTGTGGGTAGGCTTCCCACCATGGTTTTTCTCTTTACTAGGTTTTCCACATACAAATCTTGGTGTCATGTGGATGGTATTTATTCTCTAATTGTTGCTTGTGCTTAATTGATATATCTACTGTTTTGATAATTGGTTTATGTATTCCGGTATTGATCTTATGTGTTCCAGTATTAAAGTTTTAACTACTTAAGGTTTAGGTAATCTGGTGACAACTGATTCACCCCCCTCTCTCAGTTTTCTTCCAGTTATTTGAACTATCTAACAATATCCCTGCCCCACTCTTTCTTATTCTCTCTCTCCATTATCTAGCTCATCACATCTCCCTCCCAACCTCTCTCTCTCTCTACTCTTTAGATTTCTCCCTTCCTCCCTCTCTACCTATCTATTTCTCCATCATTTTATCATTATCCTTCTCTCTCTATCCCGTTATATCTATCTCACTACTCTCTCTCCCTATCTATATCTCTCACCTCTCTCTCCCCCTATAGTTATCTAACTCATCCCCCCTTACCCATCTCCCTTTATGAACTCTCCCTCTCTGTCTCTCCCTTAACTTATATATCTCCTTCTTCCCTAGGTCCCTCACTCCTTCCATGTCTTCATCTCCCTTCATCCCTTCTCTCTCTCTATCGATCTATCTATCTATCTATCTATCTATCTAGTATAGGATTTAGGATATATTCATTACGGAATAGGGTGGAAGAAATGATAGACCTATTGAAGGAGATAGAGAGGTGAGGGAAGAAAGAGAAGAGAATAAGAGGGTATATAAAGGGAGAGTGGTAAGGGGGGAGGGAGATAAATATAGAGGGTACATATAGAGAGATTAGAGACCTAGAGGGGGAGAGAGAGGTTAGAGACCTATATGGGAAGAGAGGGGTGAGATAAATAAAGGGGGATAGAAGAGGAGATTTGATGACTTAGGAGAATGAGAGAGAAGAGGAGGGAGAGATAAAAAATAGAAAGAAAGGGCTAAGGAGGGAGGGAGGGAGAGGTATACATGGAGTGAGTTACCTAGAGAGGAGAGAGGTAGATAGGTGAGGGAGAAAGAGAAGTCCAAGAAGAGAGAGCGAGAGAGAGAGGGGGTGAGGAGGTAGGAAGAAAGGTGGAGAGAGAGAGAGAAATAACTAGAGAGGAGAGAGATGTAGAGCTGAGAGACCTAGAGATTGGTGAGAGAGAGGTGGGTAAGTAGATAGGGATGGAGAGGTAGAGAGGTAAAGAGGAAGGGATGGAGAGACTTGTAGAGGGGGATAGAGAAAGTGTGTGTAATTAGGAGGAAAGGAAAGATAGAGAGGAAAGGAGGCAATGAGGAAGTGAAAGGTAAAACCTCCACTATACATCATCAATCATAAACTCTAAACTCTAAGCCTTAATAGAGATATGAGATATGAGATAGAGAGAGGTAGAGAGGGAGGGAGATAACTAGAGAGGGGTTAGATAGAGATATAAGATACCTAGAGGGGGAGAGAGAGGTGAGATACCTAGATAGGGAGAGAGAGAGAGGGGGGGGTTGAGATACCTAGATAGGGAGGGAGGGAGGAAAGGATAAGAGGAGAGATGAAAAATAAAGAGAGAGAAGAGTAAGAGGGGATTTAAGGAGAGGTAGACATGGAGAGAGTGAAAGACCTAGGGAAGGATGAGATAGATATGTGAAGGGAGAGAGAGAAGGAGAAAGTTAAAAATAGATAGGAGTAAAGGGAGAGAGAGATAGATTGGGAAAGAGAGGGAGAGAACTAGAGAGGGGACATATAGATAGGTGAGATAACTAGAGGAGGAAAGAGAGAGATAAGAGACCTAGATGGAGAAAGAGGATTGAGATATATAGAGAGGGGTAGAAATAGGTCGGTAATGAGACATGTATGTAGAGGTAGATAGGTGGAGAGGGGAGAGAAAGGTGATGACCTAGATGTGAGAGAGAGAGAGAGAGAGAGAGAGAGAGAGAGAGAGAGAATACAAGAGGAAGAGAGAATAACAAAGAGTGGGAGAGAGAGATAGATATTGGGGTAGGTATGGATGAGGAGATAGAGAGAGAGAGGGGAAGAAAGGGAGGGAGATACCTAGAGAGGGGAGGGAGGTAGAAGAGGAGAGATAAAATAACAAAGTGTGTGGAGTAAAAGGGGATAGATGGAGAGGTATACATGAAGGGGGTGAGAAACCTATGGAAGAAGGAGATAAAGTGGTTAGGGGAGAGAGGGAAGATAAGGAGGGAGTTCATAAAGGGTTAGGGTTAAGGGGGAAGGAGAGAGAGGTGGAGAGGGAGGGAGAGGACTATAAAGGAGAGATATAGATAGGTGAGAGACCTATAGGGGTAAAGAGAGGTGAGAGATCTAGATAGCAAGAGAGAAGTAAGATAGATAGAGGGGAGTAGAGAGAGGTGGGTAATGAGACCTATATGTATATGTAGATAGGTGGAGAGGAAGGGAGGGAGAAAACTAGAGAGAGAAGAGAGGGAGTGGGATGGAGAGGTGATGACCTAGAGAATGGAGAGAGATAATAAGAGAGGAAGACATAATAAGAGAGCATTGGGGAGGGAGATAGAGAGGAAAGAGGAAGAAAGGGAGAGAAAAGATAAGAGATATAATAACAAAGAGAGGAGTAAGATGGTATGGATGGAGAGGCAGGCATGGAGGGAGTGAGATACCTAGGGAATGAGGATATAAATAGGTTTGGAGAGAGAGAGAGAGAGAGAGAGTTCATAAATGGATAGGGGTAAGGGGGAGGGAGAGAAAGGTAGAGAGGGAGGGAGAGAACTAGAGAGTGGACAAATAGATAGGTGAGAAAGATAAAGGTGGAGAGAGAGGTGGGTAATGATATTGGGAGGGAGTGGTAGTGAGGTAAAGAGGGAGAAAGTGAGAGACCTAGATATGGGGATAGAGAGGATGGAAGGGATAGGTAGTTATCAAGAGAATGGAAGGGGGGAGAGAAACAATAAGATCGTGAGAGGGAAGAAGAGAGAGGGAGGGATTCAAGGATAAAAATAGGGGAAGGAGGGAATGAAAGGTAGAGAGGGTGGGATATACCTAGAGAGGAGAGAGAGACAGAGTGAGAGAGATGAGAGAGAGAGAGAGAGGAATAGAGTTTGGGGAAGATAAAGAGAGTGATATATAGAGCTAAAGAATGCTAATAGGAGCATATTTATTACTAGATTTTGACTAATATGATCCTCTAAAACTTAGAATTTACATTATAACTCCTATAGAGTTGAAACTACTCTCAAACATCCTGCCAATTTATATACATGAAATATAACTTAAAGTATAAGAAAGGAAAAAGACATATTGAAATATTACATAGAACATTTTCCCATTCATGAAATTTACAATTTGACAATGCATAATATTTGGCGAGCGCCAAATTTGGTGCTCACCAAATGCAAAAACTACACTTTTCACATTTGGTACTCGCCAAATGTGAGAAGTGAATTTCTTGAATTTGGTGAGTGCCAAATAAGGCGAGTGCCATATTTGGCACCGGCCAAATGGTTTTCATTGAAAAACACCAACCCTTTGGGTTGGATTGTACTTGGGCATCCAAGCCTGAGACATGTTTTATCATAAGATTAAAAAATTTCAAATATTTTTGGCTATGTTATCCATCAAGTTTGCACGCATTTCAATGTAAATTTAAAAAAACACCATATCAATCTTAAGATCTCTCTTATTTATCCAACCATGTAATTTGTTTCACATTTTGATTATGTTAAGGCTTTCATCTTTAATTTCTTTTGTTTGTGTGTTCACTTTTGGTCAAAAACCAACATGTACTATTTTGGGTATAATTGTTTATACATTCATCATATTTTGAAACAATATACATTTTTAGAAACTAGACTCCATTTTGCACACTTTGAAAAAAAAAGTTTAAATTTTTTATTAGTTCTCAATGATTTTAGGGGGGAGCACACTCAAGTTTCCTTTTTTCAGGATGTGTCGAGTTCAAAAATTAGTAGAAAATCATATAATAATTAAAAAAATAAGCTGAAAAATCCAACATAAACTACAAGGTGTTCGCTAATTTCTCACCAAAACGGTTTTAAAAATTCTATAAAAAAATTATTGTTTTAGGGGGCCACAACAGACACTATGTTATTTTTTTGCATCAAAACAAGACCACCTTTTGTGGCCCCCCTTTTTGAAACCCTTAATCTCCACTATTTTTTTAAAAAATTAGTAGTTTAGAAAGTAGACTCTAAGCACTTTGATTCTTGTTCTTGCTGCATCTTCAAATTTGGAGTGTAACTATGTTCAATTTATCGTCAAAGTTCAGACTTTTCTGATTTCAAAATTAAAAATGGCATCTTAAGACCCCTTTTTGGTACCACAACTTGGTGCACATACCCTAAAGTTCAATCCTATCCTTAATAATGGGCCTCCAAGACTCCAAAACCCATTTTCTTAGATTTGGAAGTGAATTCCATAAACCATTGAACCTACAAATAAGAGAAGCATGGGAGAAGTATTCTTCTTTCTCCAACACATCCTATCCACAAATAATAATATGGGCAGAAGAAAAAGAACACAAGGGTTACCCCTATCAGAGGGATGAACAAGAGTAGAAGGATTTTACCACTAGAAGAACCAACCACCTTAGCATAGAAAAGATGCATTGAGGAAGAAGTAGGAGCATACACACACATCAAAACAAAACCTAAAGGTGGGAAATAAGTCTCAATAGGGATACCATCATTTGCAAGTAGCAAACTAACAAGCAGCGAACCAATGATGAACTTGCAATAGAACACGGTAAACTAGGAGTAGAATGCAAAAGGATATTAGTAAAGAGGAAAGTCATTTCAAAATAAATTTTATATGAAATTTTCTCTTTAATAATATTCAAAATAAATTTAAATTATATTCAAAAAATACCTTCTAATAATTTTTTTTCAAATATATATCTTTTAAATCTATCAAAAAAATTATAGACTTATTAAATATTTCTTTAATATATTTTTATTGTTTTATTGAATAATTGAAAACATAAGAAAAATAATAATTAAAAATTTTAGTCAATATTTGAAAATATCTAAATAATAATAATTTAAGAGAATCAACAATTATGTAATCAAATATTTTATTGATGAACTATTAATATTTTATCTACAAAAGTGAATTTTTTTTTTTTTTATTAAGAATAAGGAGATCACAAAGTCAACAAATACCACCGAGAATCAAAGTATCAGAGGACAAGCCTCACACAACAAAAAAGACGAATCCTATGCACAACTAGACTGATACAAAAACTGGACTAGAGCATAAAACAACATCTAATGCAACACATCTTCAAAAGAGTCCACCCACGCAGTCCACCCCAAAGAACCTTCCATCCAAACCAGGTTCTTTTGATCTTGGATTTGCTTCCGCATGTATAACATCTCTCCAGTAGTACACTGAGGGTTTCTTTTAATTTCCTTGCAGATGCGATCAAAAGTAAGGTTGAAATTGCAGATATTGTCCAGGTGCAGCCTCCAGAAGTATCCATTCTTAACTTCGTTAGTAAAGAACGTAGCATGTCCATCCCTAAGCAACCTTTTGAACTTAGCTTTGTTAACCGTCATAGTAATTTGAATCTGCAAAAAAAATTTGAAATAAGTGAGACTTCGAAAAGACTCAATAAGCAATCTGGGGACATTTTGAAATCTTTCTTCATTTCTGCACTTCCAAATTTGCCACAAAATGTTAGCTGAGAGAATATCCCAGAACATATTAACATCTTTTTTAATATTAAAAATAAAGCTAGTAATAACTTCAAGAATATTGAAGGAAGCAGGGATAGAAATACCAAACATCAACCAAACCTCTTTAGCAAAAGAGCACTCAAAGAATATATGTCTTCCCGTTTCCGGGGTTCTGCAAATGCTGCACATGTTAGTCTCAGAGAAGTAATTCCTAATAGGAAGTTTATTAAGAATAAGTAACCATTTAAAGAATTTGATTTTAGGATCTATAGAACTTTTCCAGAGATTGTCAAAAATCTTATTCCAAGAATGAACATCCAAATTAACATACCAAGTATCATTAATGTGCTTGATAATGTCATTATTGTTGTTAATGATGGAGTAAATGTTTTTAGATTTAAGCCCGGAAATGATAATACCACCAGGCCATTTGATTTTCTAATAACTATTAGAATCAACATGGCAAACATTAGGAATACTCCTGCTGACCCTGACAATCATATTATACGTTCTCTTATGAGAATCTGAGAGATTAAATTTACTTTTAAGCTCATCCCAATGAATAAGCCTGTCATTTTCAAAAATATCAATAAGTTGCTTGATCCCAAGGTTAGCCCAGCATTTGGCAGAACAACCTTGGGTAAGGGCAAGGGGCTTATTGCCAAGCTTAAGGTTCCACCAAATGGACCTCTCACCATGGAGGGTCTTATCATAAAAAAATCCTTATTCTTAATGAATTGCCTAACATGGTTCCAGGCTTTCCAGATAGACTTGAACATAGCCAAGTCTTGAACAATGATAGGGAATTCACTACAAATAAGATCAGTAAGAGGGAGATTTTTCCAAAATTTAGCGTTCTTAGGATAACCCCTTTCAATATTGTTACGAATAAGAACTCTCCAAGGGTCATCCCCCTCCAAGGCATGAAAGATCCATTTGGAGGCCAAAGCAAGACCACTCAGTCTTAGGTCTTTAAGCCCCAAGCCCCCAAAGAGTTTATCCACATGACACCAACTCCATTTAATAGAGTGAGCCTTGTTATTTCCTTTCCCATCCAACCAAAGATACTTCCTAATAGCCTTTTGAATTTCCATAACTTGGTAATCATTAAACATCCAAGCTAAAGCATAGTAAATATTGTAAGAAGAGAGAATCTTTTGACAAACTTGCACTCTACCCGCAAAAGACAGAGACCTGTTATGCCACTTATTCAACTTATTATGAATCTTATCTTTAACCCAACTCCACATATCTTTCAAAGAAGGATCGACAAAAAAGGGAATACCCAAGTATCTAACAATATTTGAGGGACCACCCCACTGAAATTCAAACTTACTGAACCAATCAGGAGGATGGTTATTCCATCCAAGACAAATAGACTTGGACTGGGATAACTTAGCTCCAGAAATCTTACAGAAAAAATTGAGTTTATGAGTCATAGCAACAAAGTTATCTTCAGAAACCTCATGAAAGAGAGAAGTATCATCAGCAAACTGGCAATTAATAAGCTCCTTGTTATCAGGAAGAGTGATGCCTTTGACAGCAGGGGATAAGGTGTTATCCCTAAGAATATAGAACAGAGCTTCAGAAGCAATAACAAAAAGGGCAAGGGCAAGCGGACAGCCTTGTCTAATAGATCTACCTAATGGAAAAGGGGCTGATAAAGAACTATATATGGTGAAAATGGATAACAAATAACAGCAATATTGAAAGACTAAAATGGATTCAACCACCAAACCCTAGCCTAACAATGAACAAAGATCCACCATAACATATGAAGATAACCTAAGACAATGCAAATAACTCAAAATCACAAAGATTATACCATCACATGTCCACTAGGGTTTTGATCTCCATTCTTCCTATCTCCATTGATCTTGTTTGATATGCTTGCTCTCGGATTTTTGTATGCACAAGAGCTCAACAAAGAACGGAATGTGGTTGCAAGTAGAATTGTAGTGTAGTCAATTGATCAAGTAGTTAGGGTGCTTGATTAGGGCATTAGTGTTTGACAATGAAGAAAGCATCTCCTTAAATAGAAGACACAATAAGAAATGGAGGGTTAAGATTGAGAGCTGTAAAAAGGAGGTCGGCTAGGATTAAAGGGTAGGTATAAGAAATACCAAAATAATGAAAGGGGTAGGTAGTGTATGAATTAAGAGATGAATGACATGTGTCATGTGTAGAAAAAGATAATGAACTAATTAAATAAATAAAGATTTATTTAATTAATAGAAGAAATAGGACAATTAAATAAATAAAATATTTATTTAATTTAGGAAAGGAATAATTTAAATAAATAAATGTATTTATTTAAATGAGAAATAAGGCTAGAAGAGGATAAATGAATTAATTAAATAAATAAAGATTTATTTAATTAATAGAAGAATTAGGCTTAGATAATTAAATAAATAAAATATTTATTTAATTAGACATGACAATTTTGGGTGTCTACAAGAACCATTAATATCAATTTGGGCATGAGCATCTCTAAGAAGCATTTTAACAATGTCACAGAAGAAGGAAGGGAAGCCAAAAGCATCAAGCATCATACTAATAAAGCCCCATTCAATTCTATCATAAGCTTTTTCAAAGTCTAGTAAAACCATAGCAACATTCTGATTAGTATGCTTAGCCCAATTGAGGGCTTCCCAACTAGTAATCAAGTTCTCAAGAATATATCTTCCTTTAACAAAACTAGTTTGGGTAGGGCAAACAAATTTAGGAATAACAGTTTCCAACCTTCAAGACATGATTTTGGCAAGAATCTTGTAAGAAACATTTAAAAGAGTTATAGGTCTCCAATTTTTTAAAAGAGCTTTATCACCTTCTTTAGGGATGAGCTTGATGATCCCAGAATTAATCTCCCTACCCAAAGTACCGACATCAATAGCTTCGTTATAGATGTTAAGAAGGTCTTTGCAGATCCACTTAATATTGGCTTTATAAAACTCCACAGGGAGCCCATCGGGTCCCGGAGCTTTATCATTGCTAAGAGAATTGATAGATTTTTCAATTTCCTCCAAAGATATAGGCTATTCAAGAACAGAGGCATCATTATCCAAAATTCTTTTGGGGATAAGGTTCTTACACTGATCTCTAAGAGTCCTAGCTTCCTGAGAATCTTCAGAGGTGAAGAGCTCTTCATAAAAAAGAGCAAATTCTTTTTTATTATCATCAATATTAGAAACCATATGATTATTAATAAGTAATTTATCAATTGTATCTTTAGCCTGTTTCTGTTTAATGAGATTGAAAAAGAATTTACTACCTCTATCACCAAATTGAAGCCAGTGGGCTCTAGAGCGAATTCTGGCTCCTAAAGCTTTCTGATGTTGATGTTTTCTCAGCTCATTTTTAGCATAAGCCAGTTGATGGCAGAGATAGGGATCATCATGATTACTTTGGATAGCCATCTCAGCATTGTATAAGTTATTGTTAAGCCAGGACTCCTTATGTCTGTAATCCTTGGCCTTCTTTTGGCCAACCGTTCTTGACAAATTCTGCCATGCAGGAATGTCCAAGTTCCACCTATCGATAAAGCATAATGAGGGGTACTGAGATTCATTAATAAATCTAATAATTGAAATAGCAGCAAGAATGTCTTCATCTTTCAACAAGCTAGTATTGAGAATGAATTTATTATTAGCCTTATTACCACACGAAGGGGAGCGACCAAGATTGATAGAAATACAGATCGGGTGATGATCCAAAAGAGTAGTAGGAGAGACCAAAACAATATTATTAAGTTTATCCGGGATCACAGAGAAGAAAATATGATTAAGATAGAAACGGTCCAATCTAGAATAGATTCTAGCTTGACCTTTCTGATAATTGCACCAAGTAAACTAGAGCCCAGGATTATTGTTCTTATTCCCAGATAACGGATCAAACAGAGATTTAGAACATTTAAAATTATTCCAAGCAAGTCTTTCCTGCTCTTTCCAGGAGAAGGGGAGACCCCCCATCTTATCTTCTTAACTTTCAATCATATTAAAATCACCACCAAACATCCAAGGAATATCTGGAAGTAAACATAGCCAAGACCAAAAATTGGATCTTTCATTATAATCATTGGCAGCATAAATAGAGCAAATACCAAATTCCATATCATTATGTTTAAAAATTAACCAAATAGCTCTGTTACAGGGGGAAAAGCCAAAGCCCTTAATTTTAGGTCCCCATTTAGGGCTAACCAAAATCGCAACTCCTCCTTTCCCCTGAGGGTGGTTAGTGCAGAATTTGAGAGCATCTTTCAAGATATAGTTTAAATTGGATTCAAGAGTGAATCCAGTAGATTTGATTTCTTGCAACATCATAATATCTAAATTATTCATAGTACTGAGAAAGTTTTTAACCACAAATTTTCTATCAGGACATTCAAGTCCTCAGATATTCCATGAAATACACTTCATTGGAACAGAATTTTAGGATTGGATGCATCAGAAACAACTACATCCTCCATAGGAGAGGCATCATTAGGGTTAGCTTGATTTTTCTTTTTATTATTCTTAGGTTTATTTTTTGAACCAAGCGGTCTTCCTTTCCTCTCTGCCATGAGGATATCCTCATTATCCAAGAGCGAAGGAGAAGCCAATTCTTGTTCCACAGACTGATTGGCGACAGACAATGCTGGAATGACCTCAAAGAAGAAATCATTAGAGATTTCCTTAAAATCTTTAACAGGGACCTTAGGATTAGGGGTTTTTAAAACATTTTGAGAAACCTTAGTGGTTTCTTGCGTGCCCATATCTAACAGAGGGGTAGAAAACATAGAAATTCCCTGCCCATTTTTATCATCCAGAGGGATAGAGGACTTTGTAGAGTCCTGAACCTTATCCATCAATTTTACTGATGAAGGAGGCGGGAGTATTTTTTAAGCCGCATTATTTCTGTTAGATCTATTTTTTCTCTTTTTTGTAACTTCTTGAAATCCATCAGCATCCACAATGCCAGTAACAACCGCATTACTAAAAGTAGGTAACAGCAAAGAGGAGGAAAGAGACTGGGAGGAATTGATAGGGGGAGGCGAAGGGCTAGGCTTAACAGAGGAAGAGGGGATCAATATGGAAGGGCTGTTTGACGAAGATGGGTTTTTTGGGGTTTTGTTTTTGATGATAGGGCAGTCTTTTCTCAAATGCCCCTCTTTCCTGCACAAGAAGCATGCATTTAAACCCCCTAGGGTTTCGACAGGGCAGGATATCTTTTCTTTATCAATCTCAATGAAAAGTTCTTTGGGTAAATCATGACCAGGTTTTAAAGCAATAAGAACCCTAGCATCGAGATGGGGAACCAACCTAGCTGAATCGTCCATTCGAAGAAATTTGCCAAGGGGTTCAACCAGGTAAGGAATAAATCGCCATAAAAAAGGGGGTATATTCTTAATGAGAACCCATCTGGGGGCTAAAAGGGCAACTATCTCATCTAGGTTAGCTTCAGCATTCCATGCCAGGGCTCTAAACGTTGTGTTACCAACAAACCAGTATTCCTTTTTTAAAACCGCTACCTAAGAATCATTGTTATTAAAGAAAATCATAAATAACCCCTTTTGTATCTGTCTACAAAACGAAATTTGAAAACCAAGCTTCAAATTCCAGTAATTATAAAACCAATCATCTAAAAACTTTCTTGCAGGAACCTTGTCAATTTCTACCGCAGAGAAGAAAATGGCAGTGTTCCTCAATCTTTCTTTTTCCCTAATAATCTCCACTAACATTTCTTGGTTCGGGGTAACATGAAATGAAGAATTGTCCTCAGATTGCTTACCTCCTGTTGAGATCTCATCGCGCGAAGGTGAAGTAAAACGGGCTCCAGAAACAATCGTCGGGGAGGATTTAGCGACTGCCTCCAGGAAAGACCGCGGCTTACCACCTGCATCGATGTTAGACCTGGAAGCATGGCTACTACTATTTCCCACACCATTATTTATGTTTGCAGAAACGAGTGTGTTATTCGGCACAAGGCCAGCAGAAAACTTAAATGCAGGAGAGGAATTAGCATTTAATGAGGTCAGATCACACCTGTTTCTGTCCAGATTGCCATTAAGGCAGTTGCTAGAGTTCACCACCTTGCCACCCGTATTACCTTCGACTGCCGCCATATTACCATTCTCCGCAATTAGGGTGCTAGCTAGACCCGCCGGCGGATCACCATCCGGCATACCGTCGACCAAAAAAATAATAGAAGGCAGAAAAGAAGGGAAGTTCGCCTTTTCCAAAAGTGAAATTATTCATGTATATATGAATTATATAGAATAAGTATTTAAAAATATAATTAAGATAATAATGATGTCAAAACAAGAGTGATTTATGAGTCATTGCATACTTTAAAAGATTTACTAATTGAAAAATGTTAAAAGGTGAAAAGATCAAAATCATAAAGATTTTATTATTTTTAAATAATTATATAAAAAATTAATTTAAGAAGAAAATAAATTGAGAAAAATTAAATACTTTTGAAAAAAATATTAAAAAAAGTTTAAATGCTTTTAAGGATTTGAGTATTTTTTTAATGTAATTTTTAAATTGTCATTAAGATATTATAAAAAATATTTAAAATCATTTTCTTCAACAAGAGCTAAAGAACAAAGTAATTTATAATAAAAACATTTGCGATAGACTTATTTGGACCCCCTCTCAATCTAGTAACTATGCAATGAAGCAAGAGTACCATGTTCTTAGTGACCAACATCATGTTCAAAAGTTGAGATTCTTTTCCTTTTGTTGGATAGCAGCAAGTCTAGCGAAAGTTGGGTCATTTGCTTGGCTTTCTCTTAAAGGAAGGATTCTTACTAGCAATAGATTGGCCTCCCTGGGTATTGCTCCAATTTTTTAATTGTGTTATGTGGAAAAGAAGTGGAAACAAAGGATCATCTTCTCCTTAATTATGATTTTGTAAATACATGTTGGACTTGGATCCTTAAGAAATTGCATTGGTCTACTCCCCTTCATTCTAAATTGATTAAGGTGTTTGAATCATGACCTAAATTGTATCAAAAGTATTTTTTTCAGCTCTTTGGGAGGTTGCCCTACCATTTTAATCTAGAACATATGGTGGGAAAGGAATGGGACGATTTTCATAAATGAATGTAGTAAGGTAGAAGATGTCATCAGCAACATTGAGAAAGAAATTTTTTAATTAGTTTTAGCTCATACCATTAAGTATAAAAGAATAGATTCTTGCTTCACATCTTGGGATAGTTTTGTTATGTTCATATGGAAAGACATCAGATTTCCATTTAAAGGGAGCCTCATTAACAATTCCATTAAGAAGGTGGATAGAAAATAAATCAAATGGAAACCTCCACAGAAGGATTTCATTAAGTTAAGTTTTGATGGTGAGGCTAAGGCTAATCCAAGGATTCGAGGAGTAGGGTGTGTTTTAAGAGATTATAGAGGTAAATTCCCTATTGTAGGGGTAGCTAGAATCCCAAATGGGACTAAAAATGTAGCAAAAGCATCAACTTTGCTATTTGGGCTTAGATTAGCATGCAAAATTGGGGCTAAGAATCTTGCCATTAGAGGTGATTCAATGAACATTAACTCTGCATTTAAAAAATTTGAAACACCAAACTAGAAGGTAAAGTATATCCTTCAGGAGGCATGGAGTTGGCTACAAATCTTGATCATTTTCAAGTTACCCACTACTTTAGAGAAGCCAACAAGATTGCAAACATTTTAACAAATAAAGGGTGTTGTTTGCTAGAAGGGGATGTAAAGAATGTGATGTCAAGAATGATGTAGAGTTAGAGGTGGTAGTACTAGATGATGCCAATTTTTGTAATTTCCCCCTTTGTTCCTTTGTTAGATGCCTTGTTCATATGGGTATAGTTAGCTTGTTTGAGCATTGCTCAAGTGTTATATTTTTGTATTATTGGGGTTGAGATCTTCTCCCCTATTTGTTGCTCTTTTAGTTTTCTTCATATATCTATTTTAAGTTTTATATTGTACTAAAATTCCTATTATATTAATATATTTATTCTATTGTGTTTTATCAAAAAAATAAAAAACTTATTAATACTCTTTAAAAAATATTTATTTGATTATTTGACATAAATATATAAATGAATTGTAATTGAATTGGTCTTAGATTTATAATAATAAAACAAGAATAGATGACGAATTAACAAAAATATTTAATTTATTTTTTATTGGTAAGGGGCACCTTTTAAGATCCCAGATACTATTGTTGCTCAAATCTGTGAGTCCACTAGCCTAATGGAAGCACAAAGCCTATGAGCATAGCTACCCAATGGAAATTTGAACCTTGGTGGTAAATTACATAAGTCACCCCAAATTAACAAATATTTTTTTAAAATTACTAAATAAAATAAATAAATAAAATGAAAGAATTAAAATGATAGTTGTATATATTATTTAAAATACAAAAAAAAAAAAATTCAAAAAATTCCTTCTAAGAATATCATATAAAAAAATATTAAAATAAAAATCTTATACAAAACAACTTAATAGTTCAACATTATTTTTATAAAAATTAATATAATATAAAAATAATATATAAGACAACTTTAATATTTTAATTTAATTTCAAATTTATTTATAATTATATTTAATAATCAAAATCATATATTTGTATTAAAATTTGAATTCTCTACCCATTCATACTATAATGTCAAGAAAGTAAATTATTTATTTGTGACTATAACTTATAAAAAAAAATACGAAATAAATTGTTTTAAGCAACATAAAAAAATTAATTAATCATTCTAATTTCTTTAAACGTACATTTTGATTAAAGTCTTAAATGTTGTAATTTATTGTTATTAATTATTTTAATATGTTCATACCAAGGTCCTAATTTTATTCATTTAGTTATTCTATTATGTAGAGGAATAGAAGCTTAGTTAAAATGTGCAAATTAGGTGTTGTAGATTTTCTAAGTCTTAATGTTGTAATTATTTAATATTATTAAATATTATAATTATTGAAGTGTTAAATAAATTTTGAGAATTATTTATTGATGTTTATTGTCATATATTATTTGTCTAATGGTAATTATAATATCATTAAAGAGGGGATTACAAATTAAACAATGAGTGGCATATTTGACCCATTATTTTTAGTCATTTATGAGGCATGTTAGCAAATTAATGAAATCAAAATATAGAGTTGTGAGGTTACACGTGATTCTCGTGTTCCTAAGGTTCAAACAACCAAATTTGGAGTTACATTTAACTTTTTGTATGAGTTGCTTGGAAAATGAATCCAATTTTGACTAGTTGGACCAAGGTTTCCTTCATAGTTTTCAACTCATTATTTTTTAATTTATTTTAAGTTATTATATATTTTTATTTTTGAACATGTTTAATCTTCGATAAATTTTCATAGTATAATCTATTTTTTACTTCAAGTTTTATTTAAATTAAATAAATACAACTTTGAGATTGTATTATAATTATTTTTAAAAAATATTAATGCATTAAGTGTGCTTTCGTGTTGGGTGTTGGGTCTTTTCCTTCACCTATTTTATGAAATTATATACTGTCTCTACTTTCATTATTCTACTAAAATTAATTTGTGTTTGTGTTTGTAGTTTTTCTTCATAATGATAATGTGAAGCTAGCTTGATCAATTTCATTATTCTATTAAAATTACTTTATATGTATCTATGTATCTATGTATCTATGTGTGTAGTTTTTATTTATAATGGTAATGTGGAGGGAGCTAGGATTAATTTTCATTTGGTACCAAATCTCAATCAAGTTGCACAAATTGTATGATCCATGGGAGGATTAGTTGCTATTAAATTAACCCTTTCTTGATTATGATATTTATGTAGTTTATATTTATTTTTAGGGGTGTGAATGGATGGAATAGCTAGAATGTAGATCAAGAATTTTTACAGCACTAACTTTGAGCTTTATAAGCTCAAGAGGGAGAATTTACTTAAAGATATAGAGATCCATTGTTTGTATAGTCTAGTAGAGAATTTACTTAAAGATATAGAGATTCATTTTATAGAGTCTAGTAAAAACCCTCTAGAATGTCTAAAAAACTATGCAATAGTTGATAGGAAGGTAAGAAGCTTGTTAGCATTTTTCATTTTAATGAAATTTCCCAAATATATCAAACAAAACCACACTAATATGTCTATATCAAGTTAGGTAATTTGTATCAAAGTCAATTATAAATAAGCTTTTTTTAGGATGAATTATGGTGATTTTATGATAAAGAACCTAAATGCCTCTAATATTATGGTGAGATGGATAAAATATATGGGTGTGAAGATGGATGAGAAAGACGAGTACATCACACTACTATATTCTTTACCAAAATCATGGGACAACTAATTTATATGGAATTATTAACACTATATCAAAGTCGAACCTTGACGATATGGTTGTTGTTCAAATAATAAAATAATGTCACTGGTCTAGTTTCGCATATTCAACTAGGGTGAAATAATACTCTCCTTTTAAGTACACTTAGGGAGTTGTGTCAAACAATTATGTTCCCATTACTTATGCATCTAATTAGCACTTGCCTAGTTAGGTTGAGTTATACTCCACCCATCATGTTAGTTAGAGAAAGTTAACTCCACTCCTAATTATGAATGATTATTAGTTTAAATCTTACCTTGTCACCATCCTATCTCTCAAGTTTTTAGACCCAACAGATCTATCTATTTACAAGGATTCCTTTTGTAATCTAATCCTCCATTTATATCCCCAAATCCTACAATTCCCTTAATTTCCTTTATATTAGGGTTTCAAGATTTTCTTTCTCAACATATCTTTCCTTAAGATCCTTAAGTATCACATTTCCCTACTTTTTGGATTTTGGAACTTTCCTTACATTAGTGTGGGTTTCCTTAAATTCTCCAATCCTGGTATTTTGTTTGTGTGAATAAGGACATATCCTAGATAGCTCTTAGTTAGCACCTATTCACACATGTTAAGTTTACTTAGGATAACTTAGTTGTCACATAGAAATCTCATTTAATATTGTTCATATTAGTTATCTTAAGTGTCATTCTAGATAGAGATGAGTAACAACTCATTGTTTAATATTAGTTTCATAATGCATCATGCATTTAATTTTGTAATAAGAGTAGTTGTAACTACCTCATCATCTCTTGTCTATATAAGCAAGGTTCATGTGTACATGGTATCATATCAATATATCTCAATCATTTCATTTCAATCTCCATTGTTCATTCTTGTTCATGTTGCAACATTCTCTTGTGATTGGTTTGTTTCTTGGCCAATCCCTTGAAGTCTAGAGCTTCAAGATGGGATCTTAATCTTTCCAACATGATATCAGAACTTTGCCCAAGAAAATTTCCTCCCCGTTCTAGAGAATTAAGCTTTTGATAGAGATTCATTATTTTTCCCCTCCTACAAGCTAGTCTGCAAACCCAACATCATTTCAGCGTTGAAAATTCCTTCAATGTTTTAGAAATTATCTTAATTTGAAATGTTGTTGTATCTGTCTATGGTGTCATTATTCGATTTTTCCTTTTAGTCTATTTGTGGCGGAAGTTGTTCTACGAAGGCATCATTGTGTAGTAACAACAAATATACCTACATTTGTAATTAGATTTGCTATCATTGAACATCGATGTCATTATATATTGGTAGAAGTGGTTGATATACATTTGTGTAACATCTCTCTATCATCCAAGCTAGCATTATATTGGAGGTGTATATTGTTGAGAAGCCGATATTTAATATTGGTGTAAGCCGACTTTATTAGCAGTGACATCATATTGTGTGGCGTCTTCCTTATTCCTAAGGCCAACAACATTGGCAGTGATTCATTATTTTTGGACCAATGTTACAGTCTTAAATAGTTGGTAGTGATTCTACATTATTGGTTCATGGTACATTGGAGCGATATATAGAGAGTGGTGACCAACATAGTGACAACAATCTATCTTCGGAAGCATATTATTGGCGTGAATATCTATTATCCTATTACCTAAAGTGGCTAGCTTGACGTTTTGTGGATCGGTTTATAGTAGTAGTTATTTGTTTCGTCATCTTTTCTGTTTGATTGGGTCAATCTTAAATCCCACACACTAAGCAACATATTAAACCTAGAGAATATCAGTCAACTCTGAGTGTTTAACACTTTTAAACCTAGAAGTCAAACCTTAATGTGTGTGATGTAAGCCATCCAATTTGATTGGGTCAATATCTGTTGGTAGCACTAAAGCAATGTAATCAATAGCAACAATATTTAAGACTGTGATAAATATATAAGAAACTGATACATATTATTGATTGGTGGTAAATATCGTATTGGCATCATAATAAGACCTAGCTGATTATTTGAGAGTCGTTATTATTAGTTTCTACCATGCACGGAACTATAGCAGAGGTTCTAAGTTTATCTAGTGATTGAAGCTTTTCTCTCTAGCAAATCCGGCAACAGTTTCAATTAGTGAGCTATTTATATTGTGAAGATTTTAGATTGAAACATGCTCAGAGATTAACTCGGGAGAAACTCTGTGGCCTATTATTGGCTTCTATTCACAAATGTAGAATGTTAGAGAAAAAATTGTGAGTTCCCATGCAAGAGAACACACAAGATACGACAATTAATAATAAGACTGATGTAACAATTGATTAAAGCGGTGATTTTTAGCTTAGGGTATGCCCATCTGGCTTATAGAGATGATGTATTAAATATCAAGGGGACACCTATGATAGCAGTCCCGAATACAACATCCTACCTCCGAATGGTAGTCGGCTTTCATGGAAAATGTGAAAAACAGCTGCCCGAATTACGTGGTTGTTGAGGATATTGATCTCATATTGACCAAAAAGCCCTAACTTCACTTTCTATTACAATCAAGTGTGATCAAGCTAGTGAAGAACTTGGTTTATCATGTTAAATCAAGAATATTGAATTTCATCACCAGTACATGCAATAGTTGGTTAATAAGGAAGATGTTTTTTTTTGTTTATCTTTCATTATAGGGTTTTGCATTTTTGTGTCTAATAGTTCCAAATTTACTATGTTTTCAGAATAGTGTCTATTACATTTTCTGTATGGCCTAATATCTTTGCCTATGATTTAAATGCATATTTCATTTTGTAAAAAAAAATTGAGCCTTCAGTCAATAAAACAAATGCAAATCTTAGGCTAAAAGTGCCTAGAGCATTTTTTAACATTCTATGCATAAAATGCTTCAAACGTGCTATCTCTAGAATCCAAAATTGTCCTTGTGTATTTGTTCCTCTAAAAACTCGCATATATGTGTTTAACAGTACTAATTAAATTGCATGATTTGCTCAAAAATCTTGTTCAAATGTTTGACTATTTTGCTCATATTAATGGTAATGGTTCTATTGGTAACCCAGATAAAAGATTGTTTTCAAGACATTCACTTATGATTTAGATATAACTTACTCTAGGCATTTTTGGTCGAAAACCATCTCCACATCCTATTCTAGAACCCTTTAGACAACTGATATGAATATCTTGCTTTAAAACTATTTTTAGGCATTTGTTTATATGTAATCCATAGTTGAATCTCAATTTTTTTAGTATACTTTGCCTATGACACATGTACACTTTGTTGCTCTAATTTTTTTTTGGGCAATCACCCTTAATGTAATTTTTCTTTTATTATTCAACCAGACCAAACTACTGTTTCAGATATATAGATTCAATTTGGCAACTAATTCGTGTTGTATATCAAGTGACGCAAAAGCCCCATCAAGGGTCACCTGTTTGATTGAATTTTTCAGTTTAAGAGGTTGCTTAAAACCCTTAAAGAACTTCATCTATGATTTCCATATCAATGTCTTGATCAATTTGTTTCAAGGTTGGACATAGCATGAAGCTAATTTTTGTCTTGGTTATTGCAGCAAAGGCCATTCTGCTTGGTTTTTAACACTATCTAATTATGTTGGGTACCACTATTATCATCCCCTCATTCTTTGTTCCTCAAATGGGTGGCTCAAATGTAAGTAAAAAATACTACACACTCATGTAGTCTCAAAAACTCTAAGAACTTTCCATTATGGAGCTTTGTATGTCTTTTATTTTTTATTCTCTAAGACATTTGAGGGTTTTGCTACTCATGGAATCCTAATTCCTGTTAATTTAGCCACTTATTGAACATCTAAACATTTTTCTGTATAGAATTTTAACATCTTTATTTCTTCTTCACAGAGTCATTGTATTTTGAAAGTTTCATAATTTCTTGCTAAATTTTTTTACAACTTATCCTTTGTTGTAACTGTTTGCCAGGGTTTTGGGGATTTAGATTGTCACATTGTGCGTTGTTTTAATTGTTCTATGGGAAAACAAAGGTAGAGAATGTATAATAGAATAAAAGAGAACCAATGATAAAGCATGGCTAAGCAACTGGCTTTCAAGAAGCCTAAGATAGAGGCTTTATGAGTGCTCCAATAAAGGCCACCAAATCAATGTTGAAGAATTACAAATTGCAATATCCAAGTTAATTACAAATCATGAAAAAAATTCCAAGACTTCATAAGGCAATTCTACAGAAGCATTCGCCTCTACATAACACTTAGGATTTCGTTTTTAAACAACAGCATTTCTAGTGGATTTTTCATTTACAAGTACATAACTTATTACACAAGAAATGAAGATTAAGTTTAATATGAGTTTCCATTAGTCGATATGGTTGAAAATTAAAAATTGTAAATGTAAGTTTTGCAAAAATAAAAATGATTCCACTAAAGTACTATTGAAACTGGCACCAGAGAATCTATATGACTAATAATTATGTGCAATGAAACCAATCAATTGTGAATAGGAAAGTTGTCTTTCTTATGTATAGTGAACAAGGCATTGCAGCCAAATTTCATCATGATTTAGCCAATATCATTCTTGTAGTCTTACTCTTCCATTATTATTTGTTGGTGCCTGAAGTGTGAACCCTAATGAACGTTGTTAATATTTTTCATTTTTCTAATTAATTAAAGTAGGATAGGACTGAACCTTTACATAACCACCACACAAACACACAAAGGGAGGAACTCACAAGCAATGAGACCACCAAACCCACAAAAACCGAAAAAGGAAAGACCCTTTTTTGAAAAGAGACTTTGACTAGGGCCTCAAATTGGTGGGAACAGGATCCCAACAAACAAATCACATTATCATAATAAAGGGGTTTAGGAAAGAACCCCAAACCATAACCTTGAAAAAACACCTTAAAGTATGACCAAAGTGGCCAAGGAAACAAAAAATAATCAACAGATTTTGAAAGACTTTCTACAACCTTTTGATAGAGGATCATCATGAAGGAAAAGCTCCATCAAATTAAGACAGTTGAGCCATCCCTCAAAATGATGCACAGGAGGATGGGGGGAAGCGAGCTTAAAAGCATCAACCCACAAAGAAAACAACATCTACCACAAGAAGTTGAAATCCACCACAGAGGCCAATAAGAAGGGAGAAGATCCCTCTTTGATTAAAGGCCCATAGAATATTTATCCCCCAGCACTCAACTACTTCTAACCCACCACTAATAGCCAATGTTCAACTACAATGCAAAATCCATCTTCAAGTAGGAAATACTTAGATCCCACCACACCCCAAACCATAGCCGACCCCCAAACAAACAAACTCCACCTCATAGGAGTCTCCAACAAGAGGGTTGGTAGCAGCACAAGGGACCCCACCAAAGGCGAAGGGGGCATAAGAGTCCAAAAACCAAATCAAAACCCAAACCCTTCTACTAGAAGCAAACCAAGCACATAAGAGGACCACCTCCATAGGCCCTCTAGCTGGAGTGTTGTGAACCACAACAGCCCCTATAAACAAAAGGGCCACCTCAATAGGCATGTTATTCATAGACACAAAGCCAACTACAACAACTCCATAAGCCTTGACCTCCACAACAAGCAACTTGAAGGCCACAAGATAACAAGGGACAACAACCTAGAAGGGTCTCAAGCTCATAGAACCAAAATCCAAAAATAGAGAAATAAACTCCATAACAGAAGGATTTTGAGTAGAGAAAACAAGGGAGGAAACAAAACCCCACCAACATTGTAGAGAAACCAAGCACTGGGTAACATGACAACCCAAAGAGTGGGCCATAGAGTACAAACCCTTACACTAGTGAATCCACACCAGGGACACACAAATTTACAACACGCAGCCCACACGACACCATTCATCATATTGTCGCACACACCTGGCACAACCCTAGCACCAATGTACTAGTCTGGCACCAAATAGTGAGAGGGGAATGGAATGAACCAAGCCCCTTTTGAAAATACCCTTCCAGAACACATTCACCCACCACCAAACTCCCCAAAGCCAAAGAAAATGAAGACGGGAGTGATTTGGAAGAATATAGAAGGAGGAGGGAGCAACAACAAAGTACCCCACACACGGACACACCCCACCTTTGTAAGATCATGCAGAATAGCCTCCCAAGGGGAAATCAAGAGACAAGCCAACAACCACAATCTCCAAAGAACGGGCACCAAACCCCACAACAAGGAGCTCATGGGCCCAAGCAAAGAGGTCAAAGGACCCAGAAATGACAAAACCCATGTAGTCAAGGGTCAAACCAGAAGGAAAAGAGACAAACCCCCTTTACACAGAGCCTCCCAACCAGAGGGGAACCAATAAGTTGCACACTCCACACCCCAAGACGCACACGACCAAGCAAATCCGTCATCATCATCTTCTCCTACACCTTCCCCATCCTCTAAAACCCTAACACCTCCTCCACCGCCACTCTCACTTGCCATCTTAGCTTATTAATACTTTCCATTGTTCTAATCATAATCTGAAAAAAAAAAAAAAAAATTTCTTCTAACAAAATCACCTAACATTACTTAAAAAAATTGTAAAGAAAATAAAATAATGAATGTAAAGCCACACAAAATTATGATAACAAAGAAAGATACATGTATGTATAAATCCAAAATATATTCTCTTTTAACAAGTGCTGATGCAAGAAGAAGAAAAAAACACGTTGCCCAGAAACTCAAAATTTAAAACACAAAAGTAAAATAGAGACTCTCTTTTTAACACAAACATTCAGACTGCAACAATAAACAAACTTATAATCTCATCAAATTTGCAAACATGAAAGTACATTCCAGGCCTTTTCCATGGCCTCTTACACTCTGTTATTTCCTTCTCACACTCGGTTTTTACAGGCTTGGCTTATTCCTCACACTCTTATATCGAGTTGATTCCTCTCCTTGGGGCCTCTTCATTCACATTGCTCTAAGACTACAAACCCACACACTAAGCCCCTATTTCACTATTGAAGCCATCTTTTATAGCGCAGGTTTTATCTTCCCTTATCCTTGTCGACTTACATTCATCTTCCTTTGACCATTGGCTTTCTAGATTTTGACTTGAAACGTAATTGAATGTGCATCGATTGTTGTCCATTCATCGAGAGTTTGAACGGTTCTAATTCCCATAAGATTTGAGGCATTGGTTTAAGCTAAGGATGAATATCAAGTTTTCAAGTTACAACTACTAGCAAGATCTGTATGGGAAATAGGTACTTCCGCACTATCACCATTAGCAACATCCAAGCCCCTTGAAGCTTCCTTTATGTAATCCCATGAGATCACCATTAACTACTTGTCTAATACCTCTCAATAACCATCGGATTTTCAAAAGCCCTTCAGCTCCAACAGGTCCATGAGCATGAATTCTACGCGTACTTATTCCAACCTCTGGCGTCAAGAAAACGTCCGGCATTCCATCAAACAGTTCACTATCCTATCGGTGTTTCTACTTTTTGCATACGTGTCTGCTCATTTAATTGCAACTACAACATCTGACAAAACTCTAAAATCCTATTTGACTTGATGGATGTCTTAGCCCGTTCAAAACAAGTCGCTGGAGATTTGTTTTTATTTTTATTTTTTAAAAACAGCAGTTTAGAAACTGCTAGGATTAACATAGTTTTAGTTTTTTTGTTTTCTAGTTTTAATTCTTGTTAACACTGCTGTCTACGCAGTAAGGCAGTTATTTTTTTAAGTTTTTTAGCATTGCTTTATTCTGATCGGTGTTGAAGATCAGCCATCTATAAAACAGAGACTATGTGATTATTTTTCATTCAAGTTTTTCAATATCAGTTTTAAAATACAGTTTGCGTAGTTTTTCAATTCTGATTTTTTCTACTCAATTATGAGATTGTGTTAATCTCTTTTAGCTTGTGAGTGTTTTCAAAATTATCATAATCTTTCAGGGGAGGTTGCAAAATCTGTCCTTACATTTGCTTGATTCAGTTGTCTTCAACAGATCCAATTTTATCATGAGAGGCATTCGATCAAATAGTTCACAAGGCCTGATTTGAGAATGCTTTGTAATATGTCCGTACCCTGCTTAAGACCACGCAGGTGTAGGGAAAGTGCTGAATCTGCCAAGTTCACTTGCTTGAAAACGTCTCAAGTCGTTCATGTTGTACATATGCTTCAATCAATGCGACCAAATTTTGATTAGGCCCTTATTCAAATACTCACAGGTCTTACATTTATTTCCATATTTTCATACATAACCACCAGGCTGCAATCATCGATCTAATCCATCCACATCAATATTTGTGAGCTTGAACTGCCTTGGTTCCATGCTGTGCTTAACATAAAATGGGACATCCTAAAATCGCCAGTAGGTGCTTCTGCAACTAATAGAGAGAAACCAATCAAACCAAAACTGAAACAAACTAACTGGAAATATTTTTGGGTGGTGTTGATAGCTTGTCTGCTCGGGTGCTCCAACACTAAGTGCTTACAGTCTAAAAGATAAATGTATATATTTTCTTCTAACAAAATCACCTGACATTACAAAAAAAAATTGTAAAGAAAATAAAATAATAAATATAACAGAACCTCCAAGACGATTTCCATTCAACAAGTGCTCACAGTCTCAAACAAAATGATGGTAACGAAGAAAGATAAATGTATGTATAAATCCAAAATATACTTTTTATTTGTTACTTTCAGATGAACCAAAGGATTATTTTGTACCAAAATGGATCAACTACTCAAAAAGCACTTGCCTTAGTCGCCCAAAATTGGTCTTGCACCAGTTGTTCTTGCTTCCCTTTATTTTGCTATGATATCACAACTACTCCTCCTGGTTGAGATCTACCATTTATCAGGGCTCTTCATCAGATACTTCATTGGTTGTGAGTATACTGCGTGTTAGCTACAAATTTGTAGAATTTGGAGAAGAAGCTGGACTTGAACTTGGTACTAAAGAACTTGATGAAGGGTTGCTTGGTGGAGTTAAACCACTGGATATAGAAACATTAGTTGGCTGCTCATGATCAATATCAGCAATTATATCATCATTCAAAATAGATTTTGGCTTCTCAACATGGCCTTTTTTATGACCATAAACTCCCCCTTCATCAAAAATCACATCTCTTGAGACAATAAGCTTGTTAGTGAGGAGATTATACAATCTATAAGCCTTGTTTTTCTCACTATACCCAATAAAAATACATGACTCACTCTTTGCATCTAACTTCTGTCTATTCTGATCCGGTACATGCACATAAGCCAAACAACCAAAAACTTTGAAATGATTAACATTAGGCCTTTTACCATACCAAGCTTCATAAGGAGTCATCTTTTCTAGTGTACTGGTGGGGCTACGGTTGAGGATGTACACCGCTGTAGCAACTCCATCTCCCCAATAAGAATTGCTCAATCCCTTGGTTTGTAACATGCACCTTGCCATTTCAACCACAGTACGATTCTTCCTTTCAGCTACTCCATTCTGTTGAGGTGTGTATGCAGTAGTAAGTTGCCTCTTGATGCCATTAAAATCACAATAATTTTGGAAAGCCTTTGAGCAAAATTCTCCTCCACGATCAGTCCTTAAACATTTGATCTTGCACCCTTTCTCATTTTCCACAAGGGCTTTAAACTTCTTGAATGTATCCAAGGCTTCATCTTTGGCCTTCAAAAAATATACCCAACAATTTCGTGAGTAATCATCAATAAAAGTGATGAAATATGGTGACTTACCCAAACTCTTAGTCTGCATAGGACCACATATATCTGAATGAACAAGCTGAAGTGGGTGATGAGCCCTCCATGCATTGCCCTTTGGAAACTTTTCTCTTGCATGCTTTCCTTTAGCACAACCTTCACAAACCTCCTTGTGTTCCTCAACCTTGGGCAAACCAGAAACTAATGCATGTGAGGTTAGAAACTTCAAACTATGAAAATTTAAATGCCCATACCTGAGATGCCATAACCAACTTGAATCCTCATAAGCCATATTTGCCAAATTGTTGTTATGTTCACCAAACCTCAAGGGGAACATCCTATTTCTTGTCATAGGAACAACAGTGATCACCCTATTATCCTTATTCTTATCATAGATAGTACAAGTCTTATTCTCAAAGACTACTTTATAATTTTTCTCACATAGCTGCCCAACACTTAACAAATTGTGCTTCAATTGTGGAGTATAATAAATATCATGAATACTCTTTATACCTTCTTTTAATCTACATTCTCTTTCAAAGTGGCCATACCTATTACAATGGTAACATTGAACATTTCTCTTACCAAATCTGCCTCTACCTCTTCCTCTGAAACCGCCACTTTCTCACTTATCAACAAAATTGCCTCTACATTAGCTAATATCATCTCCACAGCTGCAAATTCATGGTGGAGTGCTTGCAACAATATCCTAAAGGTGGAGAGACTTGGTAACGAAAAACTTACAACGTCGGTCAATCGAAATCAACCTCACTTGCGAAACCCGCTTCCTAGACACTATCACCAGATTAGGTTGCCATTTTTTACCTCATTGGCTTTTTTTTTGTGTGATAATTTTTTAATTTCACATTGATATTTTGGTTCTATCTTTTGAGATTTTGAAGAATATCATAGTATGCAATCAAACTGTCAATTCATTCTTATTCGATCATCTTGAACTATAGGAAATGGAGTGATTGCATCATTACTCATCTTAGTGAGCTTCATTTATTGTCATATTTGTATAATCTTATTACCCTACCTAACACACCTCGTCAGAAAATTCCTTGGAAATGCAATAGGAATCTTATCTTCAAAGTCATTTCTATGCATGTTGATGATGATATTTTGGAGTCTATTGTTGATTTTGAGTTTCCTCGTGCTCTTTGGACTAAATTTTGGGAGTTATATGGAGATGCTACTACTCATCCATTCCTTGATGATTTTGATGTGCCCCTTCATTCTTCAACGAAGATACCCCATGATTGTGACCCTTTGGAGATTTTTGACACTACAGTCCAGGTTTCTTTAGAGGATAATCATTGTCTTTCACATTTGGTTGGAATAGTTTCAATTTGTCACTTTCTTCTTTGATTGAGCATGTTCTTGATTGGATTGTGACATCATTATATCACTTGGACAAGGAGAGACATGCAGTTTTCAGAGACATCATCTTCATTCTTCATGCTTCCATATTTCCCATCATATCCTGTCTAGGAAGCATGCCTTCATCTATACATGGTTTTGTTTCTTCCTAAGGGGAGACAAGTAGTTTGTAAGCATTGGATCATGTTTTGCCTTCAAACACTTACCATTCTTGCAAGTGATTATTCATTATTAGGGGGTTAGATAGTCTCTCTCTTTCCCTTCTATGAAAGGCTATTGTTTGGATTGATGGATGTAGTTCTTGGGGTATATTAACATTGAGACCTCCATACATCACTTCATTCCTCACTTGTACATGATTTTCATCTCTTTTTTGGAGAGTGGTTTTGTCTCATGAGTTTATCTCATTTTCTCCATTTGTAAGAGATCGCTTGCATGATTAGTTGTGCATGGGTATCTAACATCTAACATGGCCTAGTTGTCGGGACCCATGTATTTCATCTTCGTTGCAGCCTTGCATTATTTGCATAATAATTTATCTCCCTAAGTTACACTTATGGAGGGATGTTGATATGAATAACGATATATCCTAACTAGCTCTTAGTTGGCACCTATTCGCACATGTTAAATTTACTTAGGATAGCTTAGTTGTCACATGGAACTCTCATTTAATACTGTTCATGTTTTTTAATCTTAGGTGTCATTCTACATAGAGATTATATATAGCTCATTATTTAATATTTATTTCATAATGCATCATATATTTAATTTTGTATCATGGGTACTTGTAACAACCTCATCATCACTTGACTATATAAGTAAGGCTCATTTGTGCATTGTTTCATATCAATTTATCTCAATCAATTCATTTTGATCTTTAGTGTTCATTCTTTCTCATGTTGCAACATTCTCTTGTGGTTGTTTTTTTTCAAAGTCAATCCCTTATAGTTTGTAGCTTCATGATGGAATTTTAATATTTTGAAATTTAAAGATTCACCTTCCTAGAATGTCAAGGGAAAACTTTAAGAAACCCCCCACCCCCTCAAAAAAGATATTAAATCATAGCAAATTTTTCATTATTCATAAAAAAGAATTAATTGTATAGGCAAAGTTTTCAATTTGTTTGAAAAAAAATATTAGTTCCATTGGCAATTTGTTCAAAATTGGTTGAAATTGGTAGAAAATCTTAGCAAATATTCTTCTTCCTTAAAAAATAAAATGATATTGCTGGCAAATTATTCTTATATTCAAACAAATAAAATAATTTTTTGGGTGAATCATGCTTGTGTTGAAAAGAAAAGAATTATTTTTGTTGGTGAATTATGATTGATTTAAAACAAATAAAATAAGTTTATGGATGAATTAAACAAATATTCAAAACTAAAATTTTAATTAGTTGGAGAATGTGTTTGGTAAGTATTTGAAAACTTATAATTTTTGTGGTGAAAATATTAAATGCTAAACAATTATATTTAAGTAACTTGGTGAATTTATAACTTTAAATCTAGATTTACACAAACATTATTGGATGATCACATATCAACAACATAGGTTCTAATCTAGGCCAAAGTTCTCACACTAATGACATGTGATGCAATAAGGACTCAACATGTGGCTCTTTCTTAAAAAAATTGAGCTAGTAAATAAATAATAATTAATATTTCTAATTACATATGCACTATAAAATGATCTAATATCAACATAATAGGTTTTATTCCAAGATAAATCTCTGACAATCAATTTGCTACATAAAATATCCAAAACTGAGACAAGTGTCAACAAGTATCAAGGAAGTACAGTGTACATGTAATTTGGAGTTAGAAAATAAATAATAGTTACTAGTAATTTTCATATGTAATATGCATCAATGGATTATTGAAGATCAATAACATAAGTTCAATTTTGGGGCAAATTGTGACACAATGAAATTCCTACATAAAGTCTCTAGAATAGAAATAAGTGTCCACTATCAACAACTTTATTGAGTTGTGGTGAATTAAATGTTGAACGCTTGTGTATTAATGTTGCTACTTGCCATCTTGATGATCTTAATTGTGCTATGTAAAAAACTTTATAGTGGGCCATGTGCTTGTCGAGCCCTTTCCCCTTTACTATTCAATGATGTAAGCATGCATCATCATGTCCATGTTTCAATATGCTATTGCATTGCATCCCTTTAGTATATTGCACTTTTCCTTGTCAAAATGTTTAAAGTTACAAGCTCACAAAATGGTGACAAGTGTCACTATCATCAAAAGAGAGCTTAGGTATCTCTGTGTTCTTTGACTTAAAGGAGAAACCCCATCCATCCTCTAGTTAGCACCAATATGGAGGATTCCTATTGCATTGTACATTGTTCCTTTATCATAGCTTCATATGGTAAGGCCTGGCTCCAAAATACAAGTGTACATGATGTTGATGCACAACAGCCAATCTAATGATTTGTCTCCCTCCCATGCACCACATGTTCAAACTATGGGACCAATTTCAAAGTTGTGATGATTTAAAATTACACCAAGTGTCTCTTCTAAGTGTCACTTATATAGAGTATACGTGGCATTTTTTATTAGATCACATTGCTCAAAGCCACTGCATGCTCACCAAGATGACCCCACCTCCAAAATCTGATTAAGCAAGGTCTTGACACATCTTTATGGGATTGTTGAGGAATCATGTGCACTATTTAAACATGACATTAATAAATTGCCTTTTTAATTTAATCTTTAAGAAATGTAACAATAATCTCTTGTTTTGATCAAAAGCGAATAAAATTTCTTGAAGATGACAATATTTAAATATTTTCTCTTAATAGATCAGTAAGTCATTAATCTTTTGGTCATGGAAAATGGGGAGGAAAAGGCCTTTAAAGGACGAACAACCCAGTCATGAGAACCAACAAAATTGTCTATCAATTGAGATGGTGGGAAAGGTTGTTGACACCCCTATTAGATTGGTTTTCTCTCAACAATATATGGCTCTTATGAGACTGTTTTCAAATTGTTGATTGAAGATAGTTTTTCTTTCTCCAAATAAATTGATGGCGGAAGCAATCAAAATAGTGTTGTGGGAGGATTTCTTAGTTGCACATGATTGGTATCAAGTGAACATCAATGTGTATTTTAGGTTCATAGATTCTTTATTGGACTAGGGGGAGCCAAAAATAGTGGTTTTGGCCCTAGCATGAAGTCTAATTAAGATGACCTTCCTAAGGGGGATTGAGTACAAAGTAGTGGTAGCAAGAATTGGTGTTGGTGTTCTTGACCCAAGGGAAATTTTGAGGTTCCTAGAGTTTTGGGTAGATATCTAGTGGAACCCTTTGACTGTTTAATTTCACCACCAACACCCTTATGTAGCAGAAGAGAAAGGTGAAAAAGGGTTTCTCATTCCTCCAAAAAATAACAAAACATAGAGCCAAATTATGATGTCAACATGATGCATGAGTTAATAGACCCGATTCATGGAGAGGCTAGTGGTTGAATATGGAATGATGATAGAAAGATAGTAAATAGATTATAGTTTACTAATAGAAAAAATTATTATAATTTTACATATTAGTCATTGTAGTAGGGATAAAGCCATGGATTTCATAGGCACAAATGTCCTACTTTTGTAAAACATGTAATTTTTATTTTGATCGATATATAGCAGCCTAAAGCTATAACTTACATATAAAAAGATCTTTTATATATTAAATTTATTTATATTAAAAAAATAACTTGTTAAAGTCGGTTTATTATAGTTTTAAATTAGTTATTTAAGTGCACTACACAATATTAAAATTATTCAGTTTTATAAGTTGTGTCACCAATTTAGAATTTAGATAATGTCTAATTTCTTGATGATTTGTGTTGATATCTTCACTCATGGGGCCACCATATACTAGCTAGTAGTTTCTCGTTTCTATACAGTACCTCTCTACAATATTGTTTCATGATATTTGTGCAAATGAAGAATGTGCTAATGTATTATGATCACATATGTCATATTTATGTATTGGGCTTGGTTGTTCTCCTCCATTCTCATTAAAGATAATTAATGATGTTGATTGTACATGACTTAGCTAAGCTTTGTGAAATATTTTTATGTGAGTGTTGTTGGGTCTCAAATCAACAGATTGGATAGATTCTAAGGAAATGCCAACTCCTATGATCAAACCCTCCAATTGACTTGGCCAACTTATAGAGTGAACCTATTTGGTTACTAACTCTCTCACTTTAGGCTCTGCAGGACCTAGGCGGGTATACCTACTCACTAGTTGTTCCTTCAACTAATGCTTTTTATAGCAGATTTAGTTTCTTAATCTGATATCTCCTAGTTGCAGAATGGCATAGGTTCCTAGAATGGAGATATAGCAGATGAGTTCAAGATTGTTGTTGTAGAAGCTATTCGATCTATGTTTCCTAATTACTTCTATTGCTTTAAAATAACATATGATGAATATGGTGATAAGTGTAATCTGAATTTAACCAGTGCTTTCCTTGCTGTTTGGGCTACAGAGTCATTATACTTTCTTCAGGACTTATCATGCGAGCCTGTGAGACAGTTTTTTAATCCACCCTTTTATGGACCTATCGGTTATTATTTCTTTTGAGATCAATTTGAATGCTTATATCATACGTTGATTGAATGAATTTAACCCTACCTTTAAGGGACCAATCAATGAAGTACTGCGAGGAACACTTACAATTCGCAAGCAAAACTTTTGTTTCAACCTTATAACATGAAGCACAAATTTGATTTCAAGAATATGAATAACCTTATCACTTTAGATAATATCACAGACGATTGCCAAAACAAAGTGAAATAATCCACAACACATACGCAAAGAAAAACAACAGTTCATAGCATGTATTCCATCGAAGTTTGTAAAACTTACAGGCTATCATACATCGCCATCTTCTTATTGTGTATTTTTGTCTTATCCCATATTACAAAAACCATTCTCATATATATATGGGAACAAAAGCTATTCATGAAAAGACACGTCTTTTTGAAATGCTAATCATTAGTTTAAACGTTTCTAACAAACTTAAGCAAAAAGAGATTAAGAATTCCTAAATGATGAATATAATCATCATCTTTAAAGGTTTTGATTTTAGCACTCTGTTTCTTCAATTCTTCTCCTTGCGACAGATATTTGAACATCATCTGGTTGACGGTAGGGGCCATGTCTTTACTTCAATCCATTTCTGACAAAGCCCAATCTTTGACGCTGATAAGCTCATTCCGCAAATCCTCCAGGGATATTACATCTCCTTCTTTAAAGACCGAGGGCATTCCAATAGGTCTCCCATCATCCAATTCCTTAAGATCTCTCCTTAGCGTAGCTTCGAGTTTAACATGATTCTCCATGTACGCTATCCCTTCAGTCTTCTCCTCTGGCGTCATTGTATCAGCACTATTTAGTACTTCGTGCAATCGTGCTTTTAATCTCTCATGCTCTATTAATGCCTTTATAGTTCCATTGTACACCTTCCAATATGGTTCAACATGCGAAAGCATGGTGTTGAATCGATGTCCAATGATATCATTGACCAATTTGTCCATCTTTTGTTGGATACTATTTGCCCGTTTGGTAGCCTTATCTACTTGATATTTCCAATACAGGGCATCAGAAACATCATCCAAGCTACGTCCTGTGGGGTATGAGGTGTATTCGCTTATGGGAGTCCCTGTCTCAAGTTGCAATATTTTTGCTTGCAACTTTTGATTCTCCTCTTTAGATTTTTCATACAACCCCTTATAGGTGATGTTCTCTCTGACCAAAAAATCTGTTTGGTCCAGATTTAATCTGGCAACATCCAAGTTTAATTTGGCAGTGACCCTAGGGTCAGTCTCTCCAACCTGATGAACCATGAGATGTCCAAAGGTTTCTTCAATATCTACAATAATAGGCCTCTTTCCCTTTGGATATAACGCCCATTGGAGGAGAGCCTTCTTATCAGGATCATATCCGGAGCCTAGGAATAATTTGTCTATTTCCTAAGGCAACACCTGTTGATTCAAGTCTTGCTTTTTCAAGAATTCGTCAAACAGAAGTGCTGAATTTATATCCCAACCAGAAAAGATGATTACACCGGCCTCTTTTAATAATTTTCTCCCTTTCTCAGGGGTCATATCTTTCATGAGGATATCGATTTCATCCTGCAGTCTCTTCATCTGTTCTTCTTCTGGCCTTCCAGCCATGCTTCGTTTCACATGAGCCCCTTTATACTGGTATAAAAATGAAAGGAATTCCCTTGAAGAGGCAAATCCGTCATCAGCAACAAAATCTTCATGCTCTGTCATCCTGATATCAACTACATCTTTAATGTTAATCTCACCAGTGTCCACATTCATCTCTGCTTCAAAACCAGGAGGATAATCTTCTCTAGGGGAATCAGCAGGGATACTACTAGCAGTTGAATTTGGTGACATGTGAGCCAATGGTTGACTATCCTTCTCAGTGTTGATAAAATGAAGGAATTGTGGGGGCACTCTATGCATGATTTCTACTTCATGTTGAAGTAGCTTTTTGGCTATTTCCAGAGGATCTTGGAAGTTTCCAAGTAGATCTCCATCTATCATCCCCCTTGCCCTTTTCCATTTGAAGGCCTCCCAAGTCATCTCACTTCTTTCTCTCAAAACCTTGGCCTCCTCTCTTTCAAGGTTCTTGATCAAGTCCTCTGGCATTTTGGCCACATGAATTCCAGCTTTTAGTTTTTGTGACGCTCTGGCAGCTCTTATATATCCCTCAGGATCAAAGTTCTCTCTAGGTTCACCCAGGGTCATGCCATAGTAGTCTAATTTATTTTGAAGTAAATGGTAACTCTTTGAACTCTTAACAATGAAATCGGAAAAAACCAATAAACCTGGAATGATGGACTGTTTACCGAAATCTGTAAGGTGTTTGGCACTGACAGTAGATAATTGTCTCACAATCTCCAAGCTAGCCACCTTGTTTGGCACTGTAATTGGAAGCATATGTGGCTTTCCTTCATACCCAAATATCCTAATTTCTGTATGATTATCGTAGCAATACCAATCACCCCAATTGTGCTCAATCTGGGACTCCAGAGAGAAGTCTTTTGGCCTGAGGAATCTTTTAATTTCAGGGGACAGAGTATAATCCCTATGTTGCCCAAAGGCCGCACTAAGGGGTTTCACAAAATATTCCTGAAAGTGCCAGTATTGGTTGTTCATGAATCTCTGATCCCATGCAGAAACCCACAACTGAACTGGTTTCTTCAAACCATTCTTATCATAAGCTCTGATGCAGAAATCATCTGACCAGAAATTGATTTCTTGTCCACAATAAAGAATAATATGCATTAACAAAGAGTACAATGAAAAATGGACATTCACAAGGTCTCCTTTTAACTTCTCCAACCCGTGATTTAAGGCATCTGCAACATAAGTGGCATAATCAAATGACCTAGGATCTTTTGATTGTAAGTCAGCACACAGAACCATGACCCCAATATCCATGAGAGGATGAGCCTCTAAGCCTAATACTTGGGCTGCAGCATAATATGTATACTTAAAATATGGATGGAAGTGGTTGACATCAAACGGCACCTTGTCATTTTTGCTGAACGGAACAAAGGACCCACCCACTTTCGGCCGGTGAATAGGTAGTCTCCATGTCCTGTAGATGTTTTCCATGCTAAAGAATTCTTGTGACAGTTTCTGCATATCGATTCTATCCTCTACTTCCCATTCAAGATCAAATACCATATCAATAGTTTGTTTGTTAATCACCACTAAGGGATTCCCTCGGTAATCGCATATGGTTTTGGTTCTCGGCTTATAACAATCTGCCAGAGCTTTCATTAGTTCAACATCCACAAACACGTTTGGGACTACCAGTTTCCCTAAGTTCTTCTTCCATAGATTACTTATGGGCTCAGGAGCATCCCTTCTTTTGTAGCTAAATAGGAACAATTCATGTCCCCTGATTTCAGTCCAGATGTCTCCCAGATTTTCAAATCTATCCTCCAATCCTTCTTCCTCACTTTTGATCTTTTTAGACCTTACGCTAGATGTGGGACATTGGTCTAGCAAATCCTGAGTCAGAGCTCTCCCTTCCTTCTTCTGTCTTTTGGGCTTCTCCTCAGGGTTTAGCTCTTTTCCTTTCCTACTCTTTTTAGAAGAAGAAGAAGAAGGTTCCATGATTTCAGCAAATACGAGAGACAACACTTACTTGGAAAAATGTCTAGCTCTTCAGATTGTCATTCACGAATCTTTGCAAGTTCTTCACAATTTTCAGTCTCTTGGCATCAATCTGGCTCCTCTGAAAATTCGATCAGTTCAGCTGTAATCGTATGGGCAACTTGTGCATAGTTAATGTCTCTGCGTCTACAACGGCTACTCAAGTGTTTAAACTTAATTGCAGATGTGACATTCTTCACTTGGGCCTTTAATTCTTTCACGGGAAGTACAGTTCGACCAAAATGATTGTAACTCAATTTTTCGATGAAACCCCTGTCTTCGGCCGAGCGTTTTGATCTTTTATCGAAAGCCCATTCTCCTTGATATTACCTTTTCGGTGAGTAACCCGTGTCGAGAAGCCATCTTCAAGACTCATCGAAATCATCTTTTCATCGATAAACTTTCTGTCGATAAGTTACTCGCAAGTTTCATCGAAATCATATTTCGATGAGTTTCGTTCTTTGGTGAAAGCTTGTGCAAGCTCTTCGAAAGTCTCATTCCTTCGATATTCCCTTTATCGATGAAACACTTCAGTTTTTGTTCGATATAATGCTGTCGATGAGATCTGCATTTCGATGAATGCTTTATGATTTTCTTCGGCAATTGTTTCTCCTCGAAACCACTTTTTGCATTTTGCTTTTCACTTTTTGATGAAACTTGGGCATCGATGAGTGGCTTCCTTTATTTACCGAAAGTGATATTCCGCCGAAGACCTTTTGCATAGTGCTTTACACGTCATGCTCTATTTCGATGAAAGCACTCTTTCGATGAAACTCCTTTTGAAATGCTCGATACAATTTCTTGGCCGAAAATCTTTTAGTCTTTCACGCTTATGGAAATATTTTTTTTTTATATTTCAAATATAGTGTTCAACAAGTGTTATCATTTCCAATTTTAAAGGATCTATAATAAGTCAACTTGGCTATAATTTTGATATGTAATGGTCATATTTAATTTATCATAGGGTATTTATTTAACTACAAAAACTTTATATAACTTGAGGGATATTGAGTTCATCTTTGAAGCCACTCTTAAGTCCATAAAATAGTTTTGAGTGTAGTGTTCTCACTACTCAGTTCTAATAAGTGATTTGTTAGGTTAATAAGGATGACATCATAAATTGAATGTTCTAATGCACAAGATAACTAAGAGGGGGGGGTGAATCAGTTGTATAAAAACTTTAAATCTATTTCTTAAATTAGATCTACAACAACTTGAACAAATAATCCACAGAAAGATATGAACGTGAAATACTATAGCACACCATACACAATGAGACACCAAATTTTACATGGAAACCCCTGTTTGGGGGGAAAACACAGAGAAGTTATTATCAATATATGAACACCTATTAGGGTGACACCAGTTAAGGTGATTTTTACAAAGAAAGGCTCACTACTAGAGGGCTAATTACCTAAGAGAAAGAAAGAGAGGCTCATTGTTGGAGGGATCACTACCAAAATGAAGAAGAATAAAAGAGAGAGAATCCACCACTAATGCACTTCTATAACTGCAAGATTTGTAGATACCTTTGGCTCACTGCTTCTAGTAGCTAACACATGAAAGCTCACACAACTCAACACTTCTCACCAACTCAACATCAGTCATCAAATAGTTAGGAAGATAGATCCTCTTTCACACACCTTCATTACATTTCACTTTATTTCACACACACCCATACACAACAACCACACACCATTATATATCATCCTCATATATGAAAAGTCTCCCAAGGTTGGCTAAGCAATTTAACCGAACACAATTCAAATTAGGTCGACACTAAACATTCTGGTAGTGGAAAAGAATGTAAAGTGAACCACAAAATATCTTAACTAGGACCAGAATAATCATCAAACATGTTATACAACAATCCATAGTCATCGGAGCAACAATATGAAGTTTAAGCACCCAAAGTTGGCCAAACGTAGAGTAAGCATCATCGAACTTGAAACCATTTTTCTGAAGCCCGCAAACACGTTCCAACTAAATAGAATGAAGCTAAGGACATTATTAACATAACTCAAAAATCACAACACTAGAAACCATAACATGGAGAAATGTGGAGCATGCATTTCATACAAAAACATTGCCAAACACTGTCAAACATACTAATAAACACAACTTCCTTGTCATAGGAATCTGGAGCACAAAATATAGAATATATCATCTCTAAACATAGCTAGACAACTTATCCAAACTACATGAATAGATGTGCAACATAGAAGATATGTGGAGAAAATCTCTAAGAATAGTTGCACAAAAAACTCAACATCACTTATACCAATCAGTCACTAATGACAACCAAAGATTGTTAACATCAATTATAACACAAGAACTACTCACTATAATTAATCTTACAACAATCTCCTCCTTTTTCATTGATGGACACACATCAACGACAATAACAATAGCTCTCATACTAGAATTCAAGAAACTAGTCCATTTCACATTCTCTCCCCCTTTACCATCAAGGACAAAGGCTTAGATATAGAAATTGCTAGCTCATTTTGTTCAACTCTTCGTAAACTTACAACTACACCTAGCTCCCCTTAAAAGGTATCACCAAGTCATTAGTCCAAAATAATAGTATCCTTGATGTTCACTAGACTAATGCATCTCTATATGCATTTAATTAAAAAAAGGAGGGGCAATAACCCCCAATTTATCCCGGAGATATTCAAAAGATTCTTTAGAAAGTGCTTTAGTAAATATACCACCAATCTATTCCTTTGAAGGCATCTAATCAAGCTTCACTTCATTCTCCAAAACTTTCTCCCTCAAGAAGTGAAACTGAATTGAGATGTGTTTTGTTCTTGAATGCAGTACCAAATTCTTAGAAATGTTTATTGCATTAGTATTGTCACAAAGGATAGAAATAGGTTCATCAAATAATATTCTAATATCCTTCAAAGTTTGTTTCATCCATAATAGCTTAGTACAACAAGTAGTAGCAACAATATACTTATCTTCAACAATACATAGAGATACTGAATCCTATTTCTTACTTGACCAAGAAACCAACTTGGTCTAAGGAAAAATGTATCCTCACTAGTACTTTTCCTATCATCTACACAACCAGCCCAATCTGCATCGGTATAGGCAATTAGAGTGATATTAGATCTTTTAGGGTATCATATACCATAGTCTTCTGTTCCTTTCATATATCTAAAAAAAATCATAGCAACAACATGTGTTTCTCTAGGATCTTGTTGAAATATATCCACAAGACAAACAACATGCATGATATCTGATGTAGTAGTAGTTAGGTGCAATAATCCTCCAATTCTTGATCTATCTATTGATCAGTCTTGGATGATTCAACATCTTTGCTCAACTTACAACTAGTAGCCATAGGAGTACATATAGGGGTATAATTCTCCATTCCAAACATCTTCAACATTTCTTTAACAAACATATATTGTGAAATAAATTTACCATCATCCTTCTAATTAACTTGTAAACCAAGAAAGAAATTCATCTTCCCAATCATAGAAATTTCAAACTCTTCTTGCATTTCATCTGAAAACTTCTTGCACATACCATCATTTCCTCCAAAGATTATATCATCCACATAAACAACTACAATCAAGATTGTTGGCATTTGCATGAAGATTGCATTAATGATATGTTATGTTGTCATTGATGTAAATTAACCGGTAATGATATTAATGATATTGTTGATGTTGTTGATATTGTTGTTAATATTGTTACTGTAACCGGTAGGAAGAGTTTGGGAGATGAATCGGTAACCGGTGTAAACCTTATCTATTGATGTAACCGGTAAACCCTACCTTTTGTTTTTTATTAAATCCTAATCGATTAAGGTTGTTGAATTGGTTATGTTGGTTTATGATGTGATGATGAGCGGTAATGATGGTGACATGTATAATTATTGTATGAAGACAATTTCAAGTGTTTTTTGGTGCGTTGTTGTAACGATTTTTGTCTATGGAATGAAAAAAAGTGTATTGCATCTAATGCAAAGTGAGTGATGAGTTACTGAGATCAATGAAGCAGTGATCAAGGAGCGATCAAGGTTTTCTTGATAAATGTGCAGAGATTGCTATGTGACCTAATGGTCATACTTGAACTGATTTGTTTGTAATCATTATGAGAATTAGATTTTTGTTGTGTTACCGACCTAATTGATTTGTTTATAAGGTCGGTGAATTTGTTTAGTTTAAGAGTTGGCAAAAGATCAATTGAGTGTGTGGTTTCCGAACCAGGTGATGTATCTCCAGTTTGAGTAAAGGCAGATAGGAGCATAAAAAGGATCTGATCAAGCAAGTGTAGTGCTATTCAGATAGATCAGCAAACTCCTGTAGTTTTCTAACAATTATAGTAGAATTGAAATCCCTTAATTGGGTAAGCTCTAACAAGCTTGGTGCTATTTAAATCCTCTAACAAGGTTATCCATTAGTTTGGGTTTTCAAATCCTCTACTGAGGTTACTCCTTATAGGGTATTGCTTCTAACAAGGCATTTGTAGTCAATCCCTTAACCGGGTGGTTCTTAACAGGACTTTTGTAAAGCTTTAACAGGCTTGGCTCCTAACAGGGCAAACTTCAAAAGAGTTCAAATAGTTATCTTGTGAGTCTCATCTCACCGTGGTTTTTACCTATTTGGGTTTCCACATCAAAAAATATTTGTGTCAAGTGGTGAATGTTTTTCTAATTATGGCCTTATGGTTGATTTGATTAACTACTTAACTATTTTTGATATGTCATGATAACTGGAAGTATTGAGAAATGAAGAAGTTGTTTATTGTTAAATTATTGTAAAATTTAACCTGTTTATCTTATGAGTTTTTATCTTGACAAGTGGTATTTCATTGATAAGTTTACTTTGAGAGATTGAAATTGAGTTTGGGAAAGTTTGTATCAGTTTACTGATTCACGCGCCCCCCCCCCCCTCTCAGTATTCTATCGGATACATATTCTTTCTTCATACCATCAATTGGTATCAGAGCTTATCAGGTCCTCTAAGGACTTAGCCTAACAGCTTGAGGTAAAGATCTTGCAGATCATGATGAAGAAGGAAGGTCCGAATTTTAATAGAGAGAACTAGGATATGGAGCAACAAAATGAAAATTTACATCAAGAGTCTGGAAATTCAGTATTGGGAACATGTCAATACTAAATATGTTGCACCCATTGGGATGTTAACTGATGAACACAAGAAAGAGCAACAAGAAAATCATCAAGCATTAGAGGCCATTAGCAGTTCCCTGTCTAATGTTGAATATGTAGATATTCATGGTCTAGAGACTGCACATGAGGTATGGAAAAAACTTGAAGAAATTTGTAGCGGTGATGAACATGTTAATATTGCTAAAGATGAGAGTCTAAGAGGAAAGTTTGATGACATGTGGATGGCTAAAGGTGAGAATATCCAACAGTATGGTCAAAGGATAAAAGAGATAGTCGGTGAAATTAAGAGTGCAGGAGGTAAAGTGGAAGATTCCATAGTGATCAGTAAGGTACTAAGAACCCTACTACCAGTCTACGCTATCTGAGTTGTAGCTATTCAGGAACTGAAGTCCATTGACAAAACTAAGGTAATTCTTGACTCCTTCATTGGCAAACTTATTGCTTTTGAATTGAACGGTTATGATGGTAGTGTACAAAAATTTGAGTCTATGTTTAGAGCTTCTATTTCTAACCCATCTGTGAGAAAATTTGGAGATGCCAGTCACAGTTATGAATCCAGATCTAGCAGAGAAGCTGATGATGAACACAGTTTAGTGGAGCTTGAAGCATTATTGGCCAAGCAATTTCCTAGAGATATAGATAAATTAACTTTGAAATGTTTTGCATGCAACAAGATTGGACACATTGTTGCTAATTGTCCTAATGGTGAAAATGAATGCAAGCGAAAGAAATTCAAGAAGTATAAGGGTAAAGGCAAAAGAGATTGTCTTATTGTTGTTGATGGTGGTATCACTGATGAAGAATCTGATGGTGATTCTAATGAAGATATAGTTTGTGTAGCCATTAAACAAGAGATATCAGACCAGAAGACATTAGTATCCAAGATGGAAAACTCTGATGATTGGATCATTGATAGTGGTTGTTCACATCATATGACCGGTGATTGGAGAAAATTTCTTTCTTTGAAGGAATTTGATGGCGGAGTTGTAAGATTTCGTAATGACTCACCTTGCATGGTTAAAGGTAAGGGAATTATTTATCTTAATGGGAAGAGCAGTATAGTAGATGTCTACTAGGTTGAAGGTCTAAATGACAATCTTTTGAGTGTGGCACAACTCAATGACAGAGGGTACGCATTGGAGTTTAAAAATGGTATGTGCAAAATATTTGACAATAAAGGTGAACTGATTGTAACTGGGAATGTTGGGCCCAATATGGAAAGCTAATGTATTGAGAGGGGAGGGGTGAATCGGTACTCCAAAACTTTTCTTCAATAATAACCTTACTGTTATGCATAAACAGAATAGTACAGTAACATAAAATAAAGTTAAAACAAATAGATAACAATTATACATGATTCACTCCATAACACATATATTTTGGTTACGTAGAAACTCTTGGTTAGAGAGAAAAACTGTGGTGGGGATGGCACCCACAACTTCACTACTGCAATAATAAAGAATGCTCGGTTAGAGCTACATTTAGCTATTTCTGATAGCTTACCCTGTTAGGAGTAACAAGATCTGTTAGATCTACCTTGCTAAAGGATTTTACAACATTTATTCTGAATGTTGCACCTGGTTAGAGGCTTTACAATTTTTAGACTTGATTAGAGTCTTTTACCCAGTTAAAGGTTTCTCTTTCAATCTTCACAATATTACAATAAAATCATTACAAATATCTACAACTTTACATCTGAAATGTTATAGCAAATTCTATGTGCTCAGAATAAGATTACCTTGCTTATAGCATACCTCGGTAACCCATATAGTAACTCGGTAAACCCTTATGCTTACTCTGTTCTTCGACTGTTCTCTGAAAACCTTCTCGGTGACCTCTGTGTCTCTGTAACAATCTTCCTTCATGCATACATACACTTCACTGATGCTGTATAAATAGATCTTTAAAACGATGATCCAATTCATTGCTTTGATCTTACAAACAAGATTCTTCGAATGAATAGCTAAACAAAATATTTCATTGGTTAGATTGTCCTTGTAATCATACACTATCTTCTGGTGCAATTTCCAATGTAATAACGGTTAGATGTGCCTCGATCTTGCAACATGTTTTCATATGCCTGTCCAAGTTCAATGTATCTGGTAACACGTTTCACTCACTGTATGTCAACTTGGTGTGTCATCTTTACTACTCGGTAGTCTCAAAAAGATACTCGGTAGACAGCTCGGTGTATATTGTGTTTTGTGACTGCTTTCTTTTGTAACCGACTAGACTATGCATACCGACTTCTCTATGTGTACCGACTGCATGATTTGGTAGTGCTAACCAACTAGAATATATAGTATGACTTTGAATATAAAACTAATGGCAACTTGATAAGTAGTAACAATCTCCCCTTTTGACATTAGTTGAGATGTTTGACAAAAACTACTTTCAAAGTCATAACTCAAAAATCTATATATTTGCAAAATGACTATACTTGACAATATATACAATAGTCAATGAAATAGTATATTCAGATATACTCCCCTTATCATTATTTTGTACATAACTCTGATTTTGCATGCTCGGTTCTATGCTTGTGTGCTGCTTGCTCTGCCTACTCTGTATACTCTACTCGGTATACTCCCCTGTATACAATACTCAAAATTGTATTATCAAAATTGTATCTCTCCCTAGATATAGTATATTACTCCCCTTATGTAGTATTACTCCCCTTTTTTTGACAAACATCAAAAACTTAATTTCCATCTGGGGGCGGTAACTGAGCAAAAATAGATTTATACTTCTTCCGAGCATCGGTGAGTGCGACTGAGAGTGCATCCTTTACACTTTCCATTAAAGAATTTTGTGCTTGAATATCAGCCAATAGTGATATTAAGCCATCAAGAGTGCTTCCCTCTTGTGTAGTAGATAGGCATGTAGCTTTGTTAATCTATTCCTGAACTGATGAGAGATGAGGAAGGAATAATGTCTGGAGAGTCATTATATCCATCCTGATCTTATGTTCTTCATTTCTGAGTTCTAACTATTGAGCCATGAGCTGTTGAAGCTTGGTATAAAAATTCTGAATAGAATTGGGCTCTGTGGTCAACTTATTTGAGAGATCAATGATCTCTTTCTCAATTGCATCAGTTTTATTCTTGATATCTTTAATGAATAAGGAAAATGTACAAATTTTCTGAAATAAATAAAGAATATGCTTGAGTTGAGGGGACAACTCAGCAATGAATTTGACAAGCTTGACTTTTCCTATAGCTAGAGCTTTTTGTACCTCTTCTATCATTTTTGCAGTAAGCTCTTTGTCTTTTAGCTTGCCCAAGTACTCAAATGCATCAACTCCAGATGTTTCTATTTGAGTAAGGAGTTCATCCAGTTGAATGTGGATGGCTGCATCGGTTGACACTGTTGTTGAAGTTAGCATATATGCCAGCAATGTCTTTACCTTCTATAGTACTTTATTCTTCTTTTGAATGGCCAGTTATTTTTCTTGTTTGGCCTTTGCTTTGCATAGTTCACCGAAATCAATAAGTGTTTGCCCCTTTAATTTTGAGATATCCACATTGGGCAACACTATCGGTTTAGATAAATCAACTTTAAAACTATGCTTTTTCACCTTCTTCTCTTTACCTTTGGTTGATTGTACCAAGACAATAGCTTGTGAGGCTTGCTGACCCTCAGGAGGTTTCTCGGTAGATGCAACACTTTGGTTGGTTCTTGTAGCCGTTGTGGTGTCCTTGGGTGTCTCGGTACTGGGGGTCTTAGCTGTTACATTTTCAGTGCTTGATGGTGCTTGAGAGTTCTTTTCTTGAGTTGTACCTTATGTTGCTTCAGACTTGTGACCTTCGGTGCCTTGTGTTGTATCCTTAGGTGCTTCAGTAGTGATAGGTTGAGTGATCGACGGATAAGGCTGAACTTGTACTATCACAGATTCACTAGATACAAGTTTTGCATATGTAGTGCCTTCGATCATCTCCTACTCTTGTTCTTCTGCATCCATGACATCTTCATCAATTGGAATAGTGTCAGTCGGGTCTTGCTCGGTAGTGTTAGGACCTTGCTCGGTGACATCAGGATCTTGTTCGGTGACATCAACAATTTCAACTTGAGATTGTTCACCGATATCTTTTAGTTTGAATATTTCTTGCCACTTGGCTTTTTTCTTATTTTCTACATCAATATATAGCCCATTCATCAATTTTAAGGTTCTTTGTTTGACAAGAAATTTAGAATTGTGGGTTGTCAAATGCTCCTTTATTTCTGCTACAAACATATCAGGAAATAGATGGACTAGACTTCTTTCTCTAATTTGTTTTTCTGAGTCCATTGCATATTTCCACCTGTTATCAATATGTAAGTATAATTCACTCGGAAGTGATTTTACTAGTTCTAATGGAGCTAGCCAAAACTTTAGAAGTGTGCAAATGACAGCTTCTTCAATTTGTCACTTCTCATCATTATTCCTAGTCTCATACTTGACATATCTAAATCCTGCAAATCCACCATATTCTTTAAGATTGGCACAAAAGTTTTCAACACTATGAATATTTACCTTTTTGCTCTTTACAATCTGGAATTTGTTGGCATCCTCAGATTCTATATCACTAGACTCTTTTGCCAAAATGAGTCTCCGAGTATATTTCTTGTAAGTCTTGGTTACCTTGGGAACAGTAGCACTCTTTTATTTCTTACTCAGTGATGCAGTTGATGCTCTAATGTTAGGTCTCTTTGTTGGAGGAGTCAGTAGGACCTTTGGAATATCATGTTTCTTTCTTTTCAAAACTTTACCTTTAGGCAATTCGGTGCTCAATGTTATTGCTGCCTCTTGAGATTCAGATTCCTCTTCGGTAATGGTAAGAGTGCCTTTGATAGGTGTAGAGGAGGATTCTTCTCCGAATTTCTCAAATAAAACCTTTATCATCTTTGTAGCCTTTCTTGTAGCTTTAGGTACTACAATGCTCATTTTAACTTTTTCTTTAACTTCTTCATAAGTTCCATACCTTAGCTCGGTAGCATGCCTTGGTAATGTGAGATATGCATCGATTTGCTGTTGTGTGATATCAAAGTCAATCTTGTAACCCATTGGTGGCAAAGATTGAGTCATTGGTTCCACAGCATTCACATAACAGTAATCGGTGTCTACCTCAAAACATATATCATCCTTATATTTCTCTACCAGTTGTGGCAGAATCCGGTACTTGTTGTGCATCTTCTCTTGAAATTTGTTGAAGTAGTCATCCATGATATCATTAAAATTATCTCCCAACTTCTTGATAAAATCATTAATTTGATGGGTGATTGGTCGGTGTAGCTCCCAAACTACTTTACCGACTGATGGAAAGAATTTCTCAAAGTAGAAAAACATGCATACATAGCTCATCATATGTGTCACTAATCTCAACATGACCGAGTTCTTCAACACAGCATTTGGTGAAGAATCTAACATCTTCGACTAACAAGACTCGATCCGGGATGAGTGAAAAGGCAGTTTTGTCATCCAGTTCAGAGGCGACTTTAGGAGCCAAAGTGTATTTCAGTGAGGGCTTCTCGACATTCTTGACAACTACAGGATCTTGGATCTTGGGTGCCATTTGTAAATTTCAGATAAAACTAGCAAACTATCCTTAGGGTTTGACGGTTTACAAATGACAGACGCTTCACACTCGGTAGATAATAGCAATTTGACAAGATCGGAAAACCAGCTTAACAGTGTGATGAGATTTGATGTAAATACCTTGGATTCGCTTTGAATGAGGTTTGATCGCCTTGATTCGCTCTGCTCTGCTCTCTTGAAAACTTGGTGAATGTAAATGACCGCGAAAATAACTTTAAGTACACAAAATACCTTATCAGGCTCCACATGGATTAGGTCAAAACATTAAATGCACTTGGTTTATCTTCAACCGATTTACTCCCTTTTTTCGTTTTAATCGAATAACCAAATTTCCTTCATTTACCGACTTGACAAGCTTCCTGTATTGACCGACTTAACAGGTTTCCTGTAAAGTACTTTTGATAGAATTTCAAACTTACTAATGCATCTTAACTATGCAGATTTTGGATTTAGTACATAATAGAATAGGAACTGTTATGATTTTAACCTTTAGAGAATGCAGTCCCTTCATACCTTTGCTGATTAATTTGGAATAGGTGCACCTAACTCGGTAGGTAAGGTGCTTTCTTCATCTGACATGATTTCCTTCTTTTTCCAAATCATCCTAAATTTTTCTTTTATCTCTTCAGTGTCTCTTCTAGGTTGATCTTTGCAATCTCCAGCTAAATGTCCAACTTTGTGACAATGAAAACATGCCATACCGGGATTTCTCCATGATCTTCAGTTGTTCATTCCAAACCTTATAAAACAGTTGGCACTTATATGTCCATATCTTCCACAACATTCACACCATATCCTTGTGTTGTAATCCCATGGTACTACTGCATATTATCGGTAAGGATTTGTGTGAGTTCGGTAACCTCTAGTGTTTGCTCAGTGTGCAGACCACATGTAGTTCTTTTGCTTAAACCAGCACTTCTCGGTACTATGTCCATATCTATTGCAGTTTTAACAAAACCCTTTGAGTTTTGCCTTCTGATAGTTGTTAACAGACTTTTTCCTACATTGATTAGATGTGTGACCATATTTATTGCAATTGTAACAATAACCATTGGACTTAGAGATATTTGGTTGCTTACCTTTTTTGATTTGGCATATGTTGGCAGTGTGACCTTGATTTCCACAGTAGTAGCAAATAGGCTTCTTTCTTTTGATGTTATTCCTATTTCCAGCCTGCTTTGATGATTCTCCTCTCTCGGTAGTATGAATTCCTTTCTCGGTAGAGTCTTTTCCTTTGTAACCGAGTCCTGCATCTTTCTTGGGTCTTCTTATATTCAGTTGCTCATCCAACATCTTTGATGTTTCATAAATCTTCTTCAATATTTCTTTGGATTTCTTCTCTATTTCAAGTTCATTGGTCAACCTTGATACTTCAAGTCTCAATGCTTGATTCTCATCATTCTTCAGAATTGCTTCATGATGTGCATATCCTAGTTGATTTGTCATATTTTGTTGAATCTCAGTTAACCTTATGATTTCATCATTCTTATCAGATACTAAGACTTCAAGTTGTTGTTTCTCTCTATGTAGATCACTTGCTTTATCCTCTGTTGTCCTCAATGCATCTAGATTTTCAGTCATCTGTGTACTGAAATGTTCATGTTCTCTTTTCATTGCTTTTAGTTGATCAGCCAATGCTTTGTTTTTTTCTTTCAACACTCCAATCATTTCTTCAGTTTCTTCAAATATACTGTTCTCAGATGATGTCTCAATTTGTTCCACTAACTCTTGAGAATCCTGCAAGTCATCAGATAATCTTCTTCTTACTTTCAGAGATTTTTGCATTTGCCTTTGCATGTCTGCAATCACTTGATTTGCATGATCCAACTCTTCTTGCAGATATACAATCCTCCGAGATTGTTTATAGCCTTCCATTGATAAGATCTTTCTCTTTAGGTAGTTAAACCCTTTTCCAAGATTCAAGCTCTGATACCAATTGTTAGGCCCAATATGGAAAGCTAATGTACTGAGAGGGGAGGGGTAAATCAGTACTCCAAAACTTTTCTTCAATAATAACCTTACTGTTATGCATAAACAGAATAGTGCAGTAACATAAAATAAAGTTAAAACAAATAGATAACAATCATACATGATTCACTCCATAACACATATATTTTGGTTACGCAAAAACTCTTGGTTAGAGAGAAAAACTACGGTGGGGATGGCACCCACAACTTCACTACTACAATAATAAAGAATGCTCGGTTAGAGCTACATTTAGCTATTTCTGATAGCTTACCCTGTTAGGAGTAACAAGATCTGTTAGATCTACCTTGCTAAAGGATAATACAAAATTTATTCTGAATGTTGCACCTGGTTAGAGGCTTTACAATTTATAGACTTGATTAGAGTCTTTTACCCAGTTAAAGGTTTCTCTTTAAATCTTCACAATATTACAATAAAATCATTACAAATATCTGCAACTTTACATCTGAAATGTTATAGAAGATTCTATGTGCTCAGAATAAGATTACCTTGCTTATAGCATATCTCGGTAACCCATATAGTAACTTGGTAAACCCTTCTATTTACTCTGTTCTTCGACTGTTCTCTGAAAATCTTCTCGGTGACCTTTGCGTCTCTGTAACAGTCTTCTTCATGCATACATACACTTCACTAATGTTGTGTAAATAGATCTCTTAAAATGGTGATCCAATTCATTGCTTCGATCTTACAAACAAGATTCTTCGAATGAATAGCTAAACAAAATATTTCATTGGTTAGATTGTCCTTGTAATCATACACAATCTTCTGGTGCAATTTCCAATGTAATAATGGTTAGATGTGCCTCGATCTTCTAACATGTTTTCATATGCATGTCCAGGTTCAATGTATCTGGTAACACATTTCACTCAGTGTATTTCAACTCGGTGTTTCATCTTTATTGCTTGGTAGTCTCAAAAAGATACTTGGTAGACAGCTCAATGTATACTGCATTCTGTGACTGCTTTCTTCTGTAATCGACTAGACTGTGCATACCGACTTCTCTATGTGTACCGACTGCGTGATTCGGTAGTGCTAACCGACTAGAATATATAGTATGACTTTGAATATAAAACTAATGGCAACTTGATAAGTAGTAATAGGGAAGCAAACTAAAGATAACTTGTTTCACCTTAATCCTAAAGTTAGCAACTATTTAATTGCAAAAATAGATGATAGTTGGCTTTGGCATAGGAGATTTTGTCATATAAACTTTGATAACATTGTTAAAGTGAGTAAATCCAAGATATTGAGAGGTTTGCCTTGGTTGGACAAACCGGTTAATGTTATTTGCAAAGAATTTCAGTTAGGAAAGATGACATCCTCAACTTTCAAGAGAAAATCTTTTTCAACAGAGCATTTGTTAGATTTGGTTCATACAGATCTTGCTGGACCAATAAGAACAAAAACCATTCAAGGTGATAGATATTTCATGATCCTCACTTATGATTGTTCAAGGATGATGTACATCACATTCTTGAAGGATAAGACTAAATCTTTTGGTAGGTTCAAGGAATTCAAGACCTTAGCAGAGAAGGAGAGCAGTAAGAAGATAAAATGTCTGAGGACAAATCAAGGCGGTGAATTTACTTCTGAGGAATTCACTAGGTATTGTGAAGAGAATGGTATCAAATGGCAGCTTTCTGCACCAATGACACCACAAGAGAATGGTATAGCAAAGAGAAATAACTGGTTAGTTCTTGAAGATGCTAGGACAATGTTGATACAAGCAGGTGTAGCGAAAACTTTCTAGAGAGAAGTTGTCAGCATAGTTGTCTAAACTATGAAACGAGTTCTCGTAAAAAGAAGAAAGGAGAAGACTCCTTATGAGTACTGGTATGAAAGATCACCTGATGTTAGTTATTTCAATATATTTGGAAGAAAAAATTTCATAAAGAGAGGTGATTATATTAGCAAATTTGAGGCTAAAAGTGATGAAGGTATATTTCTTGGTTATTCCACCAAGAGTAAGGCCTACAAGTGTTTTAACAACCGAACACAAAGAATTATTAAGAGTGTTGATGTTTGAGAGGATGAATATCCTATAGTCTCAAAGGAAACCAGTTTGGAGAAGAAGGATTAAGATCCTTGCATTTTGTTTTTGGAACCAGAAACTGTCAAATCTGAAACTGGCAAAACAAATTCCGATACACTAATTCAACCGGAATAGATAAATTCTTCAGATGATGATAATGAAGAACTTGAATCTGAAGATAATAATCATGTTATTCCAAGATATGTGAGATTGAATCACAATTCTGAATAGATAATTGTGGATAAGGATGTTGGAGTAATAGCTAGAAGAAGAGTAAGAGAGAACTCTTGCATGATCTCCACCATTGAACCAAGAACTGTTAAGGAAGCATTTGGTGAAGATAATTGGTTTAAAGCTATGGAGGAGGAATTGGATCAAATTGAGAAAAACAATACTTGGACCCTAGTACCATGACCAGTAAATAAAAATGTAATAGGTACTAAATGGGTATTCAGGAACAAGTTGAATGAAAATGGTGTTGTAGTTCGCAACAAAGCTAGGTTGGTTTGCAAATTTTATGTGCAACAAGAAGGAGAAGACTATAGTGAGACTTGTGCACCAGTGGCAAGACTGGAAGGTGTCAGAACTTTACTTGCATTTGCAGCCCATAAAAAATTCAAGGTATACCAGATGGATTTTAAGTCTGCATTTTTTAATGGAATACTGGAAGAAGAATTTTATATTGAGCAACTAGATGGTTATGCTTTGACTGATGAGAAATACATGTTATGCAAATTGCATAAGGCTTTATATGGATTAAAGAAGGCACCCTAAGCATGGTATGAAAGGCTTCATACACATATGATGAAGATAGGCTTTTTGAGAAATAGTGATGATAGTAACATATATCTCAAATTTGAAGGAGATGAAATACTGGGCAACGAAGTATTTGTTGATGATACCATATTTGGAGGTAATGATGAAATGAGCAACAGTTTTGCAGATGAAATGAAACGTGAATTTGAAATGTCTTTAGTAGGGGAAATAAGAATTTTCATAGGCTTGCAAATATAGAAAATGAAGAATGGTATTTTCATCACACGGTCTAAGTATGTGAAAGAGGTCTTGAAGACATTTGGCATGAGTGACTATAAACCAGTTGGGACACCAATGGTTATAGGTTGTAAGTTGTCTAAGGAAGATGAATCTAAGTATGTTCATAAGAAGGAATACAGGCCAATGATTGGAAAATTGCACTATATTGTTCACAGCAAACCAGACATAGCTCATGCAGTAGGCATAGTTTCTAGATTCTAGAAGAATCCTGAAGAAACACATTTGATAGAAACCAAGAGGATTTTTAGGTACTTGAAAGGTATTATTGATTATGGGTTATGGTATCCATATGGAGGAAATTTTGACTTGAAGGTGTACACAGATGCAGATTGGGTAGGAAATGTTGATGACCAGAAAAGCACAATCAGTGGAGCATTCTTTCTTGGAGGAAGACTTGTTTCATGGAGTAGTAAGAAGAAGAGTTGTACTTCATAGTCTACTACTGAATTTGAGTATGTTTTAGCTTACATGAATTGCACATAGGCTATTTGGATGAGGCACATTTTTCAAAGCTTTTAAGATGAAGATTTCAAAACCCATAAAGATTCTATGTGCTAATACAAGTTCCATAAATATTTCCAAGAATCATGTTTTGCACACATGAACCAAACATATTGAATTGAAGTATCATTTATTGAGGGAAAAAGTGCAAAGAAGAGATGTTATCTTAGAGCATGTTTCTACCAAGGAGTAGCTTGTAGATATTTTTACTAAACCTCTACCTAAGACTATATTTAAGTATCTTAGAAGTCAATTAGGGGTTGTACCCCTTCATGAGGTTAGTTGAGCATGATGTAGATTACATCAGTCCCTGAGCTACCTATAGAATTTTACAGAAGGATTGGTGTAGAAGTGGAATTTATTCCACAAGGGGAGCCTTAAGTTGCAGATTGTCGTTGTTGTTGCACAATGAAATTTGACATTACTGTGTAGGAGAAAAAGTGACACTAAGCAAACATGCCCTAATCTCACTTTCAACCACACACTTGTGGAATACGAAAGAGCCTAGAGGTATCACACAATTGGCTACTTCTTTTTGTGGAAGAGAGAGCCATGGGCTACCTATTAGGATTTCTATTCCTTTGTTGCAATTGAAAGATAAAATGATGCAAGTTCAATCCCTAACCCCAAAGTGCAAGTATGAACTAATAACAAGATTGCAGAATTGAACTTAAACAATGGAAAGCTATAAACACAAGGACAAGACAAGAATGTAAATGCGTACCCAGTGTTAAAATATGAGTGAAAATGTTCGGGATGGGGGCGCGGGCACCACCGTCCTGATTCTACCCCTGAAACTGCTCCTGAAACTGTTGTTTTGTAACCTGAAAAGCTGTCAAAAATGCTGAAAATTGTTGTCTGATAGAAGGACCAGGGCGCCCAGCGCCCCTGTCCTGGCAGGACCAGAGCGCCCCACGCCCCTGTCCTGGTCTTTTGCTCTGAAATTTGGTGTGTTGTTTGGTCTCCGTCTACTTCTTCCGGATCTGCAACTTGCGGCGTCGTCTGAATCCCGAAATCTGCACTTATATCTGAAAAGGTGTTTTGGGCGGCTATATAGGGTTTTGCCTTAGTCAAACCCCCGCTTCAGTGATTTCCACCTCCACGAATAGCCAAGTTGTATTGTAAAAGTAATGTGTGTGCAGACCTTGTGTGTGTGTGCAAGATCCTAAAATGCAAGTAAGCAAACTAGAGCAACCTAGAAAGTAAACCCTAATTGCTTGTAAATGATAATGTAAATGCTCCAAATCAAGATGCAAAGTGATCTAAAGCATGAATACAAATGATGTAATGAGGCTTATGCAAAGACATGAAAACAACATGAAATCATACCCAACCCCCAAGGGAGGGGTACAAGCCAATCTTCAGTCGGTGATCCCTTATTGCTCTTCAATGCCTTCAAAGCCCTAAATGGATGAATGAAATTGATGAATGCTTGATGGATGGATGTTGAATGTTGTTGAAGTCTTCAAAGATCTGCTCTTTCGCTGCATATAAGGTCCCTAAAACCAAAAATTTGGATCCTTTCAAATGAAGAAAGAGAGCTCTTATATATGAAACCCTAGGTCTTAATTTCAACTTTTGGCCGACCTAGAGATTGAATCTCCTGCCAATCTCTTGGGGTTAAGCTTTATTTTATGATTGGATCGTGCTCCTAAAATTTTGAGAAAAATGTCCGGGACCGTGTGCACTCCGGGCACCATGGTCCCGACAACTTTTCACCAAATTTTCAGGGCCATCGGATATGATGATTTTAGAGAGAATCCCGAAGTTACAGTTGATTTCGAGATGTTTTGACCCCCGAAATCAAGCCCCCAAGTTCAAAATAGGACCTAATTAGGGTTTTTGATTAAATGATGTATTGGAAGAATAAAATGAAAGGGGCACACTTTAATGAAAGGGCCCAACTTTATGATGTGGAAGATGATGAAATAAGACCTTAGACCTAATTAATTTGATTAATTAAGTGCTAAAGGGGAAATGCAATGCAAAATGAAAAATGCGCCAAGGCGGGTGCTAAACTAGGTGTGAAATTGTACCACCTTAGCAAGTGCGTACAATTTACGACGCTACATTTAGCCCCCACTTTAGCGGTCATATGAACACTATGTGCATATGCAAGCTAAAGTACAGAAACGTAAACATTATTTGAAAAATGATATATCCATAAGTCTGTCGAACGAAGCCCCCAGCGGTATCTGCAGTACACAATTAGGAACCGCACCCTACAAAACACACGTTAGATCACAAAATCACCTAATGCTTACTAAGGAAGGTGATGAAAATTCGAGGGTAGCTATATGCCCCCCCCTGTTTCGGCTTGCTAATTTTAGTGAGTTGAAATAGGGTATCATGTTTACCACTTCGAATTGTTAAAGAATATTGATGACAAATGCTCACAAGAAGATTTGATATGAGATCAAAAATTAATGGAGAATCATTTGGTAAGAAAGAGGACTAAATCTCAATTCCAACACAACAAAGAGTGTGAGGATTTGAGAGTTCTCTAACACAAGATGAAGGATGTAAATGGAAACAAAATGCAAAGAGGAGAAAAGAAAGGAAAAAAGCATGAATACACACATTGGTGATCCATGAGAAGAATAGTGAGAGAGAAAACATGGACTTCTCACCCCTAGATCTTGTCTAGGTGATCCATGGGAAAAGGACATGGAAAACTAGCCCCTAGAGTCTGTCTAGGTGATCCATGTAAGGTAGGAGAGTGAGAAAGTCTAGCCTTATGCCGCTAGTTCCACTCAACCTCGTGCATGTGTGTGTAAGTGAGGTTAGAAGCACCTCATAGGAGTCTATGCCTAAGTATGCTACAACCTGTATATGTATAGTACAAAAGCATGACTTCTCGCTCTAAGAGTCTGTGCTCTGGTTCCGAGAATGACCCATTGCTAAAAAAGTGTAATGTTTATGTCATAAGCAAAGTAGAACAAGGATACCTACCTTCATCACAAAAGAAGATACCCCAAAAATGCAACAATGTCATAGATCCAAGCAAGAGAGTTTTGCACTCTTTAAGCAAGGATAAGGTAGTTGAAAAGGGATATCTTGTAGTATGCGTAAAGGAGATCCTTAGAGGAGAAGAGATCTTTGTACAAAAGACACCTATCCCCGAGAGGAATTGTCTAAGACAAATATAACATCTTCTAGAATAAGACAAAGAAGAGAATAAGAATGCAATACTTCCTTCTTTTATGAGGTGAAAGTGATTCTTAATGAAGGATGACGCTCTCTTTAACCCAATTGGGAGAGTGAATTCATTATGGATGTATTTTACCAAGTGCAAAAGAGGTTGTAGTCAAGGACTTACACCTCTTGTAAGAGAGAATCCTTGAACAAACAACAACAAATGCATACAAGGAATAACATCAAGTAATAAAGTTCACACCATCCACGAAATAGGAAAAAGTGGATCCTTAGATAAAAATAAGGAAAGATCATTGCCTCCCAAGGATAAGGACAATGAGAAGGACTTACACAATCTTCTAGGGAGAGATTTAGACATAAGCAAAATGTACTACATACTCACATGAGTTCATGCAAGCAAGACATTAGTGTATGTAAAATACTCCTCACAAGAAGTGGGTAGGATAAGAAAGAGAATACACATCTTCTCCCATATCTAGGAAAAGAGAATTCTAAAGCAAAGATGATCAATATTTCCACACTATTACCCCATAGGAACAAGAGATAACATAGAAAAATTAGGCTATTATGTTGCTTCAAAAATATGATTGCACTTGAAATTGTACCATCATGAATGACAATGAGCCCCCAGTAAATGAGCTACCAATGTCACATAATGATGAGCAACATAATAGCCATTAATGTTATTTAAAGACATGATAGATTGAATGAGGTATTTGAATATGACATGCTAAATACTCAACTATAAGTGAGATCAAAAACATGTATAAAATGATAAAAATTGAAGAAGAAAAGTCACAAGAAATCTTAGAAGAGGGATGAGTGTAATCTATTAGAGCCTTATCCTTGGAGGAAAGGACTTTATGATGAATAGGAGATAAAGATTCATAAGTGGATTTAGAAATTTGAGGGGAGTCATAAAGAGATTTGTTCATCGCCAAGATTTCCTTATGAGGGGAATGAGAGTTGATAGAAGTAGAAGATGATTTAGTTGAAGCGAGATCATCATCACTACTAAATATAGCATTCACATTGAGAGATGGTCTTTTAGATGCTTTGGTGGGCTTAGAAAGATTACATCCAAGTCCAAATGAATATTCATGCATGTTATGTTCTAAAGGAACTTTAATTCCTTGTTCATTTGCGCCACAACCATTTCCACTATAGCCACTCTTAGCCAAAATATGAAAACCAGGACCATAACGATTAGCCATTTCAGAAAGAAAAGGTGGTTTTTCATAAGACAAAGAATCAAATTCTTCAGAATTAGAGGTGTGAGGAGAAGAAGTTTGAGAAGCAGCCACAAAATTATTGCTCATAGGTTCAGGTAAGACTGATTGATCTCTAGTTTCTTCCTTCTTTTTAACTTTAAGCTCTCTAGGAGGAACCCTATACTCACCTACAAAGGTGGGATTGAAATCAAGAGATCCCCAATCGTCTTCTGCGAGAACCTTCTCAGGATCAAAAGCCTTTTCATGTGTAGATTCAAATTGAGAAGAATCTTCTTCAGGAACTGACTCATCCAAAGAATTTTGATTATCAGAGGGTAATGATTCATCCATAGGTATCTTGTTTAACGAGTCATCACTAGAAGAGGAAGGCTTAGAAGAACTCCCTTTGGAAGTAGATGTTTGCAAACAAGCTTGAAAATTAGTATCACCTATCAAGGTATATGTCTTATTATTATAAATAAATTTAACTTGTCTATGCAATGTAGAGGGGACAGCTTGCATACTGTGAATCCATGGTCTCCCTAATAACAAGTTGTATGTTAGATTTCCTGACATAACATGGATAGGAGTAGGCAAAGTAATAGGTCCCACTGTGATGGGTAAGGTGATAATACCTAATGAAGACTTAGCCACATTATCAAAGCCTCAAATGGGACGAGAGTCAGGCTCAATAAGGGATGTATCCACATTCATCTTATGCAATAGATTAATGCTACACACATTAAGGCCAGAACCATTATCTACCAGTGTTCATCTTATAGCAGTGTCATTTATGATAACCACAATCATCAAGGGATCATATTGATGTTGAATTTCACTAGTAGGCAACTCATCTTGAGTAAACACAATTTGAGTTTTAGGATTCATCACAGAGTTAACCAAAGACACTATATTACTAGATGTATTAGGTGGAGGAACATTCAAATCTTTCAAGGCATCTTGTAACATTCCATGATGAGCGGAAGAAGTTTGGATCAAATCCCAAAGGGATATCTTAGCAGGGGTAGCTTTAAGTTGTTCTATGAGATCATATTCCTTACCGAGAACTTGTGAAATACGTGGAGCTTGCGGAAGAATTGGTTGAGGATTAGGAAGAGACACTGGAATAACAGGAGGAAGATTAGGCTGCCTATTATTTCTAGTATTATAAGTATGGGCAACCACATGATAACTCTCTCTAGTTAGTTTCTTAGCATACTCATAAGGGCTCTTAGTAGAATAACCTCCTTGCACAGTAATAATAGGTTTCTTAGGAGTGCAAAAAGAATCATTAGCATAACCGCCTTGAACCACTAAGATAGGCTTATTTAAAGGTTGAGAATTTTGAGAAGGACAAGCACCTTGGACAGTGAAGAGAGGTTTTTTAGGTGTTTCATTCACATGTATCAAATTGATTAAGGATGGTTTAGAGGAATGAACAAAAGTATTGGAAAAATTATTGATAGTCTTCTCTTGCACTAAAATCTTATCACGGATTAAATCAATTTTAGGAGAGAGACCAGGGGTAGGCATTGATGTTCTAGTAGGAAAAGTAATACTAGGAAAGGTCATATCATCCTCTATCATCAAAGGATCTACATGGGGAATAAACTCTCTAGCAGAAGAATCAACATTACTCTCTAAAGTCTCACTTTTGAGAGGGAGATCTTTAAAAGAGATGTTAACCATCTTGCTTTGAGCTAGGGTTTCCTTATGAGTAGAACCAAGTTGAGGAGAGGGAGATGCTTTATTTTTAGAGAGAGAATAATTGAGATTCAAGGAAGGTGAGAAACTATCAAGGGAGTTTTTAATCTTGATTTCATCCCCTTTGGCTAGGGTTCTCTCATAGGGTAGAGAATAATCTACACCTTCTTCTAATGGTTCATCCCAAATAGTGAAGTTGTTGAAAGGAATGTTTGAAGTATTGTCAATTTCAGGAGAGGAGATAACATTGTTTATTAATTCCTCATCCTTAGGAGGGAGAGCATCAATAGATGTGTTAAACTCATCCTCTTTCCTCAAAATATGTTCAATATGATCTTTAGGGGAGAGAGAATTAAGGAAATTGCTTATTATTTCATCTTCTTTCTCTAAGGAATGCTTAGGGGTAAGACAAACTTTAGGAGAAGGGTAAGCATTTATCATTAATTCATCATCTCTAGTGGGAATTTTGTTGGAAAAGGAAATGCCAACACTAAGAAATGTAGGTATAATGTCATCTTCTTGCACAAAAGGATCCTCATGAAGGGAGTGTTTTTTAGGAGGAACATGAACATATTTCTCCAAAGATTCTTGCTTAGGAAGGAGATCTTTGAAAGAAGTGCTCATAACCTCTTGTTGCACTAACATGCCCCCATTGGAAGGACCAACTTTAGGAGAAAATAAGTCAATGTCCATCAATACCTTTTCATGTAGGGAAGGTGAAGTAACATTAAGAAAGGTGTTTATGATATCATTCTCTTCCTCTAGGATAGCTAAATAGGAAGGGCACCTTTTAGGAGAATTGCCAAGATCACTCTTAAAGTCTTCATCCTTAGAGCATGGGAGAGTCTCAAAGGGATTGGTAGCAACTCTTTTAGGCACTAAAATGTTGTTATAGATAAGGGGAGGTTCTTTAGGAGAAGGAAAAATTGAAACAAGGGAAGCTAACCCATTATCACATCTATGAAATGAATGCATCATGACAACAATTTTCCTCTTTCAAATGATAACACATGCAAAATAGAAGGAAATGTTTAATTTTAACCAATGAAAGCACTTAGAATGTAGATTTAGAAAATGAAATTTATGATTCAAATGAGTTCCTAAATCAGATTTGAAATTATTGATCCCAATTAAGCTATCCACAAGTTCAACAAAATTAGGGTTTTAGCAAAAATTTCCTCTAAATTTTTGAATCTTGCAAGAAATTAAAACTTGTAAATACAAATTTGAATTTGAAATAGCATAGGCACTCAAATTTGAAAACATAAATCAGAATTAGAGAAGATTGGAATTCACGTCGGGTTCACCAAAATGTGTAGGAGAAAAAGTGACACTAAGCAAACATGCCCTAATCTCACTTTCAACCACACACTTGTGGAATACGAAAGAGCCTAGAGGTATCACACAATTGGCTACTTCTTTTTGTGGAAGAGAGAGCCATGGGCTACCTATTAGGATTTCTATTCCTTTGTTGCAATTGAAAGATAAAATGATGTAAGTTCAATCCCTAACCCCAAAGTGCAAGTATGAACTAATAACAAGATTGCAGAATTGAACTTAAACAATGGAAAGTTGTAAACACAAGGACAAGAAAAGAATGTAAATGCGTACCCGGTGTTAAAATATGAGTGAAAATGTTCAGGATGGGGGCGCGGGCTCCACCGTCCTGATTCTGCCCCTGAAACTGCTCCTGAAACTGTTGTTTTGTAACCTGAAAAGCTGTCAAAAATGCTGAAAATTGTTGTCTGATAGAAGGACCAGGGCGCCCAGCGCCCCTGTCCTGGCAGGACCAGAGCACCCCACGCCCCTGTCCTGGTCTTTTGCTCTGAAATTTGGTGTGTTGTTTGGTCTCCGTCTACTTCTTCCGGATCTGCAACTTGCGGCGTCGTCTGAATCCCGAAATCTGCACTTATATCTGAAAAGGTGTTTTGGGCGGCTATATAGGGTTTTGCCTTAGTCAAACCCCCGCTTCAGTGATTTCCACCTCCACGAATAGCCAAGTTGTATTGTAAAAGTAATGTGTGTGCAGACCTTGTGTGTGTGTGCAAGATCCTAAAATGCAAGTAAGCAAACTAGAGCAACCTAGAAAGTAAACCCTAATTGCTTGTAAATGATAATGTAAATGCTCCAAATCAAGATGCAAAGTGATCTAAAGAATGAATACAAATGATGTAATGAGGCTTATGCAAAGACATGAAAACAACATGAAATCATACCCAACCCCCAAGGGAGGGGTACAAGCCAATCTTCAGTCGGTGATCCCTTATTGCTCTTCAATGCCTTCAAAGCCCTAAATGGATGAATGAAATTGATGAATGCTTGATGGATGGATGTTGAATGTTGTTGAAGTCTTCAAAGATCTGCTCTTTCGCTGCATATAAGGTCCCTGAAACCAAAAATTCGGATCCTTTCAAATGAAGAAAGAGAGCTCTTATATATGAAACCCTAGGTCTTAATTTCAACTTTTGGCCGACCTAGAGATTGAATCTCCCGCCAATCTCTTGGGGTTAAGCTTTATTTTATGATTGGATCGTGCTCCTAAAATTTTGGAAAAAATGTCCGGGACCGTGTGCACTCCGGGCACCATGGTCCCAACAACTTTTCACCAAATTTTCAGGGCCATCGGATATGATGATTTTAGAGAGAATCCCGAAGTTACAGTTGATTTCGAGATGTTTTGACCCCCGAAATCAAGCCCCCAAGTTCAAAATAGGACCTAATTAGGGTTTTTGATTAAATGATGTATTGGAAGAATAAAATGAAAGGGGCACACCTTAATGAAAGGGCCCAACTTTATGATGTGGAAGATGATGAAATAAGACCTTAGACCTAATTAATTTGATTAATTAAGAGCTAAAGGGGAAATGCAATGCAAAATGAAAAATGCGCCAAGGCGGGTGCTAAACTAGGTGTGAAATTGTACCACCTTAGCAAGTGCGTACAATTTACGATGCTACAATTACATGTTCTACTTTCAATTTGGCATTAATGTCAAAGGGGGAGAAGAATTATGTGATTATGAGGAGGAGAAGCAATGACAAGCTGAAGACATGGAGAGCACGGTGAATACTTGGTAATGTAAACTAGGATTCCTATTCACAATCATGCAGCAATCAGTTGTATTGATATTTGTATTGCCACCAATGCCAAAGGGGGAGATTGTTGGCATTTGCATGAAGATTGAATTAATGATATGTTTTGTTGTCATTGATGTCAATTAAACGGTAATGATATTAATGATATTGTTGATGTTGTTGATATTGTTGTTAATATTGTTACTGTAACTAGTAGGAAGAGTTTGTGAGTTGAACCGATAACGAGTGTAAACCTTATCTATTGATGTAATTGCTAAATCATACCAGTTGTTTTTTGTTAAACCCTAACCGATTAAGGTTGTTGAACTGGTTATGTTGGTTTATGGTCTGATGATGAGCGGTGATGATGGTGACACATATGATTAGTGTATGAAGACAATTTCAAATGTTTTTTGGTGTGTTGTTGTAACGATATTTGTCTAGGGAATGAGAAAAGTGTATTGTATCTAAGGCAAAGCGCATGATGAGTTACTGAGATCAATGAAGCGGTGATCAATGAGAGGTCAAGGTTTTCTTGATTAATGTGCAGAGATTGCTATGTGATCTAACGGTCATACTTGAACCGATTTGTTTATAATCTCTATGAGAATTAGATTTTTGTTGTGTAGCTAACCTAATTGATTTGTTTATAAGGTCGATGAATTTGTTTAGTTTAAGAGTTGGCAAAATATCAGTTGAGTGTGTAGTTGCCGAACCGGATGATGTATCTGTGGTTTGAGTATAGGCAAATAGGAGCATAAAAAGGATCTGATCAAGCAAGTGTAGTATTATTCAGACAGATCAGCAAACTCTTGTTTTTTTCTAACAATTACAACATAATTGAAATCCCTTAACTGGGTAAGCTCTAATAAGCTTGGTGCTATTTAAATCCTCTAACAAGGTAACCCATTAGTTTGGGTTTTCAAATCCTCTACCGCCTTTACCGAGGTTACTCCTTATAGGGTATTTCTTCTAACAAGGCATTTGTAGTCAATCCCTTAACCAGGTGGTTCTTAACAAGATCAGTTCTTAACAGGACTTTTGTAAAGCTTTAACAAGCTTGGCTCCTAATAGGGCAAACTTTAGAAGAGTTCAAATAGTTATCTTGTGAGTCTCATCTCACCGTGGTTTTACCTATTTGGGTTTCCACGTCAAAAAATATTGGTGTCAAGTGGTGAATGTTTTTGTGGTTACGATCTTATGGTTGATTTGATTAACTACCTAACTATTTTTGATAAGTCATGATAACCAGAAGTATTGTGAAATGAAGAAGTTGTTTAGTGTTAAATTGTTATAACAGTTAACCAATTTATCTTATGAGTTTTTATCTTGACAAGTGGTATTTCATTGATAAGTTTACTTTGAGAGATTGAAATTAAATTTGGGAAAGTTTGTATCAGTTTTTCAGTTTATATTGATTCACCCCCCCCCGCTCTTAGTAATCTACTGGATACTTATTCTTTCTTCATACCATCAAAGATGTCATTTTCTACAACCTTAAAATAGATATTAATGTCAATAGTACCTTTTTGAAATCCTTTCTTTAGAAATTACCTGTCAAGCCTTTCATATCAATCTCATGGAGCTTGCTTCAGTCCATCTTCATTTTGTAGACTATATTTGGAGTGTTTGATAGATTGAATCCTTATAGTTGTTCTATATACTTCCTCTTTTAGTATTCCATTTAAGAATGTAGACTTCACATCCATCTGATAGACCTTGAAATCCTTGTGTACCACAAAAGCCAAAAACATTTTGATAGCTTTTATTCTTCCTGCATGAGAATAAGTCTCCTCAAAATATATTCCCTCTACCTGTGAGTAGCCTTTACATATAAGTCTTACCTTGTTCTCACTATGTGACCATCCTCATCCAGGCTTTTCTAAAATACCCATTTAGTTCCTATCATATTCTTGTCAGCCAGTCCTAGTACAAGTTCTCAAGTCTGATTCATCTCAATGTGTTTCAATTCTTCTTGCATATCTTTCATCCAATGTTGATCACTGCAAGCATCCTTCACTATTTTTGGTTTTGTTTCTAAAATTATGAATAATTTCACATGTTCTTCAATACCTTTACTTCTTGTGATAAAACATCTATTCTTGTCTCCAATAATTTATTTCTCTAAATGATTCTTCTACACATATCTCAAAGTATTAGGAGCAATTTTTGGAGCATCTTCCTTATCATCATATACCTTTATTTCTTCAGCCTTTTATTCATTTGTTTTTCCGGCAGAATCATCAAATTCATATCCCTTTTCTACGACTATATTATTTGAAGTGTCTTCATCAACCTTCACATTTGTGCTTTTAATAATTCTTCTCAATCTTTTGTTATAACATCTATAAGCTTTAATTTTAGTAGAGTATCCAAGAAAAATACCTTCATTAGCTCTTGTGTCAAACGTCCCTAAATTTCTTCATCTCTCCTAATATAGCATTTACTTCCAAATACACTGAAATATTTCACAGACGGTGTACTTCCATACCAAGGTTCATAAGATGTCTTCCCATGATTCCTTCTAATCTATACTTTGTTAAGAGTGTATATTGTAGTGTGTATTGCAGCTTCCCAGTAGATTTCTAGTAAATTTGATTCATTCAGCATTGTTCTAGTAGCTTCTTGAATTGTTCTATTCATCCTTTATCCCAAACTTCATAAGCAGATTCCAAAGATACAACATTGTCAATTTAGTCTTAGAAAGAGCACTAAAGATAGAAAACCTTGCCTTTTCATTGTCTTCAAAATACTTGATCTCATCCAGAGTGTTCACCCAAGTCTGCGATTTAGTGTAATTCTTTATAACAGACTATCATAGTTCATAGCCAAGAGAAATTAGGTAACCTTGCATCTTAACTTTCCAAAAAGCATAGTCAGATCCATCAAACATAAGGATTGTCAATTTGTATGCCATCAAGATCTCCTCAAGTAGTTAAGCTCTTCTCCAATTAACCAAAGCTCATGGGGGCTTCACTTAGTGAAGTTGGGTTATAGCACGTGTGTTCATGCAATACTAAAGAATCCCCCTATTTTCAAAAAATATGACCTAAACTCCATTTTTGTCACCCACTCCCAATACACAACCCAAATTAAAAGCACCCCTATTTTCACCAAATATTGTATTTTTTCATAGCCAGAATTTAAATCCCCCCTATTTTCACCGATAGGCAATATATTGCACCCTCATTTTTGGGATATTAAATCCCCCAATATGAATGCACATGATATAATATTGCCTATCCAGTGAAGACCCCGTGCCAAACCTCTGATACCAATTGTTGAATATTCTAACACACAAGACAACTAAGAGGGGGGGTGAATCAGTTGTATGAAAAAATTTAAATCTATTTCTTAAACTAGATCTGCAACAACCTAAATTTAACACATAATCCACATAAAGATATGAAAATAAAATACCAAAGCACACCATACACAATGAGACACCAAATTTTACATGGAAAACCCTATTAGGGGAAAAACCATGAAGAATCTATTCTTAATATATGAACACATGTTAGGGTGACACCAGTTAAGGTGATTTTTACAAAGAAAGGCTCATTGCCCGAGAGAAAAAAAAGAGAGGCTCACTGTTGGAGGGCTCACTACTATAATGAAGAAGAATAAAAGTGAAATAGTCCACCACCAATGCACTTCTACAATTATAATATTTATAGATACCTTTTGTTCACTGCTTCTAATAGCTAGCACATGAAAGCTCACATGACTCAACACTTCACACCAAATCAACATCAATCATTAAATAGTCAATAAGATGGATCCCCTTTCACACACCTTCATCACATTTAACTTTATTTCACACACACACACACCCATACACAATAACCACATAGTGCCATTACATATCATCCTCACATATGCAAAGTCTCCCAAGGCCGGCTAAGCAACTTAACTGAACACAATTAAAATTAGGTCAGAACCAAACATTATAGTAGTGGAAAATAATGTAAAGTGGACCACAAAATATCTTAACTAGAACCAAAATAATCATCAAACACATTATACAAAAATCCATAATCATTGGAGCAACAATATGAAGTATAAACACTTGAGGTCGGCAAAACCTAGAGTAAACACAATAGAACTTGAAACCATGCTTTTGAATCCCATTAACATGTGCCAACTAAATATAATTAAGCTAAGGACATTATTAACTTAACTTCAAAACCACAACACTATAAACCATAATACAAAGAAATGTGGAGCATGCATTTCATTCAGAAACATTGCCAAACACTGTCAAACATACTGTTGGTAAACACAAATTTCTTGTCACAAAAATATGGGGTACCAAAACTATAATATATAATCTCTAAACATATCTTAACAACATATCCAAATTTCATGAATAAATGTACAACATAAAAGATATGTGGAGAAAATCTCTAAGCACAATTGTACAGAAAACTCAACATCACCTATACCAATCAGTCACTAATGACAACCAAAGCATGTTGTCATTAGTGATCAATTCTAGTGGGAATGTGTTATGTCATGGCCCTTGAATAATAACTATGGATAATCAATGTCATCATTTTCTTTCTCGGTGACTTGGTCCTACATAAAGGTAATGGCAACAATTTTTCTATCACTAAAAATACTTTTTAATACCTCTAGATGGTATATTTTGAGTTGTCTATGGATCCCTACAAGCTCCTAGCTTCACTGTCAGGACCTCAAGCTGGTATGTGTGTGTTGATGATGAAATTGGTGGATCTAAACTAACTCTTCTACCCACATCTACAAGGACCAAGATATTGCTACAACTCAAAATCTCTATTGCAATGCTTCATCACCTTTGTAACAAAAAGAAACAAAATTTATAATACCACTACCAAATTGGTATTAATTATGTCAAATGTAAAAGTGATATATCATCTATGCATGACCTTGCATTCTCTACACATCTTTAAAAAGGGGTGTACCATGTAACATTGTAATTCATTAGTAATACAATAAATGGTTGTACTATTCTTCGTTATTCATTTTCAATAAAGAATTATTTTGTTTGTTAGTGTCTATTCAAGTTAAAAGTAATAGTATTTAACATTACATTATTATAATTTAATCCTCGCATTATTCAAAATTGGGAAACAATATGAGTCACAACATAATAATTATCTTCAAAACATTAGAAATTCAAACAAGGTATAAAAAAAATAAAAGAATGACTTTATGACATAATAATATATCTTCATAAAGTTAGAAATAATGACATAATTTAAATAATGACTATATTCAAGACCAACCTATCAGTCTCCAGCTTTACAACAACTCTCTTCTAAAAACACCATGGGAATAAGGGATGATCAAGCCCTAGATAGAATTGAAATCTCAAGAAGGAAAAATGAGATTGATCAATAAGATTTGATACAGCAAGAACAGAGAAGGAAATTACAAATATGCCAGAAGCTTTATTAGAATCAAATTTTGATGTTGTTATGGATCATGTTGATGTTGTCTGGGATGAACATAAGGAGTTGTTGGAGTTCTACCAATCCCATTTGAAATGGTAGAGATTCATTGATTGTTCTCTCTCATTCCTACAGAAAATGATCAGTGCCCTTGAGATTAGTTTTGTCAAGTCAGTGCCTCTATGTTTATATGAGTTAGTATCTAGCATGAGGAGTAAGTTTAAAATGTTGATTCATGTCTTCATTAATCATCAAACATATACAAGGAATATCAAGTCTGAACTCTCAACTTTTCAGTGTTTGGTGACTTGCCACATGCCCTCTCTGTTTGACAATGAAGTAGGGGATTCAAAACGAAGGAAGTTATTAAGATAAAACTCAAATCGGAAGGCTGGTATTAAAATAGTGTTGGAACCTATGTTGGTGGACATTTTTGCAGATGCTACACAGATCATGAAGAAGCTTGGCACCTATTAGACTCATTGTCAAAGTTGGAACATGGGATGACAAGGGTGGAGGTTGCAAGGACTATCCTTGATTATGAAGATTATGAGGGACATCTCACACTACTCCAGAAAATCAAGAAAAATAGATTGGGAGTTTTCTAGTTTTCTTGCTCTCTCTATTTTTATTGTTTTAAATTTTTTAATTTTTCAACCAAAAACTAGTCGTTAGTTTCCAACTAGTTTTGAAATTTTGTATTTTCTCATCTCTTTAGTGAAGTGAAGATAAGAAATAGATTTAATCTTGTTAGGCGATCACTTTGCAATCTTGTAAGAAATATTTTGCTTAGAATATTTGAGCAATAAATGTATATCTCTTAAAAGGTGCAGTAAGATGCTCTCTATCATGGTGACTTTAATAGGTCTGCAGGGTTATTGAATCTTCTAGCTTGATAAGTGGGCTTGCATGAAGAAAGGAGGACTCTATATCATCTACAACAACTACCACCTACGGATGATAAAAGGAATGTATGTCTTTTGTCAGCAACTTAAAAACAAAATTGTCTTCTTCTGTGTCAAGTGGTTACCTATTGTCATAAAGATTTTATAAAAGGAACGAAGCTTGTTGCATGATCAATAATCTTATAAAAAGATAATCAAGGACTTATTTGACTCTCTTGGAATTTTTAAAGTCTTGAGTCTCATAGTTATTTCAAAGAACTTCACCAAAGTTGTGATGTATATTTTTTCCATAGGCCTGTAAAATAGTGACTTGCTCTGTCTTTATGTGCTTCTATAGTTTTTCTCTATGAATATAGTTGGTATATGAAGCTTGTATAATTTTTTAGAAACATCTGGGAATCAATTTTAAAGATTCTTAACTTTTCTCCAATATTTGTGTTCTAAAATCTTATGAAATCAATGATCGAGCGTATTTTTATTGTCTCTAGATTGTGTCATTGATGTGTGTTTGATTTCTGCTTCTTCTAAAGTAGAAGATTAATATGCTTAAATCAGATATAGAGATTTTGTTGGATTTGTATTGGATAGCAAGTATGACTTGTTGATTCATTATCATATTATGATTAATATTAGGTACTAATCATAGAGAAGAAGGCATTTCTAATTGAGGATGATGTAGTTGTTTCGTATGTTATATTATACTTATAGTTAATCTTGCCCAATGGATAGGCACTAGATCAAGTTCCTTGTGTTATTAACCATGACATCTCTTTAAAAAATCAAATAAATTATCTTTTCTTGTTTGTTTTTATTTTGAGTTTTCAGTTTTAGTATTAGAGCTATATGTTCTCAAGTTTTTCAAAGTTTACTAGTCAGAGATACAACCATACCCATTTAAATCATATACTCTCTAATTATCCAAATAATTGGGAACATATTTGTTGCAATACCTAAATAAAATGAGCTAGAATTAAAAGGTATTGTTCTAAGGTTCACCCACCTAGGTTTCATAGAGCCTAAAGTGTAGAGGATTATGGTTAGCTCCTTATCCCTAATCATCATCCTATTAGTTGGCCTCTGATCCAAGTCCTTGTAGATTGAATTTGGTAACTCATAGAGGATACTTGGGCACATTAGTTTGAAACTCCAACAAAATACCTACGTGGGTGAACATCATAACAATACCATTTAATTATAGTTCATTTTGTTTAAGTACTGCAATAGTTGTGTTCCCAATTTTTTAGATAATCAGAGACTATATGATTTGAATGGGTATGGCTATATCCCTGACTAGTAAACTCTAAAAAACCGTTAGAAATAATAGTCCTAATACTAAACCTAAAAACTTAAAATAAAAACAAACAAGAAAAGATTATTTTTTTTATTTTTTAAAGAGATGTCAAGGTTAATAGCACAAGGAATTTGATCAGTGCCTATCAATTGGGCAATGTTAATTGTAAGTAAATATAACATATGAAATGACTGCAACATCCTCAATTAGAAACACCTACTTCTCTATGATTAATACCTAATATTAATCATAATATGATAATCAATGGACAAGTCATATATGTTATCCAATAAGAATCCAACAAGTTGTTCTACGAGGACAGTGGCACCTAGAATGCCCTTGTCTTGGACAAAAATGTCCCATACACCCTTGTCTAGGGTTTTCCTACATAAATTTAGAGTGATGACTTGTCTTTGTGTCCTAAGTGTCTTGTGATCTTTCAATATCTATTGAAAATCTGTAGTTGCACCTGCAAGATAAAAGAGGGTATGGTTGTGTCTATCTAGGGTTTTTCCTTAATTAAACCTGTATTTTGGTAATTTTCACCTCCACAAATAATCAATATTGAATTGGAATAATGTGTGTGCTCTTGAATCTTAAATGTCTAAGATTTCTATGATCTAAAGTGCATAAAATGTAAACTACAGTGCTACTCAAATGTGTTAGAGAAAAACCCTAAATGATAAGATTGAAATGTAAATTGTAACTAAATAAAGAATGCATGAATCACATAACTTGAAATAATGTCTCAAATTTAAAGCTTAATTATATAAATATGAAAATAGTATGAAATCATACCCAACCCCTTAGGGAGAGGTACAATCCAATCATCAGTTGGTAATTCCCTATCATCCTCCAACATTTGTTAAAGCTTCCATCATGATTAATGAATTTGAATGTAGACTTGATGCTTGCTAATTTCTTCTTGTATATGCAGGTTTGATACTTCTCATAAGGTTGAATCTTCACTTCATGAGGATATCATGGCAGTGCACCTTCAATTGATGCTAGATTGATTGATATCACAAATGAGGAAGGAAACTTACTAATGTATGAGGTCCCCTAACTTTTATTTGATAAATGGTTAAGTTAGAAATATTATTTTTTCACATTGGGGATAGTTTTGGAAAGGGTAAAACCAACTCTTTAATCCCGAAAAGCATCAGACAATGTTGCCTCGAACTACCCTGTCCCAAAAAAATAGGACCAAACTTTTATGATCATGATATTATAGGATCGTATTTCCAAAAAGGAAAGTTTCATGAAAAATTATGATATTTGAGTGGGGGAAATGTTATTTTAAAATTTGAAATAGGGTAGGACTTAAAATTAATTAAAATGATGAAAGATAAAGGATAAACCTAAAATTAAGGGCCCAAATAAGAGTGTGATGAGATTTAAGTTAAGATGGGACTAATATTCTTGAATCAATTATTAATTAAATGCATAGAAGGGTCCTATAACGCATAATAAAATGAGAAATACTAAAGTGAGTGCTAGAAAAGATTAGAATTGGACACCCTAATTAAAGGTGTACAATTTATGACACCACATTCACCCCCACTTCAATGGTCATTTGGCATTGCCTGCATATGAAAGATAAAGTATATATTAGTAAACATTCACAAAAAAGGATATTCCTAAAGGTGTTAAACGAATCCCCTAATGTAGCAATACCTGCAATTCAACATTAGCAAGTGCATTTTGATAGTCAAAAACAAAATCACCTAGAATTATTACTAAGAGAAATGAAATCTGAGGGTAGCTATATGTCCCCTATTTATTATTGTTAATAGGGATGTAGAAATAGGATACCATGTTTACCACTTCGAATTGTGAATGAAGGGTGATGAAAAATGTTTTCAATAAGATTCTAAATGAATCCAAAATTATTTTAATGAGGTTCTAAGGGAATCTAAAATGACCTATTAATCATTGGAAAGATATAATATTGAATCACAATTCCAACGTAATAGACGACACACAAATAGAAGTCATCTAGCTGAAGATATGAATTAATTAGTGAACTAAGAAAAATTAGGGTTTATGAAAGAAACTTACCTTTAAATAGTGAAAAATCCACTATTCATTTGTCTTATTTAGCTTATTGTCTTTATGTAGAGTGATCTACCAGGTTCAATATATTGAGATGATGCACATATCAACCCTCAAGGATGGAATTCCTAAGGCAAGTAGTCGAGGATGGTAATCCAAACACACAAGGTAGGACATCTAAGTTTTCCCTGCATGTGGTTTTGTTGATTTCAAGATTTGGCTTTTACACTTAACCCTAGGCTATCACATGGACCCACCTAGACTAGATGTCATGTTCCCACATGGGCAACATGGTCCCACATGGGCAACACGGTCCCATAAGGGCTCCATGGTCCCATATGGGCTCCATGGTCCCATATGGGCTCCATGGTCCCAAGATGGGAACCATGAGGCACACATTAATTATGGTCATGATAATCAAAAGAGATCCTAATTAAAATTGTTGATTATTGTGTGTGTAGGCACTTCCTTTTATGCGAGAGAATATAGGTGGCCCTATTTATATGTATCTTTGAAGTTATGTTGGAGAGATCGAGAGGGAGTAAGTGAGACTACTACAGGATGTAGGACTATTCTGGGTATATTGTATGCCTACCATGTAGTAAAAAAGATACAATGTTGATGGTTTTGATGGAGTGATGGGACATAGATACATCTACATTCCATCTTTCAATGGGAGATATGATCCTCACACTAGATTATGTGTATCACATTATGTGGCTTCCTATATGAGGTCAGACCGTGAGACTGAATGTGTGATTCTCTCATGCTATGATGATGGAGGATCAGATGTACTGTATTGGGCACACCACACCTAGGGATTCTAGAGATCATATTTCATATGATGGTTTATGCATACTACCAGAGACATTCCTCTACTCTGGAGGATAATAATCACTACCATAGATCTTGTTTTTTGCACCTAATGGATGAGGCACTAACCTTCCAATAGGCCTTATTCATACTATCTGAGAGATGGAGGAGAGAAGGACTATTTATTATCGGGGATAGAGTATGTTAGCACATCTTTATCATGAGATAAGTAAATATGTGTATTGTGAGGTGAAGAGTTTGATGGCATGCACTCTCCTTCATGTTTGGACGCCTAAACTCATAGTATGTACTAGACCAATGAAATTTCCTATGGATCTCACCTTTGACGAGCCACGGGAAAATGCATACCCTTGTGGGATACCTTGGTAGAGAGGGGATTTACTATATTGGAGAGTTGTACTTGATCTAAAATCCAAAGATATCACTTTGACGCCTTATAGGCATATGATGTAGTGGACAAACCAACATAGATAGTTGAGGACGATGTCGCAAGACCATGTTTTGGAGGGTCACCATAGACACACCACAATGTCATTCTACTATTATTGAGTGATACAACAATGTGTCCAAATACAGGGTGTTCCCACTAGAGTACCAGTATGCCTTCAATCATCTCGAACTGCTATGATACCTAGAGCATAGCCTAGATCGATAGCACTAGATGTGGAGATTATCAATTTAGGGGAGGATGATAGATATGATGTACAAGATCCATATAAAATTGATGATGTGTTCAGCAAGCATACACCAGGTACTAGGAGGCTACAAGTGTTCTCGTCTTTCCTAAGGTTCATCCTATGGGAGACCCAAGGTTGTGGGTTATAGCAGTATATGTGGATGAGGTAGAGAGACAACATGAGGTGGAAAGAGAAAATGATCTTGATGGAGATGATGAGCAGGATCAAGGAGAGGACTATGGCTCGAATCATAAGGATTTTGAGATATCAAATCTTGACCCACCACATGCAGAGGATAGAAGGAAGGGAGTAGAGGATATGGAGAAGGATGATGTTCCACTACAGAGACCTACCTCTTGAGAACGTAGAGCATCATGACTTGTCATCCATGTCAAGATACCTAGTCTTATGAGAAAGGAGAGATTAGTATACCTATGCCCCTAAGCACAATGCAAACCACAATATTCCATACTCCTACTACAATTGACCTCGAGTGGCAAGAGGAAGATTTAGGTAAGGAGATGTGATTTATTTATGATATTTGGTTATGTTAGATAATTGGTTTCAACATACATGATGATGTTGATAATATTGATTTATCTACTCTTTTGTAGTAGGTACACGAGGATGGCATGATTTTTTGGAAATTGTTCGCTTAGATGTGGTCATATATATGCACATCCCTCAATCATCATATACCATTCCTAGGTCTCAATAGAGTGTGGGGAGGCATGCAAATATCTTTAGTTTCATAAGAGTATAGATAGATATTTGTTGGGAGGAGGAGCATCTACTAAAAGAGCTTGTTGAGGCTAGATCAGAGGCATTGATACATAGAGGAGTTGTCGAGGGTATGGAGCGGAGGAGTGCTTCAATATCTCACTCTCAATTCATGACATCTCATAAATGATCCTCTATGTCACCACCATGACCAGGACTTGAGGGCTCTAATAGCCATCATCCATGATGAGATGTATATGATTGGACACCACATTCTATCTTAATGGTGATATATATAAATATGTGTGTGTGTGTGTGATGTTTCTCATATTTGTCCTTTAATTATATTTCCTTGATCAAAAGTAACAAATATGATGATGTACATGTATGTATTGATTAATGTGTGTGTGATTAATTGAACAACCAATGTAGATTGTTTCAATTCATGGTACAATTTTTAAATTGATACATGTGTGATTTAGTTAAACTACTTAATAAGTGTTTAACTAAATGCAATAATTGATGATGTAGTGTACTTATGTTAAGCCACACATTTATATGATCTAGCTAAAAATGTTGTCTAACTAAAAACATCATGAACTAACTAACATAGGCACACAAGATATTGAATTACTATGCTAACATTAAGAAATGTAATTTCCTATGAATAAGAAATTACAAAAAAAAAAAAAAAAAAAAATCAAGACAAACTAAGAAAAAAATTTCAAGAACGAAGCAATATACACTAAATAGAAAGACAATCAAACTATCTAATATAACATACTTTAGTGAAAAAAAATGCTATCATGCCCTTCAATATGAAAGAAAGAAGGGAACAAATTAAGATTAATATCTATAGAGGTGCATAGCATTAATGGCATCCTTGAGAGGCGTACCTTCCACATATACTATCTTGTAAGCACCTAATCCATAGACCTCAGTGATGATGTATGGTCCAAGCCAATTTAGATTGAACTTTCCTTTTTTGCCTGGTAAAGAATTTATGTTGCATTGGTTCTCATAGAACACCAAGTCACCAATCGAGAAAGAGTGTTCAATGAACTTATCATTATAGCTTTGTTGCAAAGTCTTTTGATAAGCTCAAATGTGTTTGAGAGCATTTATACACTATTCATCAAGCATTTAAAGTTGTTGAAGATGTTGTTCTCTATAATAATTCTCATCAAGCATACTCTTAAGAGAAATCTGAAATGAAGGAATCTCTAACTCTAAAGGCATAATCACATCAACATTTTAATCAAGATTATAAGGAGTGGTTCCCACAGCTGTAAGGACACTAGTTCAATAATCCCATAAAGCATAAGTTAACTAGGTGTGTCAATGCTTGACATTTTTGTTAACAGTTTTATGAAGGCTTTGCTCAATTATCTCATTAGAATCTTTATCTTGACCATTGTATTGAGGATAGTATGGAGTACAAAATCGAACCTCGATCTCGTATTTTTAAAGAAACTTCATCACATATTTGTTCTAAAATGAGGTGTCATTATCAAAAATCAAAGTGGAAGGTATACCAAATCAAGAAATGATATTATATAATATGATCTAACAAATTACTTAAGCAGTTGTAGACCGAAGAGGAATGACTTCAACCCATTTCATAAAGTAATTTCTAGTTGTGATTATGAAAGTATGTCCTTGAGAAGGAGGTGAAATATTTCCACTAATATCCAAACCACATATAATGAAAATGGCCAAGGATCAACTTGGGCTCTATGTTTGTGGGCGGGAGCATGAATCAAATTATTATTGTTGTTGGCGCTAAGTTGATAGTTTTTGACAAAAGCAAAGGATTCTTTCTCCATGATTTTCCAATATATCCCATTCAAAACAACTTTTTGACTAGAGATTTACCACCAAAATGACCCCCACAAGCACTTGAATGAGCTTCCTCTAGGGCAATAGGGATCTCTGATTTGTTGAGAGATTGAAGGAGACCATTATAGCCTCACCTATAAAGTACATTGGAGAGAATGTTGTATCATACTACAAGTTTACATATTCAAGTTCTAGTATTCTTACTTGTGGGATCAATAAAAGTACCATCACACAAATACTCAGTAATATGGGAGTACCACTCATCGGAATCCATGTTTAACAACAATAAATCTCACTAGAATTATAAAAAAATAAAAGAGAGGTAAGATTATGAATAATAAATTTGTAATCCACAAAAGGGTCACTGAGGGATATAAGGGAAGCAGCACTTGTCATTGCATTTGCATGTTGATTATCTTTCATCGGATAGGATCTTTGGTGTAGGAAGAAAATTTATTTAACATTTATAAGACTAAGTCACAGTATTGGGAGAGTTTAGCTTGTTTAGAATTATATGTTCCCATAACATGTCTTATGATCAATTGTGAATCACCAAAGATACACAAGTGTTGAATTTGAAAGGATAAAGTTGCTTTCAATCTGATGATAAGGGCTTCATACTTAGCAATTTTATTGGTGCATAAGAAATTAAGATGATAAGATAGAGGAATAGGCTTTCTTGAATGAGGTACTAATATCACACTAGCATCGAAGCTAGTTCGGCATCTAGTCCATCAAAGAATAAATCCCAAGTATTGTCCACATCCAAAGGAAGGACAAGCTCATTAGGAAATGAATCTTGATTAGGATAAGTGAAAGGGGAAGGAGCATCAACAAGATGATCAGTTAAATCTTGGCCTTTAATTTGTTTTTGAGAGACAAATTTAAGATCAAATCCAATAAATAAAATACCCCATTTTGTTAAGCATCTTGAAAGATCGATTTTAGAGAAGAGATGCTTCAACATATCAAACTTAATGATAACATGTGTTTCAGCATTGAGGAGATAATGTCTTAACTTCTGAGTTACAAAAACAAGAAAAAGACATTGTTTTCCTATTACAGTATAATAAACTTTATAATCGAGTAAAGTATGACTTATATAGTACACAAGATGCTCTTTACCATCATTATCATGTTGTACCAATAACATTGCAAGAGTCTTACAAGAAGCAACAGTGTAAAGAAGAAAAGGACAATTAGGTATAGCAAGTTGTAAGACATGAAAATTAGCTAGGTAACATATCAAGTCATCAAAAGCTTTTTGACAATCCCCATTCCACTTAACAAGCATTATCCTTTTTGAGAAATTGGGTGAAAGGAAGAGTATGATCCACAAGTTGTGAAACAAATCAATAAATATCTTGAACTTTTCCTTGTAATCTATGAAGTTGAGAAATATTTTAGGGAGGTGACATGTTGAAAATAGCATCTATTTTCTTTGTATCCACCTCTATGCCATGATGCAAAAAAATGAATGTATTAATTTTTCCACACACCAAGAACACATTTTTGTGGATTCAAGTACATGTTATATTTGCAAATACATTCAAACATTTGACGAAAGATTTTGACATGATTTTGGCATGAAATATATTTGGCTAAGATATCATCGACATAATCCTCCAAGGTTGTATGCATGTAACCGTGAAAGATAAGAGTCATAGCACATTGATAAGTTTCACCAACATTCTTTAATCCAAAAATCATGACAACCCAACAAAATGTACCCCAAGGTGTTGTGGGGGCTATTTTATATTGACCTTGAGGATTGATAAATATTTGGTTATATCTCAAAAATCCATCCATAAAAATAATAAAGAATTACCAACTGTAGAATCCACTATCATATCCATATTCAAAAGGGGAAAATCATCTTTCAAAGAAGCTTTGTTGAGATATCAAAAATTGATACATATTTTGATCTTATTATTAGGTTTAGCAATGGAAACAATGTTTGAAATCCAAGGATAATAATCAATAGGATGAATAAACCTATCTTCTAAGAGTTTTTCAATTTCAGTTTTAGCAAGCAAATCTATCTAAGGATCCATCTTACTAATATTTTGCTTAACAGGCTTAGCATCAGGAAGCAAGACAATGTTATGGGTCACAATCTTAGGATCAATGTCAATCATGTCTAAATAAGTCCAAGAAAAGAGTTTATGAAATTCATGTAAGAGAGAAAAAGGATCATATCGTTCATTACCTTTTAGGCATTGTTCCAATTTTAATAACTTTTTCATCATTATAAGGGTCCATTTTGACATCAATGGTGTCTCCTACAAGGAGGTTATTTTGTTGAGGAATACCCATTAGTTGAGAGAATTATTGAGTCATCTCTACGATATCATTTGGTAATTCAGTATTTTTCCCAAAGTAAGCTTTAACATTTAAATAATAGGGAAATCCACAATTATGATGATATCGAGGAAGATTGTCATAAACCCCTAAGAACTCAGCTAAGGTCAAATGAAAGTGTACTAGAATCAAAATCAACATCAATTGAATGAGGATTCATAAGAGGAAGAGATTGCAAGATGAAACGATAACATTCACATTGAGAGATTGATTGTGATGTGGTTGCTAATTCTGGAATTGTTCGAGTTGATGCTTTGCTTGTTGGGACTTACTGTGCTTCTGAGGAGGGTGTTGCTGGTGCTCTTTCTCAGAATCTTGATGGATCAGTGTTGGGTTCGTCAGATTGGTTTGATGAGGCTGCTAAGGTGGAAGAGGGTTGGATTACTGTTAAGGGAAAGAAATCTAAGAAGTCTATGCCCTCTTTTGACATGACTCTTCGTTCCCACAAGGGCAATACTAAAGAAAAATCTTGAGGGTCCCTATTCGTGGATGTTTGGATTGTTACCTGTCTGGGTTTTTGTTGGTTCTTTGGCTGCCATATGTATTGTTCCATCTTTTTTAGCATGTTTCGCCTTGGATTTTTGTTTAAATTTTTTATTATAAACCTTTTAGAATCTTCTTTGTTAAGGATTTCAGGGCCCCTTCAAAACTTGGTTTTTCCTTAATCCAAAACATTCACATTGAGAGATGATCTATGGGATGCTTTGGTGGGATTTTAAGGATTATATCCAAGTCCAAATGTGGTCTCTTGTGTATGATTTTCCATAGGAAATTTGATTCCTTGTTCGTTTGCATCGCAACCATTTCCTCTATATCCACTCTTAGCTAAGATGTGGAAACCACAACTGTAAATAGATTACATTTCTGAAAGAGATGTTGGAGCCTCTTGTGTCTCAATTTCATAATTTGATGAATTAGGAGTGGTTGAAGAAGTGTAATAATTTTTTGAAGTAGACACAAAATTGGTATGAAGTCGGTGAAAGTCTTTTGTGGCTTGCACCATGTCATCCTCCTTGGTCTTAGGTTCTATTCAAGGGATTTTATATTCTCCTACAAAGGAAGGTGTAAAATCTAATGACCCCCAATCATCTTCTAAAAGAACCTATTCGAGAGAAGGGATACTTTAGGAGGAGATGGTGTTTCTATTTGAATTGAAGAAGGGATTGAAGAATTTAAAGGAGGTTGAGAACCAAATTCAGCTTGTAAACAAATTTGCCACAAATAGAAAGAGAATTGGGTTGAATAAGAGAAGAATCAATTTTGATTCTACGCAATAAATCAATGCTACAAACATTAAGACCAAATCCATTGTCCACTAAAGTTCGCCTTATAACATTACCATTAATAAGGACAACAATCATAAGATGAACATATTGATTATGGACTTTTACAAGAGGCAACTCATTTTGAAAGGAGACGATATTAACTTTAGTTGCATGCGTACATTCTAACAAAGAAGTCATATCTTTGGATCTTGCAAAATATTGGATGTCAATCTTCTTTAAATTTTCTTGGAACATTCCATGGTATGTAGATGAAGTTCGGATTAGTTTCCAAAGAGTTATCTTGGCAAGAGTAGAAAGAAGTTGTTCTACAAGATCATATTCCTTTCCAACATGTTGAGGAAGACGAGGTGCAAGAGGAAGCACTAATTGAGAAGTAGGAAGAGAACAAGAAATAACTGGAGTAGATTGTCTATTGTTTCTTGTGTTATATTTGTGAGAAACTATGTTGTATAACTTTCTTGATTGATTTGTTTTTGCATAATTGAAAGGACTCTTTGGACTACTAGCGTCTTTAACAGTGATCACTAGTTTGTTAGGAGTTTGAGGAATGTCTAAACAAAGATGCACAACAATCTTAGGATGTTCAAGTTCAAGTTTATAACCATTCATGTGTATCATGTTTATCAATTTTTGACAAAAGGATAGTTTAAAAATCGTAGAGGAAGACCTAACAGAAATGAAGCCATCAAGGGCTTCATCCAACATATCAAAGTTAGCACTACTAAAGGGCTCATCGAAGGCATGAAAGTCTTGTAGAAAGAGATCCAACATGGTTGAATCACTTTCTCTAAGGGAGGGATTTATTTTTGTTTGTGTTTTCTAATTAATGAAAATAAATATTTGATCTAACTATTGCAATGAAATGAAGCAATTTGATGTAACAAAGCATGTAAATGTAATCTAAACACTCATAAGGCAATCATAACAATGCAAGGAAAAGAAGATTATTTTCTTTTCTTTTTTAATGTTTTGAAATGAAATGAAAATGAACATACAAATCAAGAATGTCATGTTCACCAAAATGTTTGGTGGTGAAAAAGGATGAGAGAGAGAGAGAGAGAGAAAGATGAAGCCCTAAAATCCTCATTCACCTAAACATTGGAATATGGAACTACAAAAGGTGGAAATATGCTTGACCAACTCTTGCTAAAGAGGGTCAAGCAATACCTTAGGGTTCCTATTCTTTGCTTCTTTCAAAGTTGACTTGATTTGACTTTTAAATGCAAAGTGACTATAATCTAAGCAATTATGAATGAACACTAGAACTTCTAAAATCATTTGATATAGGAACATAATCTTCAGAGCATGCACAATAATGGAAAGGAAATTTAGGGGTGTAACTATAACTAGAATCTAATCAGAAGTTGATTGGACAAGGTCATCTATAATAACTTTGTCTTCTCATGAAATCTGGATCTGAACTTCTGAAACCCTACACTATGAATCTGGCAAATCTGAAGTTTTGTGAGGACAATGACGCCTAGAACACCCTTGTCCTGGATAGAATCACCCCACACACCCTTGTCTAGGGTTTTCCTACTCAAATTTGTAGTGATGACTTGTCTTTGTGTCCTTAGTGTCTTTTGATCTTTTCATCTTCGTTGAAAATTTGTAGTTGCACCTATGAGATTAAAGAGGGTATGGTTGTGGCTATCTAGGGTTTTGCCTTAGTTAAACCCTTATTTTGGTGATTTCACCTCCACAAATAGTCGATATTAGAATTGGAATTATGTGTGTGCTCTTGAATCTTAATTGTATCTAAGATTGCTATGAGCTAAAGTGCATAAAATGTAAATGAGTCCTACTCAAATGTGTTAGAGAAAAACCCTAAATGATATGATTGAAATGTAAATTGTAACTAAATTAAAAATGCATGAAACGCATAAGTTGAAATGATAAGTCTCGAATGTGAAGCTTAATTATAGAAATATGACAACAACATGAAATCTTAAGTAACCCTTTAGGGAGAGGTACATGTCAATCATCAGTTGGTGATTCCCTATCACCCTCCAACATCTATTGAAGCTTCCGTCATGATGAATGAATTTGAATGTAGTAGACTTAATGCTTGTTGATTTCTTCTTGAATTTGTAAGTCTGGTACTTCACATAAGGTCGAATCTTCACTTCATGAGGATATCATGACATTACACCTTCAATTGATGCTACATTGATTGATATCACAAACGAGGAAGGAAACTTACTTAGATATGAGACCCTAACTTTTGTTTGATAAATGGCCAGCTTAGAAATATTATTTTTTCACATTAGGGATAGTTTTGGAAAGGGTAGACCGACTCTTTAATCTCCCAAAATCTTAGCCAAAAAGCATCAAACAATGTTGCCTTGAATGACCCTGTCTTGACAAAACAGGCCCAATTTTTTAGGATCCCAAGAGTATGGGATCTTATTTCCAAAAAAAAAAGTTTCATGAAAATTTGTGATATTTATGTGGGGGTAATTTTATTTTGAAATTTTAAATAGGTTAGGACTTAAAATTAATTAAAATGATGAAAGATAAAGAGCACACCTAAAATTAAGGGCCCAAATAAGAGTGATGAGATTTAAATTGAGATATGACCCATATTCTTGAATTAATTACTAATTAAATGCATATGAGGATCTTGTAATGCATAATAAAATGGCATACTAAAGTGAGTGTTGGAAAATCATGGAAGTGGACATCCTAATTAAAGGTATACAATTCACAATGCTACAATAAGAAAATAAAGTATCACTCTCACAAATGGCATCATTAAGTGCATATCTAATTTAATAACATAGACACATTATCAACTAATAATTAAATAATCAATGTGAAGAAATCAAAGGTTGAGACACCTTATTCCTAACACTACACATAAGGTTGTCCTTATATCTCAATTGTTTATATATAGTTGTTGGAATAAAACTGGCAATTTATCGAGGTCCTTGTAATGACTAAATATTATTTAAGAGATTTCATCTAGTAGCCATTGTTGTCCAAATTGACAAATAGATAAATATGTATTTTTTGAGTGTTACCAATGTTGGAATATTAAGGTTTATCTTAATAAATATACCTTATTAACTTGTTTAGTTTTATTATAAAATAATTAGGTACATTCTTTGCAAGTTGGTTGTTCAAAGTTATGATGGAGAGGCTTTATAAAAGCCATATTGTAATACATTGAGAATCAACTCTCTTAATATTATTATTTTTTATTTAATATTCTACTAATGTTGATTTTATCGATATGGTATCATAGCACAAGAGGAATAAACATGAGAATTTTGATTGTTCTTCTTGCATTGCTTTCTTATGTGTTGTTGCAATGAACCATCTACTATTAAACAAATAAATATTGTAATGTTGTTTTCTGGTCAAAAGGAACAATTTGCAAGAAAAATTTGAGGGAAGACTACACTGCATGAGGGACTTATTTCTTAGACAGAATAATATTAAGTTTTCGATATTTTAAATTAGGGAGCACAAAATGGTGAGAACGGAATTTTGGGTTTTATTCTAGGATTTTTAGCCTTGTCCAGACCAAGTGAGGTCACAATTGAGGGACCTCATCCTCAGCATGAATGCAAAATAGTCCAAACCCATGAGCACGATAGACGAGTAAAGACATAAATCCCGTGAGAAACCAAACAACAAAGGTAAGGAACACATGCATGAATGTCTCCTAAGTCACCTAGCATGAACACCAGAAGCATCAATGCTATGGGTCAAACTTGAAAGCACATTAGATCAATGAGGGCACAAGCCCACAATCACAATGGCCCAACAAGGGTTTGAGCCTTGTTGACACCATCAACTTAACCATTGCACTATGGGGTGAACCCTGTGTTTTATAAATTATTTTTAAAATTGTCTTTTTGTTGTTGTTTTGGGGTGATAAGGTTGATATTAGATTTCTTAAATTATTTTTTGAAAAAAACTTCCATAGCAATCTTTGGAATCAAATGCAGCCAAAGAAAAGAAAACCAATATCAAAATCTATATTTTGTTCATTCTAAAGTTGTTGGTACACAATATGGTTTGAGCATTTTTTTAATAAAATGGAAACCAAAATTTTATTTTTATTTTTTTTTATTTATTTATTTAAGGTCAGTATTTGTATGAAGTATTTTTTGAAAATATAACATAAAAAATTATTTAAAAAATTAAAATTTATTTTTAAGAAAGTATTAAGATTATTAATGTTTTGGTTGAAGTATGAAGATTATTAATGTTACTTGAGGGTGTGTAGTAAGGTTGGAGAGAAAGAGTTTATTTTAAAATTGTAGTTATAAGAAAGTTTTATATATGGATGCATTTTCTATTGAAATGAGTTTTTATCATGTTATTTTATGGTTGGACTTTCAAGGCTATCTTTGCTACACCTGACAAGGCCTCCAAAGACTCATTTAAGACAACTAATGGATAAAGAGTGTAATACAATCGTATTAGAAGCTAATAGCCTTGAAAGACTCATTTAAGACAATGAATGGATAAAAAGTGTAATAGGACCGTATTAGAGGCTAGTGGCACTAAAGGTCAGAGGTTTTTCATTATTTCAATTCAACTTCTCACTTAGAGATGGTCTTTTCTATGAGAAGCATATATTATTTTTGCTTTTCATTTTATATGCTAACACAATTGAATAATGCATACATTGTGAAGTTTGTTTTTCAAAGACAGGTAAAGGTTTTGATGAACTCAATATGAAGTTGTAAATATGGAGGATTATACCCATCTGAGGGTCATGAGATAACTTGATAGAACAATACAGGAGCAAGGAAAGGAAAATAAAATCCAAGAAAGTTTATGATGAAGTAATTGTTACCAAGAGAAAAGCAAAAACCTTGGAGCATCACCCAAATGTGAAGAAGGAGGCACAAGAACTTTTGAAAGGGGAAAAGAAAAGAAAAACCCCTTGTGATATTATGAATGAGGCAATGCCTAAAATGAGAGAGAGAGAGAGAGCAAGAAGCTCTTTACAATATTGTCATTAAGAAGAAATGAGAGAGGAGACATCTCTTAAATAGAGATGAGGAGAGGAGTTACAAAGTAACTCCCAAATCTATGAATGCCACCATTCATAAAATGTGTGTGCCATGTGTCCACATCCTCTTATGGAGGAAATCTAATATTCCTTAATAAAGGAAAATAAAAGAAATGACTTGTCCTCACACATGTACTAGAGGACAAATTACATGTAGGAATTCCAAAGGAATATCCTAAACTAAATACAAATAAACCTAAGCTAACTAAAGATTAAATATTCTAACACCCCCCCTTAAGCTTTACTTGGGGAGCTTACATCAAACCCTTCAATGGGTTGTAATCCAAGATTTTTACAATGAAATTGGAACTTTTCTTTACAAAGTGGCTTGGTCAAAATATCTGCAACTTGGTCTTCCCCCTTGCAATAGAGGAGTGAAACTTGCTTGTCTTCAATTTGTTCTCTAATAAAGTGGTGTTGGAGAGCAATGTGTTTTGTCCTTGCATGGAAAAATGGATTTTTAGCCAAGGCAATGGCACTTTGGTTGTCACAATACAATGGAGTTGGTTCGTGTTGAGGTAGACCCAAATCTTCAAGTAGTCTTCTAAGCCACAAGACTTCTTTGGAAGCATTAGTGCATCCTTTGTACTCAGCTTCAGTGGATCCAAGAGAGGTAGATTGTTGCTTTTTACTATTCCAAGAAATTGCTCCTGAACCAACAAAAAAACAATAACCACAAGTAGATTTCCCATCATTGGGATCTCCACCTAGATCGGAATCAGTAAAACCTTTTAAAGTAAAATCAGAATTTGTATCATAAAACAAACCTACATTAATAGTCCCTTTAATAAATCTTAAAATTCTTTTAGCAACTTTAAAGTGTGTTTGTTGAGGTTTAGACATGAATCTTGAAACCAAACCAACACTATAAGCAATATCTGGCCTAGTAAGAGTTAAATAATTTAAACTTCCAACTAATTGTCTATACAAAGTAGGATCAACAAGAGGAGTTTGCATATCAAGCATTAACTTAGTGCCTAATTCAATAGGAATTGAAACATGATGAGCATCATTCATTTTAAACTTATCTATGAGATCTTGAGCATATTTACTTTGAGATAAGAAAATTCCTTTAGAGGTTTGCCAAATTTGCATTCCTAAGAAATAATGTAGAAGACCTAGATCAGTCATTTGAAATTTTTGATTAAGTTGAAACTTAATATCAGAAATCAAAGTATTGGAACTTGAAGTAAGAATCAAATCATCTACATACAAGATAATAATTATAATATCATCTTCACTATGTTTAATATACAAGTTAGGATCATTTTTACTTCTAATAAAGCCTTGAGAAAGAAAGAATTCATTAATCTTTGAATACCACTCCCTAGGAGATTGCTTTAATCCATAAATTGATTTCTTTAATTTACAAACTAAGTGTGCATTACCTTCTTTAATAAAACCAGGAGGTTGAGACATATAAATTTCCTCATGTAAATCACCATTAAGAAAAGCACTTTTAACATCCATTTGGTGAATAGGCCAATTCATTCTAGAAGCTAAAGCAAGCACAAGTTTAATTGTAGGCATTTTAGCAACAGGAGCAAAAGTTTCTGTATAATCTAAGCCTTCAATTTGAGAAAAACCTCTAGCAACTAATCTAGCTTTAAATTTACTAACTTGATTATTAGCATTCAATTTAGTTTTATAAAGCCACTTGCAAGAAACAAGATTTTTACCATGAGGCAAGGGAACTAAATCCCAAGTTTGGTTAGAAGTAAAAGTATCATATTCTTCCTTCATTGCTTTTTGCCAATGCGGTTGATTTTTAGCTTGATCAAATGTTTTAGGATCATTAGAATTCATAATAGTAGTCATTAAAGCATAATTACAATAATTAACTCTCCTAGCTTGAAGTTTATCCATTCTAGCTAAGTATTCATCACTATCTTGAATTAAAGATTTAAACCATTTAGGTCTTCTTTTAGAAGTAATGGATTCATCACTAGAAGAAGAGTCATGAGGAGTAGAGTTATTATTATCATCATCACTATCACTAGAAGGAATAGAAAGAGATGCATTAGGAGTAGGGTTAAGAGAAGGAGGTTGGTCCTCCACAAGCACAACTTTGGTTTGACCAAGTTCATCATCCTCCACTTTAGAACAATCATGAATGCCTTTTTCTGCAATACAAACATCTCTTGCAACTTTTACCTTGTTAGTAATAGGATTGTAAACTCTATAACCTTTAGTATTTTCATCATAACCAACAAAAATAAAAGGAGAAGATTTAGCATCTAATTTTTTTCTTTTCTCCTTAGGTTCGTGAACATAAGCTATGGAACCAAAAATTCTTAAATTCTGCAAATTAGGCTTTCTACCAGACCAAGCTTCTTCAGGAGTTTTATCCTTTAAGGCTTTGGTAGGTGTTCTATTAATTAAATATGTTGCACAAGCCATAGCTTCAGCCCAAAACTTGTAATCCATATTTTTAGCATGCAATAAACATCTAGCCATTTCAACAATTGTCCTATGCTTCCGTTCTGCCACACCATTTTGTTGTGGTGTATAAGGAATGGTAAGCTCATGTTTAATTCCAAAAGATTTCAAATAAGCATTAAATGCATTATTGACATATTCTCTTCCATTGTTAGTACGAAGAATCTTAATTTTAGAACCAGATTGCCTTTCTACAAACATATGAAATTCAATAAACACATCAAGCACTTGATCCTTACTATGAAGGAAATATATCCATGTTCTCCTTGAAAAATCATCAACAAAGGTAAGTGCATACCTTGAACCTTGGATGGAGGGATTCTCCATGGGACCCAAGAGATCACTATGAACTAGATGCAATTTAGTGTATGCCCTCCAAGATTGACCATGAGGAAAGGGTTCCCTATGCATCTTACCACTCATGCAACCATTGCAAACAATTTGAGAAGGAACAATACTAGGCAATCCATCAACCATATTTGCTTTTTGCATCAATGAAATATAATCAGAATTGAGATGGCCAAGTCTTTCATGCCATATAGTAAAATCAACAGTAGTAAGCAAAGAATACTTTGGAGGAGCAAATTCATAGAACTTGAATAAGTTATCACTATCCATTTTAGCAGTAGCAATAACATGATTAGTGTTTGGATCAATGATATAACATATGCCCCTATAAAAGTTAATCTTATAATCTTGACAAAGTTTAGGAACTGAAATCAAATTTGATTTTAATTCAAGAACATAAAGAACATCATGTAATTTCCCATTAGGAACATTCACATCACCAATAGCTTCAACTTTACAACTATGATTATTAGCTAATTGAACAGGAATATTAGAAGTATCGGGATGCAAAGATTCAAAACATTCTTTATGAGAAGTAACATGTTGAGATGCACCAGAATCAATAATCCACTCAAGTGGTTGAGAAACATTATAAGTACATGTAAATGCGTGACGAGATGAATTACCATTATTATTACCTTTCTTATAATGAGGTTTATGTTGATTATTTTGATTATTTTGATTCATGGGCTTTTTACCATTTTGTTTCTTAAAACAATTATTAGTAATATGTCCATCTTTCCCACAATATGTGCAATGGGGTCTTGTTTGAGAATTATTCCTTTGATTATTGTACGTATTATTATGAGAATTGTTATGATAGGATTTAGAATGAGATTGATAATTAGAAGATTTGTGATTATTATTATGATTATTATTATGATTATGATTATGTTTATTATTATTGGATCTAAAAGTATTATTATGATTTTGATTTTTAGACATAAAAGCATGTTCACTACTTTTAAGAGTACCAAATTGAATTAATTTAGCTTCCTCTTGACGCAATAAATTACGAAAAATATCACATGTTAATTGAGTAGCTAAGCTAGGAATAGCAAGTTGAGCATGAATATTTGTAATAAATTGTTGAAATTGGCGAGGAAGACATTTTTTAAGAATAAGATGAATTAAACGTAAATCAGCTAGAGTAACTCCTAAACCAGTTAATTGACTATTAACAGAATCAAACTTTAATAAGAATTCATCCATAGTTTTAAAATCCATATACCTTAGATCTTCAAGTTGATCTTGAAGTTGAATTTTTTGGGATTCATTTGAGCTATCATAAGTTGTTTTTAAAATTTCCCAAGCTTCATGCGCTTTTGTACAATTTCCAATTAAAACATACAAATCAGGAACCATTGAAATACCAATTAAACCAAGTGCTTCCTCATTTTGAGCCTTCCATCTATCTAGGTCGGCTTGAGGAGCAGTTGTAGCGGGTTCAAAGGTTTTATCAGTCGCAACATCCAAAAGGTGTTTGAAACGAAAAATAAACGAGATATGTGTTTTCCATAAATGATAATTGGAACTATTTAATTTAATTTCCGGAATTAATGTAGACATGATAGCAAAATAATGAACAAATTATGCTTAATATTGGAAAAAAAATGCCCTCTTGGATAAAAATGAAAAAAAAAAAAATTTAACCTCCTTGATTAAAAAATTGAACTAAAATTCAATAATAATTTTTTTGTTTTTAAAAAATAACAATTTAAAAAACTATTTAACAAAAAGTATTATTTTCAAATCCTTAATAGTAAAATTAAATTTATTTAAGCAAACTTTATATAAAAAACTTTAAATCGTAATGATAACAAAATAAAACTATTTAAATAAAAAACTTTTTTTTAAAGAAATAACAAAAGTTTAATAAAATTTAATATTAAACTAAACTTTATTTTAAATTTTATTGAAAATAAACTAAAATACAAAAGAATTTAAAGAAAGGATAAACTTTATTTAAATAAAATAAGTTTTAAAAAAAACTTTTAAATTTGTCATATATATTAAAACTTTATAAACTTTACTACTATTTAAATGTTATAATATAGACAAATCTTGATAAAAAAACGTTTTAAGATTCCTATGAATGATAATGAAAAGGAAAGAAACAGTTATGCACTGTGTTCTACAGTCTGATTTTGAATTCGGTAGAAGAGAACAGAGACGTTACTACACAGGTGACAGAAAGGAGCAGAAACTCAATGGGTGTAACTGAAGAATCTAATCTAGGTTGGTTTACAGAAAATAACAGATTGCAAGCTTTGAGCACCTTAACGCAGGTTGGAAGTTGAACGTTTTCACCTCATACAATAACGCAGCTTAAAACTAACAATCTGGAAGCTAACAATCTGAACGTTTTCACGCATTTGGAGTTGAAAAACAGAATAGATTGAGGGCAGACAAGAAAGCCCTTTTGGGCTAGTGGACAATAACACCTCAGGATATCCAGAAGCCAGATTTCAATCTTTCTTCACCATGACTCGAGGAAACCAAAGAGACTGTGACAGAGAGAGAGCTGCTGCCCGGGGTGCCAAAGCTAGGAAGAATAAGGATGATGGCCTCACACCTGAGCAGCGTAGGGAAAGAGATGCTAAAGCGCTTCAAGAAAAAACTGCAAAAAAGGCAGCGGCAGAAGTTGGAGCGAAAGATGTTGGGAATAAGAATGCTAAGAAATAATATATGTATTGAATGGTGTATGACTTGAGTGTATCAGAAATATTTTATGTTTGAGGTACCATTACTTCAGTTGAAATAAAGAGTAGTATAAAGTTTGAGTCAAAAATTAAAACTATGGATGTCCCAATTGAGCGAAAGCTCAGTTTAATGGAGGAAATGCTAGTGGTTTTTTTTTTTCTCGAAACTTCAAATCTTCCAATAGATAAAAACAAATTTCCTCAGAACTCTTGCTGTAAAGAAGACGAACAAGACCTCTAACCAAACTTTCGCCCAAAGCCAAAACCAATCGATTCAAAGCAGCTGAATAAGAGACACCACCACACCAAATCGATAATTTATACTGGGTTATAAATGGAGCGGAGATTTAAAGGGCAGAAGATATTATTCACAGCCACGGGATAAAGTTTATCCTTTTGGTGAAGAGACGTAGAAGTTTTAGATAAAGTATCTCTAAAAAAATATAAACAGAAAGTTACAGATTAGATTTGAAATATAAACAAAAGAGGCAAAATATAATAGAGATATAAGAATACACAGATATCAAAGCTAAAGATGATGGTTATTCTGATAAGAACAACTATTAAAAACTTAAATTTTTCCTCTCAAAGAAACAAATTATGCGAACTAATGCAATGTAATAATAAATCAGATTTGGCAGCAAGCCGACCAAATAGATTAAGGAGACTGAGTTTGGCGGTAAACCTTCCAAACTATGCACACTTAAAAAAAACCAGAAACTTTGGCGGCAAGCCTTCCAAAGCCCTTTTTTTTAATAAAAAAAAAACTAGAATAGAAGATTAAACCTGCAGGCAAACTTGTTAACAAGTTTGAAAAAAAAGTTAAAATCTGAAACCAAAACCTGCACAATAGAAAATATTAGAAAAAGAACTTCTTCTCCTCTCAAGAATGTCTCCAACAAGGTGAACTCCACAGAATGGTAACCTTCATCAATGTCAACTTAAAACAAGGATTAGAAACCTGCTCTGATACCATGAAAGGAAATACAGGAGCAAGGAAAGGAAAATAAAATCCAAGAAAGTTTATGATGAAGTAATTGTTACCAAGAGAAAAGAAAAAACCTTAGAGCATCACCCAAATGTGAAGAAGGAGGCACAAGAACTTTTGAAAGGGGAAAAGCAAAGAAAAACCCCTTGTGATATTATGAATGAGGCAATGCCTAAAATGAGAGAGAGAGAGAGAGCAAGAAGCTCTTTACAATATTGTCATTAAGAAGAAATGAGAGAGGAGACATCTCTTAAATAGAGATGAGGAGAGGAGTTACAAAGTAACTCCCAAATCTATGAATGCCACCATTCATAAAATGTGTGTGCCATGTGTCCACATCCTCTTATGGAGGAAATCTAATATTCCTTAATAAAGGAAAATAAAAGAAATGACTTGTCCTCACCCATGTACTAGAGGACAAATTACATGTAGGAATTCCAAAGGAATATCCTAAACTAAATACAAATAAACCTAAGCTAAGTAAAGATTAAATATTCTAACATTGTTATCCAATAATTTGGGAGATCTATAATTTCAGAGTTCTAGGAGATGGTGATCCAAGAACTCAAGAATTCAGTTTGGTAGCTATACTTTTCCAGGGTTCACAAGGCATGTAGTTCTATTTCATTCAAAATGTTTTTTTTGAATTAAAAACTTCTAAAATATATGTATTTATTTGTGTCAACATATTTTTTGCGGGGAATGTGCACCTTAGAGAAGGTGTTGGAATACTAAGGTTTACCTTAATAAAGTCACCTTAGTGAGTTGTTTGTTTTTATTATAAAATAATTAATTACATTCCTTTGAATTGGTTGCTCGAAAATTATGATGGAGAGGTTTTAAAGTGTAGACACTAGAAAATGATCAACACTTGTGTCTCCTATTTTTTTTAACATGTCATGTGCATAGTGCCTCTTAGGTTTAATTAATTAATTAATTAAATCCCCTTTTACTAACAATTCTTCTAAGTCATAAATTTAATAATTTATTTATTTGTTCCCTTTGTCCATTAATTAAATAAATTCATTTTATTTAATTAACTAATTCACAAATATGAGCAATAAATTAATAAATCATTTTTATTAATTTATCACATTTATCTTCCTCCAAAATTAAAAAAAAAATTAATTAATTTTATTAATTAATTTATCTTTAACTACTTTTTGTGAGGAGGTAATTAATATTAATTATCTCTATTTATCCTCTCATGATATTTCCTCTTTTCTTATTTTTTTGTTCTTTCATTTTATCCTCTTATGTAGAGATATTTAATAATTTTTAATTATTAAATCTTTTCATAAAATCCTCCTAATTTTCAAATTTGGAAACTAATATCTTTCCTTGATTTTCAAAAATCAATCTTTTTGACAAAATCTCATTAATCTTAATTTTTAAATTCAAAAATGAGATATGCATCTTCAAAAATATGCTTTTGTGAGAGGATATTTTATTTTATTTCAATTCTTCTAATTATCTTTTCGAATGAAGATATTTAATAAATTTTAATTATTAAAATCTTTCTGATATTTTCAACTTGCTAATTTGGTATTTATGAGAAGATAATTAAATATTTTATATGTATTCTCATAATATCTTCCCATTTGCTTTCTTCTATCTCCATCCTTCCTCGAATGGCATCTTTGTTGTGCACTCAATCAAGCTTGTCCATCTAACCAAAAAAATATTTTCAATCTTAGTCATCCAATCAATCTCATTTTTTCTATAAATTGTGTCTTTTGCTCATTTTCAACAACCACACTTCTAGTATCCTTACGTTGTTTAAATAAATCTTGCTATCATTTTGCTTGAAACACACTTGCTTTGTGTTGGGATGTGAAGCCCAACAGTCAAATGACCTTTTGCCTTCTCCCAACTTTTCGTTCCACAACTAAATATGATTCTATAAATGCATGTATGTGTGATCATGTATGATGTAGTATTGGAGATATTGATTAATATATGTTTTCCTTTCTTTCTAGTGGATGTAGCCATTTATTGGTTAACCACGTTAACCTATCGTGTTATGCATTGTTATGTGCTTATGTCTGTTTTGGTTTCATTCAATTACCTTTTCTCTGGTTGTTTATAACTAACAATTGGTATCATAGCAGTGGTTGGTTTGAGCAGAGATGGATGAAGCTAATTTTGTCATCAAAGAATTTCTCAGTAATTTAGACTAGAAAGGGAGTGAAGTTGTGCAAGAGAAAGTTAAAATAATTCACCATGTACATTGGTGGGATGGCTGGAAAGATGAAGAAAAAGATGTCAAGTTTGTGGACAAGATCCAGGAATATGATGATGAAGAAAGAGGGATGAACAAAAGAGATCATGAGAAGTCACAAAGAAGGTCAAACTACCAGCCTAGACATGGTAGTTGTTGGTATTGTGGCAAGAGAGGCCACATCAAAAAGAATTGTTGGAATTATAAGAAAATAATAGATCATTCAAATGAAGAGGAGGACGAGTACCAAGATGGTGCTACAATTAATGGTCATTGGGCAGTTATGGTTGTTGCTAGGGATGTTGTTGCCTATGTGATGAGAGTGAATAGCTATGGTGAACATATGAACGAGGGAAACAAAAGTTTGGAGGGTTATGATGACCCTATTCCCCTGAATAATGAAGATGCTCTAAGGAAGCAACCTTTCATGCAAGAGAAGCATAATGAGAAGGAAGAGGTAGAACCGTGGGAGTATGTTTCTTCTAGTGAAGACAAGGAAGAAGAGTCGTCTATTTTTGACAGCCAAGACATGGTGTTTGGTGAAATCGTAACCAAGGCCATTGTAGATTGGGAACAAAAGACGTTGAATGAAAACCCTGCGACCCTTCACCCCAAATCGATGCCATGTTTGCCCAGATTAGGACTGTAGTCGAGTGGAATTTTATCTTATGGGAAGAGGTTGAGTGTAGTGTCAACAAGTATAAATGTTTCAGTTTTAGGGAGGAGTACATCTCCCTTGGCAGTGGCATCCTGTATGCAGTCAAAGCCCACGATTTTGGAGGCTAAAACCAATCCGTTGTTGTTTGGAACTACTGCAGAGTTTGGCAGGTTGGGCATGGAAAAGACACCATTTTTGCAGAACCTAGTTGTGCCTAGTCTGGAGGGCATTTCGTTCAAAGGATATCGACTGGACATTCCAGTGGGCATTTTTGAGCTTCGTCCTGACGGGATTGGCAGTTTCTCCCGAATAGAGTCTTGCATGTCAAAGGAAAAAGACACAATGAAGATGGAGTTAGCAGAAGAAATTAAGTAGAAAGAAAAGCTATAGTGGGAGAGCAGTCCAAAGTATAGCTCATGTGAGAGGGGGTCGCTTCAGAGGAATGATGACCTCTCAACTTCCTCGCCTATTGCTATTGGAAATTTTTCTAATAGCGAACAATTTCAAACGTTTGATCTGTTGGCATTATGTGAACCGTTATGAGGACATGATGACATTGTATGTTGTCATTGATGTCAATATGCTGAAGAAGAGAGAACCAGTATGATACCAAGAACCGGTATATGTGAGAACCAGTATAACATTGTGAACCGGTATATGTGCCAAAGTGAAGCAGTGTGTTTGTTCAAGGTGAACGGGCATGTGGTTATGGGAACCGGTACATGGAAGCTTTGTATGACTACCGGTTGGTAGTCTTAACTTCATGGTTTCCGGTTGAAGTGCTTCAAGCCTGTGTGACTCAATCGGTGACTTTGTGTGATGAGTTAGCAGTATAACGAAGAACAGATTGTGTTGCCACGTCAGCCTTATGCACGTGAAGGATCTTGCATGAAGGATATTGTTCCTATCTACCTCAGAAATGTGAAAGTCTGTAAACGGTGAAAATGCATGATGGGTTATCAACCGCCATGAAAGCGGTGGAAAACGAACGATGGAGAACGTTTTGAGATTGGTTCAAGACTGTTGCATTTAATGCAATATGCTCAATGGTCAGGATTGAACCGTTTGAATTGCTTAACCTAACAAGGTTAGGGTTTAGGGTTTATGCTACCGACCTATCTGTTTCCTATAAGGTCGATGTTGTGTTTCTTTCTGAGTTTGTTGGCAAAAGTTGTGTGTGTGTGTATCCAAGTGAAGAGATATGTGATTCTTGCCACACCAAAGGAGAGAAGTGATACCTGTAGAATGTAAGTGCAGAAGGTGAAGAGGAGCTTAAGCAGATCTGCATTGGCATTGAGTGTTGTTACCATATCATTGTAATACCTATTGATCTCTAACCACTTCAATAGTTGGGAAATCCCTTAACAGGGTAGCTTTAACTGGCTTACTGTAAATCTTTTAACAGGGTGACTCAAAACCATTGAGTTCTTGAAATCCTCTAGCAAGGTAACCTTTAACAGGGTTTAACCCTTAACAAGGTATTCTAGACATCCCTTAACCGGGTGATCCCTAATAGGATCGGTTTCTAACAGAACCTACTGTATCAATCTCTAACTGGACAAGGCTCCTAACAAAGCGGACTACTAAAGAGTTCAAAAACATCTTGTGGGTATTCATCCCCACCGTGGTTTTCCCCAATTGAGTTTCCACGTGAAAAAATCTGTGTGCCATGTGTGATGTTATTCATGTGATGATTTAAGTGATTTGTGTGTGAAGGTAAATCATGTTGATCTGGTTGTTTATATATCTTTGACATTAGATTACTTGTTCATGCACTAGGGTGAAATGGAAATAAAGCATTAGATTGTATGAAAAGATAAGTGTCAACCGGTTTATGCGTGTCTTAGTTATTCGAGGTTTTGTCGGTTGTACTCTGTTTAAGACGGGTGTTACTGTTTGTCTGCCAAAGCACTGTGTCTGTTGACAAACTGGTTTAGGATTGTGTTTTTGTCTGTACTGATTCACCCCCCCCCTCTCAGTACCGGTTTGGTACTATCTGTTCATCATTGAGTTATCAATTGGTATAAGAGCGTCCTCCAGGTCCTCTATGTTATAAGCTTAACCGCTTGAGGAAAAGATCCCAGTCTAATGATGAAGAGGGAAGGTCCAAAGTTCAACAGAGATAATTTCAGTATATGGAAAGACAAAATGAGGATATACATTAGAAGCATGGGTGCTCAACACTGGAGCTATGTTGAGAATGTTTATATTGCCCCTACCGGTACTCTCACCGATGACCAAAAGAGAGAGATGTAGGAGAATGGGCAAGTCATGGAAGCCCTAATTAGTAGTTTATCTGACATTGAGTTTATTGATGTCCAAGATAAAGTAAATCCCAAAGAAGTATGGAATACTCTTGAAAATATCTATGGCGGTGATGAGCATGTAAAACAAGCTAAGGAAGAAAGTCTTAGAGGGAAGTTTGAAGACATGCGGATGGTTGAAGGTGAGACCATTCAACAGTATGGAATAAGAATCAAAACTGTTGTCGGAGATATCAAGAGTGCAGGTGGTAAAATGGAAGATTCCACTGTGGTAAGCAAAGTTCTGAGATCCTTATTACCAGTCTATGCAATAAGGGTTGCTGCTATTCAGGAGTTGAGATCAATAGACAAGACTAAGATATCCCTAGACTCCATTATTGCAAAGTTGACAGCCTATGAGCTAAATAGTTTTGATGGCAATGTTCAAAAGACTGAATCAACTTTTAAAGCTTTTGTTGTACCATCCAGAAAAGGAAAAGAAGCAAGCACCAGCGGTGAACCAAGACAGAGCAGAGAAATGGATGATGAGGAGATTCTGATGGAATTTGAAGCTCTTCTCGCCAGGAAACTTCCTAAAGGAACCGATAAATACCGAGGTAAGCTCCCTTTGAAATGCTTTTCTTGTAACCGGATAGGACATATTGATGTAAATTGTCCTAATGGTGACAACAAGGACAAACCGGAAAGGTTCAAGAAATTCAAATAAGGAAACTGGAGAAACTGTTTTGTGGCAGTTGATGAAGGTGTCACGGATGAGGAATCAGAAGATGAAGAAAATGAAGATATTGTGTTTGTTGTTGTAAAGGAAGATGTGTCAGACAAGAAGGCTCTTATCTCCCGCTTTGATAATTCCAATGAGTGGATTATTGATAGTGGTTGTTCTCACCATATGACTGGTGACTGGAGCAAGTTTCTATCCTTGGAAGAGTATGATGGTGGTGTGGTGAGCTTTGGTAATGATGCACCATGTATGGTCAAAGGCAGAGGGTCCATCTCTCTGAATGGAAAGAGTAGTGTTGACAATGTGTATTGGGTTGATGGTCTCAGACACAACCTTCTGAGTGTTGCCCAACTGAATAATAGTGGTCTCACTCTAGAATTCAAGAATGGAGTATGTAGAATCAAAGGAAAGAATGGTAAATTGGTGGCCATTGGCATGCAGACCAAAGGTAACCTGTTTCAGCTAAATGCAAATATCAGTACATGTCTTATGGCCAAGTTTGATGACAGTTGGATATGGCATAGGAGACTCTGCCATGTAAACTTTGATAACATTGTGAAGGCCAGTAAGATCAAGGCAGTTAGAGGGTTGTCGGTGCTGAGCAAACCGGAAAATACCTTGTGCAGAGAGTGTCAACTGGAGAAAATGTCTTCCTCAACCTTTAAAGGTAAACCTTTCACTGCTGACAATTTACTTGATCTTGTGCATATTGATTTGTGTGCTCCTATGAAAACTAGGAGTGTGCAAGGTGATAGGTATTTCATGATTCTCGTTGATGACTACTCGAGAATGATGTGGGTCACATTCTTGAAGGATAAGTCTAAAGCTTTTGGAAAGTTCAAAGCTTTCAGAGCATTAGTGGAGAAGGAAAGCGGCAAAAGGATCAAGTGTCTTAGAACTGATCAAGGAGGGGAATTCACTTCCGGTGAATTCAACAAGTACTGTGAAGAACATGGCATCAAGAGGCAACTGTCTACCCCTTGGACTCCACAGCAGAATGGACTAGTAGAGAGGAATAACCAGACTATGGTTGAAACAGCAAGAACAATGTTGATTCAAGGAAAGGTTGCTCACACCTTTTGGAGAGAAGCGGTGAGCACTACAGTCTACACAATGAACCGGGTACTCATCAAGAAAGGTAAGGATAAAACTCTTTATGAATATTGGACCGGTAAGACACCTGTGGTTAGCTATTTTAGAGTGTTTGGTAGCAAATGTTACATCAAGAGGAGAAAACATCAGAGCAAATTTGATGCAAAATGTGATGAGGGAATATTCCTAGGGTATTCCACCAAGAGCAAAGCTCTCAAGTGCTTCAATAATAGGACTCGGAGAATTATGGAAAGCATCAATGTTAGAGTTGATGAAAACTATGAGAAAATTGAGGAAATCAGCAGTAAGCAAGCGGTAAATGAACCGGTTGTAACCTTCTGGGAACCAGTTGCCAGTCAACCAAGTACCAGTAACAGTGTTCCTACACCAGTAGATGTAGATGATGATACTGATGGAGATGAGGATGAAGAAGAAAAGCAAGAGGAATCTGTTAAGACCATTCCTCGGTATGTCAAGTTGAATCATGATCCTAAGCAGATCATAGGAGATAAGGATGCAGGAATCCTTACAAGAAGAAAGGTCAGAGAAAACTCATGTATGATCTCTGAATTTGAGCCTAAATCATTCAAAGAGGAACATAAAGACGAAGACTAGATCAAGGCAATGGAAGAGGAACTTGACCAGATAGAGAGAAATGGTACATGGTCTTTGGTACCCAGACCGGAGCATAAAAATGTCATAGGTACCAAATGGGTTTTCAGAAATAAGCTGAATGAGGATGGCACAGTGATTATAAACAAAGTCGGGCTAGTGTGTAAAGGATATGCCCAAGAAGAAGGAGAAGACTATGGAGAAACCTTTGCTCCTATAGCCAGATTGGAAGGAGTTTGTATGTTTCTTGCATATGCAGCTTTTAAAAGATTCAAAGTATATCAAATGGATGTAAAATCTGCATTCCTAAATGGTGTACTTGAAGAGGAGGTGTATATAGAGCAACCAGATGGGTTTGCCCTATCTGAAGACAGTGACATGGTGTGTAGGCTACATAAAGCCTTATATGGTCTAAAGCAGGCACCTATAGCATGGTATGAACGCCTGCACTCCCATCTTGTGAAGATTGGATTTGAGAGAACAAGCGAAGATAGCAATATCTACTTGAAATCTGAAGGAGATCAGATCTTGATCTGTGAGGTATTTGTTGATGACATTATCTTTGGTGGAGATGACAAGTTGAATCATGAGTTTGCAGATGAGATGAAGAAAAAGTTTGAGATGTCACTCATAGGGGAGATTAAGTTCTTCATTGGACTACAGATTCAGTAGATGAAAGATGGAATCTTTATTACTCAGTCCAAGTATGTCAAAGAGGTGTTGAAGACCTTTGGCATGGAAGATAGCAAACCGGTTAGTACACCAATGGTGACCGGTTGTAAACTATCCAAAGAAGATGACTTAGCATTGGTTAATGAGAAGGAATACCGATCAATGATTGGTAAGTTGCATTATGTAGTGCATAGCAGACCAAATATTGCACATGCAGTTGGAATTACTACAAGGTTCTAGAAAAGTCCAAGAGAATCCCACTTGGTTGCAGTCAAGCGGATTCTTAGGTATCTAAAGGGAACTATTGATTATGGATTGTGTTATCCATATAGCAAGGATTTCAACTTGAAAGTATTCACAGATGCTGATTAGGCAGGTAATGTGGACGACCGAAAGAGCACAACCGGTGGTGCTTTCTTTCTCAGTGGTAGACTGGTCTCATGGATGAGTAAGAAGCAGAGTTGTATCTCTCAGTCTACAACGGAAGCAGAGTATGTTGCAGCTTTCATGAACTGCACTCAGACAATTTGGATGAAGCATGTATTAAATGGCTTCAAAGTTCCTGTATCTGAACTGGTAAGTATATTTTGTGACAATACTAGAGCAATCAACATCTCCAAGAATCCGGTTTTACATTCTAGAACCAAGCACTTTGAGCTTAAGTATCATTTCTTGAGGGAAAAGGTTCAGAACAAAGAGATTGCACTGGAATATGTTTCTAGTAAGGAGCAGTTAGCAGACATATTCACCAAGCCTCTCCCAAAGGCTACATTTATCTACTTAAGAGGTGAATTAGGAGTGTTGCCCCTTCATGAGGTGAACTAAAGGTATATGCTCTACATCAATCAGGTATTGCATAGTCAAAAAAAAAATTCAGGATTGATGTGTTGAAAGATGCTACTCCTCAGGGGGAGCAGCATAATGGAACAAGGAAGTTTGTGCCTCCACTTTGGCATTGTTGTCAAAGGGGGAGAAGAAGTGAAGCAGAGAAGATATCTACAAAAATTGGGGGAGAAGATGTGAAGCGGAGAGAGATCTTTGTATATTGCCATCAATGCCAAAGGGGGAGATTGTTGGCATTGTGTGAACCGGTATGAGGACATGATGACATTGTATGTTGTCATTGATGTCAATATGCTATTGATGTCAATATGTTGAAGAAGAGAGAACCGTTATGATACCAAGAGCCGATATATGTGAGAGCCGGTATAACATTGTGAACCGGTATATGTGTCAAAGTGAAGCGGTGTGTTTGTTCAAGGTGAACCGGCATGTGGTTATGGGAACCGGTACATGGAAGCTTTGTATGACTATCGATTGGTAGTCTTCACTTCAAGGTTTCCGGTTGAAGTGCTTCAATCCTGTGTGACTCAATCGGCGACTTTGTGTGATGAGTTAGCAGTATAATGAAGAACAGATCGTGTTGTCACATCAACCTTGTGCACGTGAAGGAGATTGTTCCTATCTATCTCAAGAATGTGCAAAGTCTATAAACGGTGAAAATGCATGATGGGTTATCAACCGCCATGAAAGCAGTGGAAAACGAACGATGGAGAACGTCTTGAGATCGGTTCAAGACTGTTGCATTTAATGCAATATGCTCAATGGTCAGGATTGAACCGTTTGAATTGCTTAACCTAACAAGGTTAGGGTTTAGGGTTTATGCTACTGACCTATCTGTTTCCTATAAGGTCGATGTTGTGTTTCTTTCTGAGTTTGTTGGCAAAAGTTGTGTGTGTGTGTGTATCCAAGTGAAGAGATACGTGATTCTTGCCAGACCAAAGGAGAGAAGTGATACCTGCAGAGTGTAAGTGCAGAAGGTGAAGAGGAGCTTAAGTGGATCTGCATTAGCATTGAGTGTTGTTACCATATCATTGTAATACCTGTTGATCTCTAACCACTTCAACAGTTGGGAATTCCCTTAACAGGGTAGCTTTAATCGGCTTACTGTAAATCCTTTAATAGGGTGACTCAAAACCGTTAAGTTCTTGAAATCCTCTAACAAGGTAACCTTTAACGGGGTTTAACCCTTAACAGGGTATTCTAGCCATCCCTTAACCGGGTGATCCCTAATAGGATCGGTTTCTAACAGAACCTATTGTATCAGTCTCTAACCAGACAAGGCTCCTAACAAAGCGGACTACTAAAGAATTCAAAAACAGCTTGTTGGTATTTATCCCCACCGTGGTTTTTCCCAGTTGGGTTTCCACGTGAAAAAATCTATGTGTCATGTGTGATGTTATTCATGTGATGATTTAAGTGATTTGTGTCTGAAGGTAAATCATGTTGATCTAGTTGTTTATATATCTTTGATGTTAGATTACATGTTCATGCACTAGGGTGAAATGGAAATAAAGCATTAGATTCTATGAAAAGATAAGTGTCAACCGGTTTATGCTTGTCTTAGTTATTCGGGGTTTTGCAGGTTGTACTTTGTTTAAGACTGGTGTTACTGTTTGTCTGCCAAAGCACTGTGTCTGCTGACAAACCGGTTTAGGATTGTGTTTTTGTCTGTACTAATTCACCCTCCCCCCCCTCTCAGTACCAGTTTGGTACTATCTGTTCATCATTGAGTTATCATAATCAAGCCATGAGGTACCATTTTTGGGTTTTGAGAAACAATGAAGAGATGACGGAGGAGGCTAAAGCTCAAAATAGTGGGAGTTCGACGGGATTGTTGAATGCCCTCCGCAGTCACACTCATTTAGTGCGACTATGCATGATGATGCAGGGTGAGAATTGTTTCTCCCCAGCCGATTTCCTTCCCACCCTTGTGAGGTTGCACGACAAGGACAGTGCACTGCAGGTGGATGATGGCCATGGACACAACGACAAAAAAGATGATGGGCAATGCGTGTGGTACTTTCTTGAAATCCTTGCAAAGGTTGAGGGGAATAAGAAGAACATGTTTGCGGCAATGATGGTGCTGGGAAGATCGTTAAACAACTTTTTCCCATAATTGGCTACACCTGTGAAGGCAAGGAGGGTTCTTGTTGCTATCATTAACCGCCAGGATGCACTTATTAAGGAAATGTGTGAAGAGACTAGAGACCTAGATTATAAGGTTTGTGATTCAGAAGTTCAAAATTTATTAAAAGATTCATTTCTAGATGAAGGTTTCATATTATACATTGATGTTTCTAATTTTGGCATAATAGGTGAATTTGTGTCGGAAAATGTTTTTGACTCTGGTTTGAGTTGGAGAAGGCTCATTTAAAGTTTTCATGTGCAAAGTTTAGCCAAGTTAAAATCTTCTATGGGCCTAGTTCTATAAAAATCGAAATAGAGAGCAAGGGATGATTTTTGTGCATGGTTGTACCGGTTGGCCTTCACGGGGGAGATTGTTGGGATGTGAAGCCCAACGGTCAGATGACCTTTTGCCTTCTCCCAACTTTTCGTTCCACAACTAAATATGATTCTATAAATGTTTGTATGTGCAGTCATGTATGATGTAGTATTGGAGATATTGATTAATATACGTGTTCCTTGCTTTCTAGTGGATGTGGCCATTTATTGGTGAACCGCGTTAACCTATCATGTTATGTATTGTTATGTGCTTATGTCTGTTTTGGTTTCATTCAATTATCTTTTCTCTACTTGTTTATAACTAACACTTTGTAGGTGAGATCCACAAACATCAAATTTGAAGGAGAAAGAAGAACAATGGAGGAGTACTGAAGGAGAATCCAACATTTTGGTTTGCATTTCTTTTGAATCTTATCTTCATTTCCTTTATTGAATGTATTAGGATATTTTTCATTGTAATTTAGCTTTCGTGGTTGGCTAATTTATATTGCTTTGATGTTTTCCCGATTTTCTAGTTACATAAAGATAAAAACATATTGTAATACATTGAAAAACAACTCTCTTCATAATATTATTAATTATTTTTATATTTAATACTATGCAACAGTAGATTTTTCTAATAAGCAACATGGTTTATCATATTTTGCTTCATGGCATCCTAAGTACTGTAGAAATGTCTCTTACATAAGTTTGTTTAACATGGTTTCAACACAAATCAAATGCAATCTTTGAAAGTAATATTGGAAGATATTGTAATTGAATTTATATAAGCTCCTAGTCAACACATACCCATAGAGGCAAAATTCACACGATGATCAGATCTATGTATTTATAGCAAATGACGAACTGTCAACTTACCATGTTGAAAAGCCGTGACAGATAGTCTGCTTTCATTGGGACTCACAAATGCCATGATAAAGGCAAATAGTTACAACTTACAGTTGATTAATTAATCATTTTATACTTCAGTAAATCCTAACAAAACACAATTTACAATATACGTCCTCTCTAACTTCTGGTAGCTGCTACTTCAAATGGACATCTTGTAGTGATTCCACAATGCAAAAGCTAACTTTTATGTTTCAAATCCCTGACCCGCTTCACCACAATAAGTATATTATAATTATTAACCTACTCAAAATTGATCTCAATACCAACATATTCAATTTGACATCCAAACCTATGTTAAGCCCAAGCTAGGTAAATTTCAATAGTGAGTGGTAGTAATGATTTTTATAATAAAGATTTGACAATTTTTTTATTTTAAAATTTATTGTGGCTTTCAAAAAGATATAGCCTTGCAGACTGCACCCATCTCAACATGCATCCTCAACAGTCTCAAAGAAGACCTTCCAAGTCTAATTACAAAGGAATCCGTCTCTTACAAACTACTGTTTGTATATGGAAAAATTATCATGAATATAAAATCCAAAAGTGTTATTAAACGGAGTTATATGCAAACAGTTGTGAATTATGAGATAATCTAAAATTATCTTGGTATAATATTGCCGGCAGATCACTTCTGGTTATTATTTACTTATAAAGCATTGATTTAAATAACTTCAAAGCATGTGCACCTTCACACTCTACTTTGTTACAAGTTTTAATAAACACAAAATATTGCCACATTTATTTAACAGCCTAGAAGAAATTGTACCCTTGACAATAAAATTTTAGCATAATTTCTGGCACAAATAAAAAAATGATATATAATTTCCAAATTCAATTATTATTGCGTTCATTATATATTCAATCTAGCGAAAAAACCTGCTTTGAACAAGTGAAATTTTCCATGAGAACAACAAACATGGAGGCAAGGCTATCAAATTTTATTTTTGAACAAATGACATGCAATGCTGAAAGAGGGTACATTTCCTCAAGTACAGCAAGCAATATTGCTATGTACACGAGGAACGCAATCATGTCTTTAGGAAGAAGAATGACTTATTTGAGGTGTGTTTGCCATCATCAAATTGTGCATTTTGAGAAGATTTGAATGTTTCTAAGAAGGCTATCGCATTTGTCATCTCTGCTTTCTTCCTTGCTTTGTCCCAGCCATGTTCTGCAGCAAGTACCTCTATAACACGAGGCAAGGATTTTCTAGCTGCATCTGTGTCAAGAAAGGCAAGCCTTGATCGCCTGGCAATGAAATCAACTGCTGTCTCACAGTACTCGTTACGTGCACAGTAAGCAACCTCTGCCTCCAAAAACGAATATCCATGTGCTAGCCTTTTGCCAAGATTTTCATTCTACAATCCACAAGCAGAATTTCAATTCAGAAAGAAAGCCAAATTCTTATAAGATGATCATAAACAAAGCACATTCAAATTTCACAACCAAGTCAATAATTCTTTCTTCTTATCAATTAAAGCATGCCTCAGCATTTCTTGATCAAAGGTCAAATTAGCTTAGGTTCAAATTTGATATACGAATATGCATAAAGAAAAACAATTGATGTTTTTTTATTTTATATATTCTCCTTAATAAAAGACGTGATAGTGCTGACTTCCACAAGCAAAGCTTTTGACCTTATCGAATATTTCAATATTAATCTAGAGATATTTTTGGAACTAAATGTGACATAGTAGCAACAGAAGATTTCGACCTCATGGTAATCTGGCCATTTGATAGAAACTCAGGAAATTTTAACAAATGAGAACCATGTGAGGAAACCAAATTGCTTCTCTTCAGATCCTTTTGATATTCACTATTAAATATTGATTATATTTACATCATGATGCTAAGCTTTACATCAGAATATTAGAGAAAAAAGCTGATCACGGCAGTTATCTCTATATCCCTTGATTTGTGCTTTCTTAAACTTAGTGAATTTGATCACTAAATTAGAGAATTGAAGTAATACCAACATGTTGGAAGTGCAACTTAATTAATGATGGACACAGAATGTGTAGGAAGACAGTAAAACGTGTGTGGCCTTGCTTGTTTGAACTAAAAGTTATAACTGCATTTGTTTTTTTTATATCATAACAACTTTATAGAAGCCAAAAACTAGTTGACACACAAAACAGGCAATATAGTCTGCCTTGAAATGAATATGAAAATACACTGGAAAAAGACATTCCATATCCAACAAATCTATGTCTTATAATAAAAGGAAAGATGGATAATGGGGTGATTGAAAACCTGTGCTATTAAGGCAACTCTTTCTGCCATGCTACCATATGCATGTGCCAAATGCTTTGCAACAGCAGTGTCCATTGCACCAGGAACTACCTTCCCTGAATATGTCTTTTTCATACGAACATACTGTTGTGCAAGTTTGGTAAATGATGCCGGGTCCCAATTTTCTCCTCCAATAACATGAAGATAGGCTGTCAGACAGTTATTTGACGGCTTCAATTTGCCAGCTTTGATAGCTGCATTAACTGCATCCTCTGCCATGCTGTAACGAAGATTTGATTGAATTAGCCTTGTGGTATCAGCAAAAACCAGATGATCATGTAATTACTTCTATCCATTATATGAATGACAAAGAAATCAGTGGAAAGAGAAGATTCTTAATCTAAAATCCCCAGTTAAAAAAGCCAGCAACCAGATAAATAGAACTCAAATATAATTTTGAGCATTAGCAATCAAAAACTATTCATCAAAAATCCTTCCCCAGGATCCTACATTTCTTCAGAGATTCTATCACAACTTAATTGAGAAAGACTGTAGCCTACAGAGTTAAGTTTTAGTGAGTGTCTTGTTCTTCCCAACAAAGTTAAAACTTCTAACTGCCTTCAGCATATAGGATTCATGGATAGATAAGTAAGTGGCACTTAGGCAGACTTGTCCATAGTAAACTTGCCCATCGCTTAGACAACTGCAGTATGCATATCCTTCAAGCCACTGTTGACTACCTATGGCCCTCATAGGCTGTTACCATTAGCCTTGAAAAGAAAAATCTGTTACATCAATAAGAATATACTAAAACAAGAAGCAACTAAAATTACATCAGGTATACCTTTCAGTTGTTTTGTTTTGCTCTGAAATAAATGATTATAAATTTCCCAAGCATGAAGTACTGCAAACTTATAAACAAAGTTATAACTGTACTGCTCCATACACAACAATATCCTTTGAGCTAACAGTTAGAATATTACCTTCTATATGTGGTCCACTTCCCACCAGTAATAGTTACCAGACCGTCAATATCTGTGGACACTACATGATCTCTAGAAATGCTGGCAGTATCATTAGCTGAGGGATCTGTTGCTAATGGACGAATCCCACTCCAAGCAGAGAGCACATCTGAGCGGCGTACCTGAAGAAAATCACTAGATCAAATTATTTATATTCCACAATCTACAAAGGTTCAAGAATAAAATTATGTGGGAGTCCACTAAATCTAAAATATATACTTGTTGTCATGCATAATTAGTAAGGCCTAGATTACAATCAGAAATGTGTATGACATCCTAGGCTTGATCAAGGCCTCCGCATCAAATATTATCACATTAATATGATCAACGATATTGAATCTAAAATTCATGATAAGGGTATTTGGAAAAAAATTGACATAATGAAACTGGAAATTTGGTCCCCACAGCAAAGTGCAACTCTCAAAATAAATTTTAATGGGACTGCTATAAGCAATCCCAATTTGGCTGGTGCAGAAAGCATAGGGAGGAATCAGAGAGGCAAGATTATTCTCAATTATCATGAAGCTGATGGGATTGTAACTAATAGCATGGCCAAGGCTAAGGCTTTAAGAAAATGCCTTCAGATTGTGCAAGATAAAGTTGGAGGAAATGTCAGTTTGTGGAGACTTGGAGATCATGATCAATGCCATGGAAAAATCCAAAAGTAAAGACTAGTAACTCGAAAAGCTTATTGCTGACAGTAAGAGATTGTTCTCAGAATTAGCAGGAAAAGTTAACAATTATATTAAGAGGATTGAGAAAGAAATGGCTGATTATATTGCAAACCTCAGCATAAACTATAAAGGAAGCAGATTAATTATTCTTATTCCTTTTAGGGGAGCCAATCATTATGTATTTGGCAAGCAAAGATTTGAAGCACTTATCATCTCTCCATAACGATTAAAGTGGGTTGCACATTGCAAGTAAAAGGCAATTAAATTTTTAAATACCCTTGAGAAAACTGGCTTACATTCCCAAATGACAAACTTTTAATGGGTCTTTTCCTTGCAGAACCTTCATTTGAATGATGGCAGCTTAGTGAATTCATATAGCTAGCCAGCAAATTCTTCTAAGGTATGTTCTTTCTGTTGACTTGGTGGTCAGCACCTCCTTGGAGACTCGTGACATGGCTTAACCACCTCCCGTGGGTTGGGTTAAATTTGGCATTTGTATCGAGCGTTGATAGTTCCAGCTTTTGGCACAACGGCAAACGATTCCAACAATTGGTATCAGAGCCTTGGTTCACGGATTCAAGACTCCCTTCAGTGGGTGCTGAAGGCTCAGTCGGTGCTGAGGGGGAGATTGTTGACTTGGTGGTCAGCACCTCCTTGGAGACTCATGAAATGGCTTAACTGCCTCCTGTGGGTTGGGTTAAATCTGGCATTTGCATTAGGCATTGATAGTTCGAGCTTTTGGTGCAACGGCAAACAATTCCAACACTTCCAACCACTCATCTTCCTTCCTGCTAGCCATCTGGGTTAGACCTTGCTTCTGCACCTGTGTAATCTGGCACTTTGCTTTGACTAAACTGTCTTTTTTTTTTGGCATTTTGTGTCACTCGGCAATTTAGAAATGAAGTTTTGTGACAATAATAATCTTGTGAAAGAATTTTATTTTTTTATTTTTTTGTTTTCTCTAGTTGGACACTTTCTGTGAGTTTTGAAAAAAGGGAATTGTGTTTTGGGCAAAAGGAAGATATCCTCTTCTTCACACAAAGAAAAATATCCTTTGTAAAAGGCTTTGGTGAGACTTGTGGAATGCAGAACTAGTGTACAATGTGAAAAGGAAACGAAGCAGGTTTCTCCCTCTAGTTTTTTAATCCAAAATCTAAAAACATTTAACTTGCACCTAAAAGTCAAGCCCAGGTATGAAAAAAGTTAGATAAGGGAGGAATATTGAAGTTTTCTCGGCGCCCAGTATTTTCTAAAGGCAATAAACTGTGTATAGCCACCACTTTGGTTTACTACAAACCCCTGAAAATCATTTTCCTTTTGAATGATAACTTTGTAATGAATGGATGGTAATGAGGAGAATGCAGGATTTGGCATCCTATAGACTACTTGCTTCCCTCATTTTTATCTTGTGTTGGACTGATTGTGCTATTTCTAAAATGGAAAAGGGGTGTTGGATGGACTGTTCATACCCTTACTAATACATTCATCTCATCTTTGTGCAGCTCTAATGATGGCTAGTCAGCAGTAAGACAAAACAAGATTGCAGAAAGGGTCCCCCATCTTCCAAACAGGTCAAATCCAGGAGGTTCCTAGAAGCTATTGTGGGAGAACAAGATGATAAATATAATGTTTATGATGTGCAGGATGTTAACAGATCATATGTTGGCTTTGCTGAGGGCTTCAAGCTTTGGCAGCTTGACGGTGGTCCCATGATGGACGAACCTGGCAGAGTTACTACACATAAACTTTGGAGATAAAAGTTTTCTCTTGTTGAAGATACAAGAATGAGAAAGTAATCAACTGGGAAAATTTGAATCTGTTTAAACAAAGCCTGACAGCTCACTTGGGAGAAAATAGCATAGTAGATGCAATATGGCAGGCCATGAGAGAATCTAGTAGATCAACGACATGATTGAAAACACTAAGGTGGCTCACATAATTTGTTTCTACCAATAACCTAGCTTTGCACAAAAAATCCAATCTATGAAGACTGGGCTAATAAATTAAAAATACATTTGGATATGTGGAAAGCCCAAAATTCAGTTACCTATGAGACTATGGCTGAGAGTGAGATGCCAAAGGATATTTGTGAGAGGCTGCATGCTGATCAGAAACCTTATGAGGTGGCAGTAGCTGTTGTCAGCAACCTGAAAACAGTAATGGCAGAAGTACCTTTGGAAGACCAAGCTCCCCCAGATGGTCTCAAGCAAGGAGAAATCAAACACAAGTACAAATTGATGCAGCAATCAGGACCTTGGCCCTATGTTTAATTAATTTTCAAATCATGTTAGCTTTTATTTTTGTATAGAATAGGGAAGGGTATGGCAGGTTAGCAGCCACATTTGCCCCTTCCCTTGCCTCATAGATAGACATATGTATCTCACTTAACGGGTTAAAATAATTTGTTTAAGCTGGTACAATGGTACTACTTTCTAGCCTTGCATTTACTTTGGGGCAAGGCATTGTTTTGTGTATTTACTATTTAGTTACGCAGTTAAAGGTTCCTTACTGATGTTTAACTCGTCAAAATAGAATTGAATTTAAAAGGGGATGACTAGAAGAATGAGAAACCTAAGGATGTGCAATCTTAGCTAGTTCATCTTCCCGCTTTACCGAAACCATTTTACCATGAATGCAGTATCGATTATCACACAACAACAAAGCCTTAACACCTTTTGGTTTAAGAATCACAACCAATTGCTGTGTTACAGAATTACACAGATACATTCTCAATTTGGATAGTGAATTCACTAGAATGTTGATAAACATTAATTAAAAAGGGAAAGAGCATGTTGCCTTCTGTTGGCAACAATTAAATTAAAAAAAAAAACTGTTTTTTCAGAGAATAATATCACATGCTTAACATTTAGATTGAGTCTATTACTATGGTAAAAATACGTATTAATTTTCTATTCAGTAACAAACATAGAAAAATACATTTTACTAGGGCATATAATATGCATTTGAGTAGGTAGATGCATAGTTGGAAAACTCAGAGTCGGCAAAAACTTTCCAGACCCAAAAAACTCTACTCGGCAAAAACTGGGCAACTTAAACAATTGCTTAAATATCATTAGAAAAACTTTTTTTTTGAAAAATTCAATGACAAGATGTATCTAATGAGTACAAAAGTGTTTTCTATTAAATTTGATTGATTTGAATGCAAATTGAGTACAAAATCGCATCCTCATGCGGAATCCTGATATAATAGTTAGTTGACAAATATTATGAATTTATGATGATTGCCTTTGAATGTCATCATGATTCATCATAATCCATAAATTGCATATTAACACATTTTACATCTTCCTCTTCTCTATTCTAGTGAAAATTTGGGGAGAGGTTCTAGTAATCACATTTGAATCTTTGATACTGATAGTATGATACTTCATCATTGATCAATGATATTATAGTAGTGATAAAATTAGTTGTCTAAGTTCTCGATTTTGGTCCCCACTCCCAAACCCCCTCATTGGAACCAAATTGCTTCTATGACAAAAGATCCCAATAACCAGTGGGGGTTTGGAAGTGGAGACCCAAATGGGTTTGAGGGGAAATGATGACAAGTTGCACAAGGTGTTAGATGCAAGGAACACTCTATTAATGATAATATAGCTATAGTCGGATTCCTTCAGGCCGACATAGACTACATAAATGTCTAATTGGCCTATCGGCCTTAGACATTTATATATACCGATTTATTAAATATAAAAGATACAATTAAAATGCCAACTAAGAAAATTCGATTTGCTTATGTTAATAATCATTTAATTATTGGGGCCGACTTGGAAATTAGCCACCCCTTGGTTTAGATCACATTGTTTTGGGAGTGTGTCGTCCCTTGGTGAAGGGGCACCTCCGATAGATATAAAGGAAGAACAAACCTTCCTCTCTTGGCATCGAACCAACATACATACAGCAGATCGACATCCTTCAGCAGTCAAAAATCTTTCAGTAGACCAATTCATTCCTTCAGCAGACAATATTCCTCCTTCAGCAGATCATATTCAAATATGTTCAGATAATCTACAGCAGTTCGAACTGCATACACTGCAATCTAGGGTGAATCGATTTAATCATATAGTTTCAAAGTGTGAAGCGATTTTGTAAAGACATCTTGCAATTTTGTCTAATATAATAAAAAACATCTGTTGTTGGGTATATGCTAAGCAATTGTATATGCTAAGCAATTGTGTTTGAATAATCTTACATCTGAATTTTATAATCTGATTATTAAATTTAACATGGTATCAGAACGGGTTTGAGAGGATCGTGATCAGATTTCCTTAAACAGCAAAGTTATGTTTCATCTTTCACCTTCAAGAAGCAATATCAAAGCCTCGAAAATGGTGTACGGTCTTAAGGTCGAAGATAGACTTGCAGGTGCTTCAAACTTCACTTCGTGGAAGTTTAGAATTCTTGTTGCACTTGAAGAAAATGATCTTCAATTTGTGGAGGGAAAAGACTTACCTGAGCCAGAAGATCAAGAGGAGAAACTTCAATTCAAGAAGAATGTCGTCAAAGCGAAAAAGATCTCGATTGACTCCGTGAAGGATAACTTAGTGCCTCTCATTTCGAAAATGACAAATGCAAGAGACATGTTCAAAACCTTGGAAGGTCTATATGAGATCAATAACACAAGTAGGGCTCTTGCACTGAGGCAACAACTTCATCAAGTCAAGATGGCAAAAGGAGAATCAGTCATATCATTTTTCATGAAGATCTCAGAGCTGAGGGATCAACTAAGCGCCATTGAAGATGAAGTTGTGGATAAAGATCTTGTCAGGTTAGCATTGAATGGCTTTCCTCATTCTTGGGAGCCATTTATTCAAAGTATAAGTGGGAGATCCAAATTTCCTAAGTTTGATCATCTTCATGTTGATTGCATCCAAGAAGAATCTAGGTTGGCTACAAGGGGAATTGTCAAAAGTTCTCAAAATGAAGACACGCATGTCCTTGCCACCCAATCTACTAAGAAGAAAGGAAGAAATTGGAAGAAAGGCAACTTCAAGAGAAATAGAGATCAAAGGTCAGACTTTGCACCTAATTCAAATAAAAAGAAGAAAGATCTCTCCCACATTCAGTGCTTTAGATGTGACAAGTTTGGTCACTATGCAAGAGATTGTTTGACAAGGCCTAAGCAACAAGTGGCAAACATTAATGAAGTCTCAACTCAAAAGGAAGCAGAAGACAACTCTAATGGATTCCTCTTCATATCTACCTTATCAAATAATGTTCCCACGGATAGTGACACCTAGCTAATTGATAGTGGAGCTTCCCGACACATCACAAGCTATCGAGAACATCTTTTGGATTTGGTGGAAAAGGAGTCTAATCTTCAAGTGATCATTGGAGATGATATGCGCTATTCAGTGAAAGGATTTGGTGCTACATCACTCAACCTAGAATCTGGAATTTCGCTTCATCTAAGTGATGTTTTATTCGTGCCAGGAATCAAGAGGAATCTTGTATCTATTTCAGCCTAGAGGACAAGAGATATCAAGTAGCATTTTCAGAAGGGAGAGTTCTTGCATGGTCAAAGAACTCCAGCGTCAAGATTGCTCGTGTGATCGAGAATCGACATGAGAGTTTGTACAAGTTTTCCACTCGTCCAGTTCAAGCTCTTCTACATGACTCTTCAAATTCCAGCGAACTATGGCATAGAAGACTTGGGCATCTACATTTCAGGGCTCTTCCATCATTAGAGAAGATGGTTAAAGGTATTCCTAAACTTAGTCATATACATGATGGTACTTGTAAAGGTTGTGCTATGGGTAAAAACACTAAGAGTCCATTTCATAATAGTGAAAGTAGGTCAAGAAATTTTAGATCTTGTACATTCTGATTTATGTGGTCCAATGTCAATGGCATCCCTAAGTGGATTTTTGTATTATGTAGCTTTCATAGATGAATACTCTAGGAAGACTTGGATTTATTTCTTAAGGTCTAAAGAGTCTGATGAAGTCCTAGGTAGATTTAAAGAGTTTATGGCTCAAGTAGAAAACTTATCTGGAAAGAGAATTAAAGTTTTAAGGTCTGATAATGGAGGTGAATACACCTCTGGTAGCTTTCGTGATTTATGTATTGAGGTAGATATCAAGAGGGAGTTTTGTGTCCCTTACAACCCACAGCAAAATGGGGTTGCAGAAAGAAAGAAAAGATCCATTGTTGAAGTTGCAAAAGCCATGATCCATGATCAAAACCTTCAAACCTTTCTTTGGGCAGAAGCTTCTAGAACAATAGTGTATGTTTAGAATGGATGTCCTCATTGGATATTGCAAAATATGACTCCAAAAGAAGCCTTTTCAGGGATTAAGCCTGATGTCAGTCGCTTGAGGATCTTTGGTTGTCCAATGTATGTTGCATTCAGAAAATCTAAAGGTTCATGCATGGAGATAGATGATGAAGATCAAGAGACTCCTCAAAACGTGGGCGTTGATCATACTGCTGAGATTCAGAGGGAGTCTTCAGAACCTGAAGTAAATGATGATCCAGTTGAGCCTTTGGATCCTACTGATGGGCCTAGAGATATTATTGTGAATCGAAAGAGACCTCCGTGGGCAAGGAACACTATGTAGGAGGCAGATAAATTGGCAACTCCTAGAGACACATTCAGAGAAAGTAAAAGACTACAAAAATTCTCTAGCTATGTTGCATTGATGTGTAATATTATTGAGACTGAACCTTCCAGTGTTGAGGAAGCCTCAAATCAACAAGTATGGAAAGATGCTATGGATGAAGAATATCAATCAATTCTTAAGAATGATGTTTGGGATATTATACCTAGACCTAAAGGAAAGTCAGTTGTATCTTCCAAGTGGCTATTCAAGATTAAGCATGTAGCTAATGGAAGCATTGAGAAGTACAAGGCTAGATTTGTGGCACGTGGTTTCTCTCAGAAAGAAGGAATAGACTATGAAGAAACATTTGCTCCAGTTGCTTGGTATACTTCCATCAGGACCATCATTGCTATTGCAGCAACTAAGGGATGGAAGCTACATCAAATGGATGTGAATACAAGTTTTCTCAATGGTGTAATTGAAGAAGAGGTCTACATTGAGCAACCTGAAGGCTTCACGATTCATGGGAAAGAGTCTCATATATGCAAATTGAAGAAAGCATTATATGGTCTTAAGCAAGCTCCTCATGCATGGTATGAAAGAATTGACAGATACTTGGTGAGTTTGGGTTTCTATAAGAATGATGTTGATCTGAATCTTTACTTCAAGATATTCAATGGTGAAGTTTTAATCTTGGTCCTATATGTTGATGACTTATTTCTTACCACGGAAGAACATCTCATCTTTAGATGCAAGGAGTTGACTTCAGAATTTGAGATGAAGGACCTAGTGTTAGTTTTATGTTAAACTTACCAATCAAATTGACAGTAAAGAACAAGAAAACACAAATGCACACAAAACACAATGATACCCTGGGAAAACCTCTCTCTTGGAGGAAAAACCTAGCAACAAAGATCTCAGATCTGATTTGATTAAGCAGCTTACAAGTTTACCCTTCTAAGGCATAAATCAACTATAGCAAAACTTATCTTAATCTAGAAGTCAAGGTGATGTGCAGATCGCTGTCAAACTTAGACAGCCTTTGGGCAGCCTTGACATGCTCCAGCAGACCTAAGGCAAATTCGGCAGCCCAGAAGATCTTCACCCAACCTAGTAGACAAATCGCTGACTCATAAGCACAATTCGATGAAATTCGCTGTTGTAGACAATTTGCATAAGGTAGAGGGATGAATCTACTTTAGTTCATTGCCTTGATGATTTTCGCATTGTATTCACTACTTCAGATAAGCATTCATTGCCCTAGAGTGCAGCTCCAGATTTGCTGAAGGAAATTGCAGATCACATACAATAGAAGTTCGCTAACCTTGCAGAGGTAATTCGCTAAGTGTGAATATGTTATATTGATGCTTGCATTGCCTTGAATATATATGAGCTTTTACATCTTATTTTACTTAGGCCGGCCTTTACAATAAATTTATAAGGCATCTAAAGTTGGCGCCCAAACTAGGGCCTGACCCATAATAATTACAAGTTACATATTATAGGGTCAGCCCTATCACATCAACAAGTTACATTTTACATATTATAAATTATATCACCCATTTAGGGCCCAGCATGAATCACAAGTTACAATGCCCATTTAGGGCCAGACCAAATTACAAGTTACACAAGTTGAGTGCCCAAATAGGGCATGCCCTTTAACATTCACAAGCTACATAATATAATCACATAAGTAGGCCCATTAAACATTTACCAAGCTAGGTCAGCCCAATCAAGGGATACGAACTAGCTACATTTCAATAGGACTCATGCATTTCTTTCTAGGTTTGGAAGTATGGCAAAGGCCTAATAAAATCATCTTGAGTCAAGGAAAATACACCATTGACATCTTGAAGAGATTTGGAATGTTAGATTGCAAGTCTATGTCTACACTTATGGAAACTAACTTGAAGAAGTTGAGTGAATCTGCGGCTAGTTCAGATCTTGTGGATCCTACTATGTATAGACAGTTGATTGGATCCTTGATGTATCTAGTTAACACTAGACCGGATATTTGCTATGCAATGAGTGCACTTAGTCAGTTCATGTGTGAACCAAGACAGATACATCTAGTTGAAGCCAAGCATATCTTGAAAAACTTGCGTGGCACAATTGGATATGGCTTGAAATACTCTTCTAGTGTGGACCTAAATCTACAAGGCTAATTTGATTCTAATTGGGCAAGGAGTGTTACTGATCGGAAGAGCACCTCTAGTTGTTACTTCAGGTTTGGGATCTACCACGATTTCTTGGTGTAGCAGGAAGCAATCTTCAGTGGCATTGAGCACCGCAAAGGCAGAAATACATTGCAGCATGTGTGGCAGCTCACGAAGCTATGGCTTCAAAAGCTCCTTGCAGGATTGTTTGGACAATCGTTGGAGCCTACAGTTATTCATTGTGATAACCAAGGTTGTGTAAAGCTTTCTGTCAATCCTATGTTTCATGACAAAACCAAGCATGTGGAGATCAAATATCACTATATTAGAGATATGGTGCAAAGAAATGCTATTCAGTTGAGGTACATTAGCACTAATAATCAGACGGGCGATATTCTCACCAAGCCTCTTGCCAGAGTGAAGTTTGTGCATTTTCGAGACAAGCTTGGAGTTGTAGAGAATGAAGCCCTAGCTGAGAGGTAGTCTCAACATCAGTAATTTCTTGAGATGTACTATAATGCATTCTTCTTTGTGAGAGAGAAGTTTGAGGTGCAAGCCCTTGTTAATGCATCCTTCTCTGTGAGAGAGAACTTTGAGGTGAAAGCCCTTGTTCCACCCTTTGGGAGTAGCCATGGTGGATGTCATGTTGAGAGACTCCATGACTTACCACTTGTGTTTATTCACCCTCTAGCAGTAGCCATGGTGAATGTCATGATGAGATGACGACATCACATTGAGTAACTTCGCGATGAGCACTTGTGTTCATTTGCATTTCCATTCATTGGAGTAGCCATGATGGACCCACACTCTGGGAGTAGCCATGGTGGATATCACTACAGAGATCAAGAAGGATTCCTCCCTAGCTAAGAGGGAGTGTTAATGATAATATAGCTATGGTCGGATTCCTTCAGGCCGACATAGACTACATAAATGTTTAATTGGCCTATCAGCCTTAGACATTTATATATACCAATTTATTAAATATAAAAGATAAAATTAAAATGTCGACTAAGCAAATTCGATTTGCTTATGTTAATAATCATTTAATTATTGGAGTAGACTTGGAAGTCCGCCACCCCTTGGTTTAGATTGAATTGTTTTGGGACTGTGTCGTTCCTTGGTGAGGGGCACCTCCGATAGATATAAAGGAAGAACAAACCTTCCTCTCTTGGCATCAAACCAATATACATACAGCAGATCGACATCCTTCAACAGTCAGACATCCTTCAACAGTCAGACATCCTTCAGCAGACCGATTCATTCCTTCAGCAGATAATATTCCTCCTTCAGCAGATCGTATTCACATATCAGTAGATCGAACATATATATAAGTCAGACTGGAGATTATATACCATACTTTGGCAGTTCACATAACCTACAGCAGTTTGAATTGCATACACTGCAATCTAGGGTGAATCGATTTAATCATATAGCTTCAAAGTGTGAAGCGATTTTGTAAAGACATCTTGCTATCTTGTCTAATATAATAAAAGACATTTGTTGTTGGGTTTTTCACCTTCAAGTTGGAAGGTTTTCCCAAGGTATATGCTGAGCAATTGTGTCTGAATTATCTTACATCTGAATTTTATAATCTGATCATTAAATTTGACACACCCAACATTGAGAGGGTGTGAGGAAATGGGTTCGTTCCCCCGTGGGCCTTTTTAACTGGTGCAAGTGAGTTTTTGCCACAGTCTCACCAAGTATCTAACAAATACTCGCCAAAAAATCAGTGAGAGTCTTGGCAAGTAAATGTTTCAAAAACTCGTCACGTGTTTGACCCAGCAAGTACTCGACAAGCATGCCTTATATGGGTATATGTATGTGTGTTAAGAGCAAGCATTAGGAAGAGTGAAAGCAAGATCAAGAGGAAACGAAAGTGTCAATTCTTCGTGGAACGCTAAAAAACTATGTAGCCCTCATCGTTTACATTGGTTAGACTCTTTAGCTTGACTATTAATTTTCTGAGGATGAAGATTTGATTGGAAATAGTAAGGACTTGGTTTTGCAAAATAGTGATAAAATCACGTCAATGGCATTGCCCCTCAACTTTGTTGGGGGCACTGACCTTGCTAGGGGTTCCAACCCCAAACACCTGCAAGGGGCACTAACCCTTGACCCTTTTGAGAACTCTATCCCCACCCACTACCATCTTGTTGCCATCCCCAAATCTAGGCCATTGGTCCCCTATCCCCATCTGCACATCCCCTTGCTCCAAGACTCCATTGAACATAGCTAATAAGTAATGACTCAAATTTTATAACATAAAATATTAAAATGAGAAATCATCATAGATATAAATTGCTTGATCAATTTTATGACCACAACTGAATATAGCAGTCATAAATTGTTAAAAATAAAAAGATGGTGTCAAAAGTTTAGATTACTAAAATTGAGTCAAGGAAAGATCCAAAGGCCGATAGCCCTAGTTGTTTGCTCCTTATTTATAACACCTAGCTCAATATTATTTAGGTTAAGGGCACGTTGAGGGTACCAAAAGTATCCATTCACAAAAAAATCAATTGAAGCACCTCCCACAATCAACTCAATCAAAATCTTCTCTAGAAACATCCTTACTCATGCTTCCAAACCCTAATGAAGAAAAAGTTAATTGTAGGGCATAAACATTCAACTTGTCCTTTGCAAAATGGTCATATGGTGAAGATTTATACATGAAAAAAATATGTTTTTCTTTTCTAACTCCAAGATATCTCTCCTTATGGAAAGAAAGAACCATGAGTGCTTCAATTCCTTTAGGAAATACAGAGCTTGTGAGATCAAAAAGAAAGCCAAGTATAATAACTTCCATTTGGAGAACAAAGAGCCATAATATTTGCTTTTGTAAAATTGACCCCATCAAAGCCACCTTAGACATTATCAAATCAATGGTAATGTTCCAAGGTCTCATTTTGTAAAGTTGGAAATTGCTTTATTTGCTATCTCCAACTTATGTTTTTGCGCTCATTTTAGTGCTTATTTCCCTAGTATATTTTAATTCCATACATGTTCTTAGCCATCTTGATGATCATAGAAAGATTCTGCATACTCCATAGACCATAAGAAACCATGCCTAGACACTCCATAAGCTTTCATGTGTAGAACTCTCAAGGTCACTAGCACTCACGAGGACAGTAATGCCTATGACCCGTATTTGAAAAAGTATAAGTTCACTCCCATTCATGCCTAATTCTTAATATTTTTTTAATGGTCATTCCTCTAAAAAAGTAGGGTATTTTAATGTCCAATTGGAAAAGTTAGTATCTATGTTAAGTGGCATTTCGGAGACACAGAGTGCAAGTCAACAAGGGACACATTTTGGGATAACAATCTAGGGGCCATTTTTTGGGTATGCCAAGGGGCGGCAATGTGTGTGTGTGTATATATATATATTATATACATGTATATATATAATATACATGTGTATATATACATGTATATATAGGTCAATGTATACATATATGTATATATATCAGAGAAACAGGAATCGCCCAAAATCGTCGAGTTTGGGCGATTTTGAGTCAAGTCATGCTCGATGAGTCCAGTGGGCTTGGACTCGGACTCGGACGAGTTTGGGTCAAAAAATCGCCCAAAATCGCTGAGTTTGGCGAGTCCCAACTCCCAAAATCGGTCAGTGGCATGTAACTTTAAGTTAAAAAAAAAACACTACTTCTCATATGTTTTGAATTGATTTTTTTGGTTTATATTATGCTTTGAGCCTAAAAGTGAACTTCATTTATTCATTTGGCAAAATAGGAGGAGAAAGGTGAGTTGTGAGGAGAAACAATAGAAAAATAACACCCGTCGCCTGTACAAAATAATAAAAGTCTTTTGGCCTCGCGGGGCGCTGCCCCTCGACCTCGCAAGGGACGTTGCCCCTTGACCCCAACTTGGGGGCGTGTTGATGTGTTTTTCATGCACATGCGAACACAGAATAAAATACCAAGGTATCTTATCCTCTCTTGAACAAAGTTATCTGAATGCTGAAGATTTGCCTAAGGATCAATCGAAATAACTCCAAGGTTCTTATATGTAGGGTCTCTCCGTGTGGATAAGCTCAATTTGGTCTGATGTGATTATGCTGGAATCACGAGGGGACTTACACTTGAATGCCTGAGCGTCTGATTTGCTGGAACTTAAATCTTATCTAATGGCTGAAAGAATAAAGAAATAGAAAAAGGTACAGAGCTCATAAAGTCTACTCTAAGATCTAGCATGCGAGAAGATGGATGAATTGGACTCCTACTGGGCTAGGCCTCACCATCAAACGAAACGATTCAACACCAGCTCAGTGCGATCTTCTAAGGGATGCTTCGAATATGTTCAAATCATTATTGTCAAACACTGATCATCATTCAAGTTAATGCATGAACAATAGACACGTAACGACTTGAGATTAAGCTCATTCTTTGCCAGTTGACCACACAGGGCGCACTTACAATCAGCAAGAGGCTAGTGGTTTGGACTAGGCAGATTCCACGCAAGTGCATTCTGTAACTTCTTTCATTCAATCTAATTAACCATCATCTAAAATGAAGATTCAACAAGAGACCATGCATATTGCAAAGAAATGACACATTTCACCATAACTTCAATGAAAATGGAGTTCATTTACAATTTAGGCAACAATTTCTTGCCTTTTTCTCCTATTCTACTCTAGTTGCTATTCTATTTTACTGACTATTCACTATTGACTAATTTCTAACTATTCACTATTCTCTATTAGCTAACTATTAACCTTTTACAAATGAAGAGCCAGAGCTTTATATAGAGAGCTCTTTACACTTCAATGGCTCTGATTGATTTACAATGAATGGCTAGGATTTCAGGATGAAAACCCTAATTAGGGTTTGTTATAACAAACTCCTTTAGCCAATGATAAAATTACATTTCATGAGAATGGACCAATAGATGTCAGGGGTAGGTGCCTCGAAGTTTGTGTCATCACTGGTGAGTCAGGTACATTGAATCTGGACATGCTGAGGTGGAGCTATCTGACTGAAGAAATAGTGACTGGGACGCCACCTTGTCTGGTACCTGCTCATATCTCTTTTGATACTCAATTTGGTGATGCTAAGAAGCTAACTTTGATTAACTCTTCTGAAACTATCTGCTTCTTCAACGTACCCTTGCACTGACCTTGGTTGATCCTCCTATGTCCTTGATGTACTTGATGAATGATGCACCTCTCCTTGACTCATGTATTTGATGAAGCCTCCTTCTTGATTTTGCATTATGGTGATAGGAAGTCATGGTCAAGTCACCTTCTTTAATAGCTCACTTTGTCTTGAAGTGTTTGTAAGATCCTTCTTTTATAAGATCCTTCTTTTGACATCCTGTGTCTTCTCCATGTGGTAGAATGAGGTCCTTGAGGATATCTTGGTCTATTACGTGCAACTCTTTGAACACTTGAAGTCCTCCAACTTGGAAGCACCTTGAGTCTTCCCTCGCACGTTTAGAGTGTCCTTGATGATGATGGAACTTGAATAGGTCCTCCTTGTCCTAGCCTGATCTTCCTCCATCTTGATTTTGTTGATCTGCAAAACAAACAAAAAGATGATTGAGTATACATAATATATTTATCCTGACATGGCATTTCTTACCTTAAATCATCAATAAGGCGGCATTTGAATCAATTTCCCTTGAAGCTAGGAGGAAAAGACACTTTTTAGAAGAAATTTGCTTATGTGCCTTAGAGAGGGTCAAGAGCGAATATGACATTTGTGTTCAAATTCATCAAGTTTACTCATTTCTACTAGCTCAAACCATGATTATAGGTCCTTAAGGCTTGGATGAGGTCATTCTTCCTTATGCAAAGTTCTTGAACCAAGGATTCTACCCAAACTAGAGGTGAGATGTAGATTTTGAAAGAATTCGCTCCTGTACCTTTGGAAGGGTCAGGAGCGAATTTGATCCTCTAAGCTCAATTCATACTCCTTTTCACTTAGCCTTGTCTTAGACTTGACCTTTCAATCCCTCTCTCCTGAAGACATCATTGATTTGACCCCCAAAAAGTCCTAAAGGAAGGATTTTGCTTTGGACCTTGGCCAAGGACAGGACCTATAATGAAATTCGCTCTGGACCCTCAGGAAGGGTCAAGAGTGAATTTTGCATTTTTGGATAAATTCTTCACATTTTGTTACCACAACTCACTCAAATGCATGCCTAAGGATGTTTCTACGTTCAATCCACCTCAATCAACGCTAGGCTTGACACAAAATTGGGAGCAAAAGAGGTTTCAAGAAAATTTGCTCTGGACCCTTTGGAAGGGTCAAGAGCGAAATTTGTGATTTAGCCTCAATTCTACCATTTACTTTGCTCCAAATCACTTCTCAAGGCAAGACTTAACAATTCTCTCCCAACAATGCCTACAATGCCTTAGGAATCAAGATCTTGATCTCAACAAGGAGCAAAATATAGTTTTTTAGGAAATTTCGCTCTGGACCCTTTGGAAGGGTCAGGAGCTCGGAAAAAATTTCGCTCTGGACCCTTTGGAAGGGTCAGGAGCGAAATTTGTATTTTGACACCATTCTTCTTCTTTTCAAATCTTCCTCTATCATCATCAAATGAATTTGCCCTCAATTTGGCATAAAACAAGATCTTTTTGGGTGCATTAGATGACATAAGGAGTCCTAAGGAATTCGCTCTGGACCCTTTGGAAGTGTCAAGAGCTTGGAAAAAATTTCACTCTGTACCCTTTGGAAGGGTCAGGAGCGAATTTTGTCTTTTGACCTCAAATAAGGAGAAAATAGGTGTTTAAGAAATTTCGCTCTGGACCCTTTAGAAGGGTCAGGAGCGAAATTTGTCTTTAGGCTCAATTCACACTTTTTTTCCTCTCAACTCACCTCAAACTTGACTTATCAAATCTCCTCTTACCATAATCAAGTCAATTCGCCATCTATTTAGCTTAAAACAAGGTCCTTCTAGTGCATTAGGCAAAATAGAGAGTCTTGCTAGGAATTTCGCTCTGGACCCTTTGGAAGGGTCAGGAGCGAAATTTACATTTTGCTTGATCTTCCTTCACAAAACTCCATTTCTCATCCTCTAATCATCAAAAACAAGTCTTTTGCCTTCAAAATTGCTTGGGAATGAGTTAGTTTGTAGGTTTGAGCAAGATATAATGTTTTATGAAGAAATTCGCTCTGGACCCTTTGGAAGGGTCAGGAGCGAATTTGCTCAATTAGGCTCAATTCTCATCCTTTTTCACTCATCTTTGCTTTAGACTTGTCTTTTGAATCCTTTCCTTGCCATGTATGTCCATTGTTTGATGTCCTTAGTGAAGAAATAGGTCTTTTGGGGAATTTCGCTTTGGGCCCTTTGGAAGGGTCAAGAGCTTAGGAAAATTTCGCTCTGGACCCTTTGGAATGGTCAGGAGCGAAATTTGCAATTATGCTCAAATCCTTCACTTTTCATCACTTCACTTTGTTTCACACATCAATACTCTCTCAACCATGCCATGGGGATAAGTTTTATGAGGCAAATTAGGACCAAGAAGGGAGATATAAGGAAATTCGTTGTGAACCCTTTGGAAGGGTCAGGAGCGAAAATTGACATGTTAGTCTCTCTGTCAGGATTCATATATGGAATATAACATTCAAGTATAAGTTATATTCCATATATATTGTCAGGATGTTTGAGAGTGGTTTCGGACCTCCAGGAGTTACAATGCAAAATCTAATTTTTGGAGGATTCTTCAATTTTCCAGACAGTCAAATTTCAGGATCAGGATGACATTCCAGACTTAGCCAAATTTCAGGACATTTGAGGATCAGGATGACATTCCAGACTTAGCCAAATTTTAGGACATTTGAGGATCAGGATGACATTCCAGACTCCTTAAGGTGAATTCACTCTGTCCTTGATGTAAGGGATGGGACCTAGGAGGACATCATGCATTCAACCAAGGTTTGATTTAGCAACTTGAAGTGCGACCGGATAGTACACAAAAAACACCCTAGGAATGATCTAAATAACCCCTAATCACTCAATTGACCTGGCCTCTTGAGGAGATCCACCTGACTCAATCCCTTCAATGCAAAGGCTAAGACACTAAAACGACCAACAACAAAACCAAAAGGGCTAACCCCAGAAAGCAAAAAGTGAGGACATTCAAGTATAAGTTATATTCCATATATATTGTCAGGATGTTTGAGAGTGGTTTCGGACCTCCAGAAGTTATAATGCAAAATCTAATTTTTGGAGGATTCTTCAATTTTCCAAACTTAATCAAATTTCAAGATCAGGATGACATTCCAGACTTAGCCAAATTTCAGGACACTTGAGGATCAAGATGACATTCCAGACTCCTTAAGGCGAATTCGCTATGTCCTTGATGTAAGGGATGGGACCTAGGAGGACATTATGCATTCAACCAAGGTTTGATTTAGCAACTTGAAGTGCGACCGAATAGTACACAAAAAACACCCTAGGAATGATCTAAATAACCCCTACCTGGCCTCTTGAGGAGATCCACCTGACTCAATCCCTTCAATGCAAAGGCTAAGACACTAAAACGACCAACAACAAAACCAAAAGGGCTAACCCCAGAAAGCAAAAAGTGGGGGTCCCCATTTGCAATGGAGCGATGTGTGAAAACGTCACAACAGGGCGCAGCCCCCAAACCCCCATCGTAAACTTCGGGGGGAAATTGCGTCGATAAAAGTAGGGAAATTTTAACCTCTGACTTTGATTAGGCTCCAATTCCATATAACAACATATACTTTCATTTGGTACATCAAGAGTTGGAAAGGAAGAGTTTGCATCTCATTTGATCATATGATGACATGGATTTTTTATTCCATGCGTTTTGTAATATTGTATACGTTTGACAATATTTATATATCTATGTTATTTCCTTCAGCTACAATTTGCGTTTATGCTTATGTGATTGATGTATACTTGTGTATGTAATCAAATTAGCTTCTATTTGATGAGATTATTGTGTCTTTAAGGTGTATTTAATAAAGGGCATGAAAAAAGTTTTAAATCTTTAAAAATCTCTAGATTTCTTGAGTTTTTCACTTTGCCGAGTCTAGCCGAGTTTTGGCTCCCGAGTCCGAGTCCCATTTCTTTGATATATGTGTGTGTGTGTGTGTGTGTGTGTGTGTGAGTATATACATGTATATATATACATGTGCGTGTGTGTGTGGCTAAATTAAGATAGATTTTACATTGAAAAACACCATGTAAATAGTAGCATATAAACTTTCCCAATGTTAAACTTTTTAAACATTTATTTATTACCATATTTGGAAGAAAATTGAATTACCACAATATTTGCTCACTTTTATTTAATGTCATAGACCTTTCCATAGATCATAATTGTTGGTGTTGGAAATAAGCCACACCCGGACCGACGATGGATTGGTCCAAGAGGGGCCAGTAGCTCAGTGGGAGAGCACTCCAGCAGCATATGGAAGGTCCTAGGTTCGAGTCCTAGCTGGTCCATGTTTCAACATAGTATCAGCGCCAGGTCCAGGCTAGGAGCCCCAAGCACACGAGAGGTGTGGCTTAAGGAGGGGTGTTGGTGTTGGGAATAAGCCACACCCAAACCAACGATGGACTGGTCCAAGAGGGGCCAGTAGCTCAGTGGTAGAGCACTCCAGCAACGTATGAAAGGTCTTAGGTTCGATTCCTAGTTGGTCCATGTCTCAACAATAATAGTCAATTTCAAGGTCTTTAATTCTACAATTCATCTTTAGCGTTAGAATCATAATCTTGCCATGGACTAAAAGTTGCAAATTTATGTACCTTCTTTTAATGTCTTTTTAACTGATTGTACAAAGCATATATTTCACATACTCAAATTTTACAAACCAAAAAAAATTGATTTGGCATAAATTCGGCAACAAAAAGAAAGTACCTAAGTTTCTTCAAAAATATTAATTTTATGCAAAATATAGTTACAAAATGTAGCAAATGAGACCATAGGATGTTAAGAAAGTGTTTTCGATCAGATTTGAATAAAAATAGAGTACAAAATCCCATGATCATTAAAATACAATAGCCATCTAATAACTAGTATGAATTCCTCTTCAAATCCACTATAAACTCCAATTTGCTCAAGAATGCTCAAATGTTAGTGTGATCTTTCTTTTGGGCAAACTTAAAAGGGCCAAAAAATGTGTATTTGCAACACCCAAATTGTGTTTCTCCTACATGTTTTTTTGCATTTTTTTAGTGCCTCTTTGCATGGCACAAGTTTTCCACTTGGAATCACAAGTACTCACCCAAGTCAAAGTGTAAAACTCCCTAAAATCTCAATTTTTTGCAAACTCAAGTTAAAGTTAGAAAAAATTGGGGATCAAAAAAAATTCGCAATTATTTATTGAATAGTTAATCTACGATGCAAAGCAATTTGTGTAGGCAAATGACCAAAAGGAGGCACCCATAGTTTGAAGACTCTGCGGGTACTCTATAGAACTCACCAAATTCCCAAGTCTTTGACCTGGCAAAGCCAAGTTGACCAGACTCCCACACCAAGTTTGGTTGAGTCTTGGAGAGCATTCGGTTGAGTCTTGCCTCAAGACACCCGAGTCTTGGGCTTAGACTCTTATACTGCTTGAATATAACAAACATTGTGACTGCAATTTCAAATTTTGAGAATTTGAGGATCATCTAACATGTGTAATGTCTGAATTATGACAAATTGATAGTCAAATTAGACTTTTATGTTGTCTAAATGCATAAATTTCTTTTTTTTTGTATAGTTGTGAGGTTTTTCTTTGCTTAGTTTGAGCCAAGTTTTTGGGTGAGTCCCGAATCTGGGTAAAAATTTTGGGCTATCGAGTCAATTCCGATTCTGTGTTTTCAAACTATGGAGTGACTCCAATAATAGCAAGTCTAGTAGCACACTCCTTAGATATACTCAACACAAATCTCATTTAAATTGCAAATTTTAAACATGAGACTTGGGTTTTGTTACCTATCAAACATGTATCAATGTCAATTATTTTCTCCTTTAGTGTTTTGACAACCTTTCTCTTTACCTTTAGGCATAGGGGATGAAGAGCACAAAAATATACTAAAGGGGGGGGGAATCAGTATATCAACAAATCTTACTTTTTAGAACTTGATTAGATACAATAGAAATATTTTATAAAGATTAATCAACCACACATTGAAGATCTAGCAAGTATGAACACAAAAGAACAAAAGATTTACATGGAAACCCTAGAGGGAGAAAACCATTGCAAAATATTGCTTATATTAATCTTATTTATACAGACTTTGTAGAAACCAACCTACTAGAGGCACAAACCCCTAAGAAACTCCAATTTCTCTAGTTTGCAGGCACCAACCCTAAGAAACTCCGGCAACAACCTCATCAATATGAAGCACCAACTTCACCAATATGAGGCACCAACCTCATCAATATGAAGCACCAACTTCACCAATATGAAGCACCAACCTCACCAATATGAAGCACCAACTTTACCAATAAATTCTGCTATATGTTGATCATCAAACTACCACAAAACTGATCACAATGTCCTTTCTAAAATCTGCTACAAAATCCTCATAATCTTCTCGCCAATTCAAAAATAATTTTCTCATTTATAGTCCTCTCTAAATCTGGTGTGTGTGTGCATATATATATATATATATATATATATATTCTTATTTCTTTTATATATCCTTATGCCTCAATGAAGAGAGGCACCTCTTTGAAAGAGAGAACCTTTTATAAGAACATGACTTTTTGTTACCAATCTATAATGCTGATCCCTGCCTTTGAACACTTTTATTTATCCTCAAATTCTGCCATATACCCTTTTACTCATTAATCTTAATTGCTGCTTCTAAAAACATGATCGACGCCTTTTAAAATATAAGCATAACACAATGATTTTAATTCATAACATAATGATTGCTGCCTAAAATGAATCGCTACCTTTGTTTTGATCCCAGCTTTTAATCATACACTACCTTGTATTTTGTCTTAGTTTATTATTAATAAATATCGCTGCCTTCTCATAATGAATCATTGTCCTTTCTTATAATGAGTTGCACCTTCTTTACTCATCACTTTGTTCATAATCAGATGTACCTTTTAAAGAATAAAGATTCCTTTTTCTTTTTGTCTCATTCTTATTTTGTCTTATTCCCATGTGCTTTTAACCTTGGCTTCTATGACTTTGTCTTATATGATTTTCTTTTGATCGCTGTATATTATATTAATAAGGAGATCGCTGCATTCAATTACATTACATTGCTTGTAACTTTAAATTGCTGTGTAATCTTGAGAAAGCCGACCACCTTGTATGAATTCTTCTAACATGATTGGCCTTTATAACTTTTGTCTTGGGCACCAATAAAATTAGCTTAGCATAATCTTGTCTTCAATCATCTCTGACATCAAACCTTGCCGTAATCAAATCATTATGACATCAATGACAACATTTCAACAAGGGAAATTACAGAAAGAGCTCGATTCAAAATCAAACCTTATTCATCCTATTAGTCTCCATGTTCTACAAATCACAACTTTCCGCGACCTCAACAACTATAAGGAGCAACGGAATAGCCCTATCCACAACACAGGTCAAAGAGTCCCCATTCCCATTTGGAAGGGGCATGAATGACTTTTTCCCCCACAAACCAACCTTGGGATCTGTGTGGTCCTCCAATTGGGGAACAATTTAACCTGCTACTAGTCTTTCATCAACTAAAGAGAAATTAATAAAAATCTTATCCAATCCTTTAAAAGAGTCCTCAATCTCTATATTAAGAACCTATTCCCTTCAACTAATGCTCTGGATAAATATTGTTATTTTTCTCTTTCACCACAAATGGGTACGAGTTTATCATGTGCCTAAACGTTGATAATTTCTAACAAAAGAGAAGAGTTTTCATACTATATACATTAATTCTAGCAACCCACCTTTGGTTCCAATGTGATGGAAATAGGGAGCATCATATCTATAGCAACATTCATGCAACACCAAGTAAAAACCAATCTAATTCTATAATTGGTGGTGTCAAAGATAGAAACTGCCCAAACAATTTAGCTATGCCTGCAATATGTTCCTCATCCCAATACTCCAAAGGCAGATCATGGAGGAGCGTCCAAGCGGAGGCCAAAGAGCATAGGTCAACATCCAAATCAAAGCATAGTTTCCACATGCAAAATGAAAGGTTAGTTTTCCCCATAAACCAAGGATCTCTAACCAAGATCCTAGTACAATAATGTTTCAAGGAAAATGAAAAGAGAAACAACCCTTTGGAAAGGGCACTCACATCCACATTTCCTTTTATTTTCACTTGTTGGATAACTATCGACAAACCATGCCAATATTTAAAGAATGCCAAAAAACATCCGAACCAAAGCTCTATCCATTCTAAAGAACAATCTATCAATCTAATGGTTGAGGAGGGCATTGTTGAGATGGATAGCTTCGGTCGGATCGTACAGGGCCAGCTATACCATCAAAATGTGTGAAGGGCCTTTTTGGCCTTCCACATTTCAATATGTTCGATTTATATGTGTCCGATTTTCATATTGAAACCGTTGGATCAACCACCTTGGAAGACGTGTAATTATAATGTAATCTTTCTCTAACAAAAAGACGTGTTGGTTAAGATATATTCGATCACTAATGAAGAGGCATAATTGTTAACTAGAAGTTGACTCTTGAAGGATCGTGTTGTTTGGCATCACCAATACGTGGGTATATAGTTTGTGTTCCCCTTCTCTTCCAAGGCAATCGAATCAACATTACAGCAGTCCAACTTTCCTCTATCTTCAGCAGATCGTGTTCCTTCTCTTGCAGATCGGAGTGCATACATTCTACAGCAGTTCACATCATCCATTCTGCTGTCCATTGATATTCATCTACAGCAGCTAGTGAATTCACCAAGGAAGACCGAGTCTTACAGCAGATCGTAGATTCTGTGTTGTGGATTGTTATCATTCCTATATAGCTTCAAGAGTGAAGCCAATTTATTGTAAAGACATCTATTATATTGATAAATACACTAAGGAACATTATTGCTGGGTTTTTCACCTTCAAGAGGAAGGTTTTCCCAAGATAATATCGATGCATTTGTGTTTGATTCATTGCCTATCTAATCTGATCATAAAACTTAACATGGTATTAGAGCCCCGGTGAAAGAAGATCGTGATCAGATTCTCTACAACTTCTAAGTATTCTGTCCTCTCTCTCTCCGTCGAGTAGTATCTCTAAGTCTCGAAAATGGTGAACAGTCTTAAAGCCGAAGATAGGCTTAAAGGCGAATCTAACTTCACCTCATGGAAGTTTAGAGCGCTCATTGCACTTGAAGAAAATGATCTTCAATTCGTGGAGGAAAAGGATTTATCCGAACCTAAAGATCATGAGGAGAAGCTTCAGTTCAAGAAAACTAACATCAAAGCAAAGAAGATATTAATCAACTTCGTGAGGGATCACTTGGTGCATCTCATCTCCAAGATGACAACTGCGAGAGATATGTTCAAAAACTTGGAAGATTTATATGAGGTTTCCAAACATGCTTCTTCGGTGATACCTGTGTGTGTACAGCGTCGAGGAACAACCCTATGGCGTGAAACGGCGTGTAAAAAGCATTGTGTCACAGGATCAAAAATTCATGAATTCTGTCAGACAAGACTGCAGCCCAGTTGTACGCCATCCCATTCCTCATTCCATTCATAAGTGCAATCATGGGTACCGCTGTGTCTGATGCCCTACTGGCTCCAGTAAGTCTTCTTTTCATAACATCTAGCAAACACTGCCATTCACCTGGCACATATGATTTTTTTAATCCTCTCCCCTTTGGTGCCTTAATCGCTACCCATTCCTGGTCTGAAAGATCACTTCGACACATCAGTTGTAGAAGTTGTTCCTTCCTTTCTGGCGACATGTTAGTGGCATTCTTGTCCACTTTCTTTCTCTCATCTGGTATGCCAAAGACCCTCGCAAAATCGTCGGGTGCAAATGAGACGATCACAATGCTTTGCTGGTAAGAGAATGTCGATGCCCTCATCGCGCTATCATATGTGGCTACCATCATTCACAGACATGATTCGAAATCCCTAATCACAAAGATGGGCATTTAAATTGCCCAATGTACCCGTGCTTTCCTAAGAGATTCCTTAATCACATTACTATTTGGGGTCTCCACCCACCAAGTTTTGCATACACTTCCACTTAATCCTTCAAATGTAACATTGTCAGGTGTGATTTTTACTGGCATTGGCTTCTTTTTGCCCTTTCCTGTATCTGTTGATCCTGCAATTTTCACTCCAAACTACAAATACTCGCTTGCCCTTGTCCCTGCCTGTCGTGCTTTCTTCTGCCATTTTCCTTGACTTAGACGGTTGGTCTAACTGCTGCAACAGTTTTCGCTAGTCCAGCTTCCCCAATCTTGGTTTTCCTAATTCCATCAATTTGTTTTAACTGCCAAGACCAACACTTAAATATTTTCAAATACCATTATTTCCTACCTTGTACGGCAATTTATCTCTGCTGCTCTCTACTCTGTATTGCACATCATACAACCTCCCACGCACTATGTACGGTCTACTTGCTTTATGATTCGCTGGTGTACGGATTGTACCCTTCAAAATGTACTAAAAAATGCTCACAATCCTACCGTACGGAATTTTGTTTCCGGCAACCGTACGAAACCTCCTGGCAATGTATGGATTTTGAATGATTGTACGGACTCCTCTCCTCCAACTACTGTACGGATTTCTTGTGTTCCCCTTGACCGTACCAATTTCCCTGTCTATGTGACCGTACGTATTTCCTTCTCCACTTTGACCATACGCCTTCTTCTGATCACCTGTGCATGTACGAATTTTACACTTGCCTATGGAATTGTTGTTCGCATGTACAAAATTCTTCAATGCACCACTAACGCGATGTACAGCTCGATAAACTGTTGCTTCGTATGGTTTTCGTCGTACCCCTTCGTCCATATGGATTGTGATCCTGTCACCGTATGGATCAACTTTCACCATCACCGTTGTCCGTACGGATTAACCTTCGGTCACTTCAACATGGTCGTACAGAATATATGCCTCGACTTGCCACCACTGTACGGTTTGCACGGATTTGTGATTGCACTCTTGTACAGATTTTATCCTTCTCTGCTTGGATGGGTTGACCGTACGGTTTCTGTCCTTTCATTAGTATGGTTGCAATACTTGACCGTATGGTGCGTTTTCTATCTTTTTTTCTGTTTTTTTTAATTTAATTTAATTTAGGTTTTTTTTTTGTTTTGTTTTTTTTTGGACTAAAAAAAAAATGATTACCTTCTTGAATTGTCCTGCACCTCTGGGCAAACTAGGTCCTTTCCGCTGCTGCCTGCGGTGGTAGACTTTTAATTTCGACCCATTTACTGTCTCCTTCATTGGTTGGTCGTCCAATGTGGACAACTTAATTGCTCCATTCTCAGCTACTTCACAGATTTTATATGGCCCCAGACATCTGACCTTGAACTTTCCAAGTTTGATCTCATTCTGCCCATTATACTTCAGCACCCACTGACCTGGACGGAACTCCATGCGTCGGATGTGCTTATCATGCCAAAATTTTCATCGCTTTTGAGCGGCTTCGATGGCCCATTGGGCCATCATCCTTTGTTCGTCAAACTTGCCCAATGCGTACAGTCACTCCCGCAAGCTCTCCATATCTCCTAGCCAGTTCTCAATTGCGATCCTTAGAATCAAGACCATGAACTTTGTTGGGACAATGGCCTCTTGGTCGTACATTAACTGAAAAGGTGTCTGGCTTGTCGTGACTTTGTAGGTGGTCCTATATGCCCATAGTACGGATGGCAACTTCTCTTCCAAATCTTCCTGTTCAACTCCGCAGGACTTATAGATCACAGACACCATTATTTTATTAGTGGCCTCGGCCTTCCCATTGGCCCTCGAGTAGTACGAGCTTGACAAGGAATGAAAAATCTTGAATTCCATCGTAAGCAGCTTGACTACATGGTTCACAAAGTGCCCACCACGATCACTCATCAGTTGGATTGGGATGTTGTACCTTGTGATGATCTACTCATAAATGAACTTGGCTATACTCAAAGTTGAGTTATCCAGCAGTGCTCGTGCCTCAACCCACTTGGTAAGGTATTTTGTCGCCACCACAATGTAATGACATCTCCGTGTTTTGCTGGCCTTCAAGGGTCCAATGAAATCCAAACCCCAGTGTTCAAACAACTCCTGGGCATGGGATGGATTGAGGGGCATAAAGTCCTACTTCAATGGTTTTCCAGCCCTCTAGCAAGTATCACAGCCCACCACCCATTCCCGTGCATCATTATACAAGGTGGGCCACCATAGTCAGGCTAGCAATACTTTGCATGCGATGGTGTCTGGACCCATGTGGCCTCCTGCGGGCCCTTCATGTGCTTCCCGGAGCACTCCTAGAATCTCTTCTTCCATCACACACCTTCTGAGGATTTGGTCGGGTCCCATTTTGTACAGCAACCCATTAATTAGCTAGAATGTCCTGCTTCTCAAGACCAACTTCCTTCTCTCACTCGATAACATCTCGGCTGGGAACCGAGAGGTGGACAAGTATTCCCCAATGTTTGCATACCACGAAGGTAGTGCCGCAATTTGGAACAGATGTTCGTCAGGAAAGTCATCATTGACTCCCTCCGGCGGCTCTCCTGACTTAATCCGGGACAACTAATCAGCGATCACATGGCTCTTGCCTGGCCGTACAATTATTGTGAATGTAAACTCTTGAAGGAGTAGTAGCCATTTGCTTATTCTGCCTTGGATGATGGGTTTATTAACTAGGTACATCAATGCCTAGTGATCCACATAGAAAGTGAAAGGTGTTGCCAGCAAGTAGTGCCGAAATTTTTGTACGGCATAGACCATTCCGATGGCTTCTCTCTCGACAGTACTATAATCCTTCTTAGCTTTCGACAACAAGCGACTCGCAAAATAGATGGGATGGTCCAGCCCATGTCCCCCTTCCTATGCTAGCATAGCCCCAATGGCATAGTTCGAGGCATCCACGTGTACGTGGAATTCTTGATCCCAGTTTCGACAGGCCAGAATGGGTGCGACCACTAGTCTCCTCTTGAGTTCCTCAAATGCTTCCCCCTATGTCGGTCCCCATATGTATGGTTCGCCCTTCCGTGTCAGTTTGTCCAATGGGAATGAAAGTTGAGCAAAGTTCTTAATGAACTTCCTGTAGTATCCTATATGTCCCAAGAAGGACTTTACTCCCATTACATCAATGGACGACTCCATCTCCACAATTACCCGTACCTTATCCGGGTCAATTTTTAATCCAGCTTTACAAACAATATGGCCCAACAACTTTCCTTGGCATTTGTGCTTATTCACCCTCTGGAAGTAGCCATGGTGGATGTCACTATGTGACTCAGATATCGAGAAGGATTCCTCCCTAGCTAAGAGGGAGTGTTGATGGATAGCTTCGATCGGATTCTACAGGGCCGACTATACCATCAAAATGTGTGAAGGGCCTTTTCAGCCTTACACATTTAAATATGTTCGATTTATATGTGTCCGATTTTCATATTGAAACCGTTGGATCAACCACCTTGGAAGACGTGTAATTATAATGTAATCTTTCTCTAACAAAAAGACGTGTTGGTTAAGATATATCCGATCACTAATGAAGAGGCATAATTGTTAACTAGAAGCCGACTCTTGAAGGATCGTGTTGTTTGGCATCACCAATACGTGGGTATATTTGTGTTCCCCTTCTCTTCCAAGGCAATCGAATCAACATTACAGCAGTCCGACTTTCCTCTATCTTCAGCAGATCGTGTTCCTTCTCTTGCAGATCGGAGTGCATACATTCTACAGCAGTTCACATCATTCATTCTGCCATCCATTGATATTCATCTACAGCAGTTAGTGAATTCACCAAGGAAGACCGAGTCTTACGCAGATCGTAGATTCTGTATTGTGGATTGTTATCATTCCTATATAGCTTCAAGAGTGAAGCCAATTTATTGTAAAGGCATCTACTATATTGATAAATACAATAAGGAACATTATTGCTGGGTTTTTCACCTTCAAGAGGAAGGTTTTCCCAGGATAATATTGGTGCAATTGTGTTTGATTTGTTGCCTATCTAATCTGATCATAAAACTTAACAGGCATAAGTGATTTGAGAAAATCTTCCCACATTTAGGGCCTCGATTACCATTAAATCCAAGCTTTTCCATAACCAATCCACCTTCCAATGCCAACAAAGAACCATGTGGGAACAAGGACTTGACAAGCATGGAGAAGGATCCTCCATTCTACAAGAATTCTACTATAGCAAGGGATTCCCGACCAAACCAAGGAGCACTCATTTCAAAGCATATAGGTTGAGCCTCCTGCAATTTTTGTTACCCATATTACATTGTTGCTACGCTAATACTACACCACTACAGTGCACCTAATACACAACTACATTTGTCAAGTTCTAGAAAAGTCACCTAACAATGCCCAGATTCACTAGAAAGCTTCTCCTAGGTCTATTCAACCCATTTTTAGTCTTAGATTCCAAAAACACCAAGAGCAAATATCCTATTTCCTTATTTTGTTTTAATAATCAATTTCTATTTATCCCACCATTATGAAATATTCTCCATTCTCCAACTCATTGTACTTGTTGCATATAAATCAGATAAGTAGCTTAATGCGACCCAAGTATGTCAGAAGCAGTTTCACCTTCAAGAACTTGAGAGGGCTGCCACTATGGTCTCCTTGGTTCTCTGCTATAATATCTCCGTTCACTTTCACTCATAGACACAAGCTGGTAGGAAAACCAGCTATGATACCATTGTAAAAAGCCCTTCTATGATTACCCTGAATTTTGCCCACAAACTACTGTTTTGTTGCTTGTAAATCAGTTCAATATTGTTGTTTAAGTTTATTTGGTTTTCAAATTTGCAGGTGTATCATGTTTACCAACTGGATGCATTTACCATCAGTATTGCCTTATCATTTCATTCATTTAAACAATAAAACAGTACATATGATTGTTTTGCAATTTAATCAATACCAAGCACAACACCATAGAAATGAAATCACCCTGACCTTTTGTATTTACAACAAATATATGAAGAAAATCAGATTAAAATTGATAGCAGAAAGGAGTGAAAGTGTGCCTGCGTTTGAAGGCACAAGGCACAACAATAACCATAAGATATTCACAATCCAAAGAGACTCCTACATTTCAATATCAGCAGCTTGCTACAAGGAAAAGAGGCTGCACCAAGAAGAAATAAGTCCCCACGCATTACTTTAAACCAGAGAAACGAAAATCGCCAGAAAATCGCCAGACTCTGCGAGTCCGAGTCCGAGACATGCTTGCCGAGTCTCTGGGACTCGGACTCGTCCGAGTCTGGCGAGCAAACTCGCTAGACTCGCCGAGCTGGCGAGTTCGGCGAGTCCAATGCCTGAAACTCGGCTACTAGCTGGGTTACGTAAAATGACAAAAAAAAACATTTTAAAAAAACTTTTTACAATGAATGGTCCCGTCTTTGTTCACTACAACCTCCGCTTGAGAATGAGAAAAATTAGAGTTACAACATGTCAGCAAATAGAAAAATAACACCCAAGGCCTCGACCCCGCCCTGTATCGCGACAGGGAGCGCGCAAGGGGCGCTGCCCCCAAACCCCCGTCGAAAAATATGGGGGGAAACTGTGTTGATAGAAGTAGGGAAAATTTAACCTCCGAGTTTGACAATGATTGGATCGACCAGGTAGATATAGAGCCTAAGACTATAGCCATGGCAGAGGAGGAGCAAAGAGCACAAGCACAGATAGGAGATTCAGAGGCAGATAGTGACACGGATGTTCCTGATGTTGGTGAGCATGGCATGGTGTCTCGGGGAGCGACTATGGCTGTCGAATCATCCAGGACCTACCTTAGACACCTTCGCAGGGGGTCGGAGCCGGAGGGTGCAGCCATGCTAGCTCCTCTGAGCCATAGGCTTGTAGTTGTATTTACCTTTGGTATTTGTATGAAACATTTGATGATGATCATATGATGACATGCATTTTTTATTCCATGAGTTTTGTAATATTGTATACATTTGACAATATTTATATATCTATGTTTGTTATTTCCTTCAGCTACAATTTGCATTTATGCTTATGTGATTGATGTATACTTGTGTATGTAATCAAATGAGCCAAGTTTGATGATGTTATTGTGTCGTTAAGGTGTATTCAATAAAGGGTCCCTGAAACAAGTTTTAAATCTTTAAAAATCTCTAAATTTCTTGAGTTTTTCACTTTCCCGAGTCCAACCGAGTTTGAAGCCGAGTCTAACTCCAAGTCCGATTCGGCCTTGCCGAGTCCGAGACTCGTTTCTTTGCTTTAAACCTATGCCTCGAAAGAAATAGACCTGCTGCAAATTCAGGAATCGCATCCAACACAAGGTATTCGCCACTCTTAAGATATTCTCTGCCGATATTATGGGATATGTCTCAAGAGAGACTTGCACACAACAAAAAGGAATACACCAAGCTATAAGTTGCACCAAGCCCAATGATACTCGTGCCAACCCAAAGAAATAGTGCAGCTAGCAAACTGAAACCGCCACATCAAAAATAAGCTCATGATTTTAATATTTTAATCACCACATAAAGCTCCAAGCAAGGCATCCATGAAATAAGGCTACAATATAAATTGAACCACTGGAAATTTGTCTCTAAAGAGACTTCACAAATTTGCCTGAATCCAATTATGCATATGATGAAATACCTAAATGATATCTCCAAATCTGGCTAGGGCAAATAGTTTCACTATCAAAACCAGCTATCCCTTAGGGTTTTCATCCTAGGGTTACGAGCTCCAAGAAGCTCTCCAAATCAGAATAAGAAAAATAACCAAGTGTTATGACCATTTCACACATCACCCCATCAGAAATGGAGATCCCCTCTTTTGCTTGCAGTCTTAGGTCTGAGATAGGTTTGGTAGCAGTCTGATTCTTTAGTTCAAGTAGAGTCGAGTCAGTTATCTCTCAAGGCCTTAGCAATGAACGATTTGTGATGATCATTTCATTTGATCATCAGCATTATATGCCTTCAAAATCAGAGATAGAATTTTGAGTCTAAGTACAACAGTTGTCAAACGAAGTGGAATGCTCAAGGAGAGGTAGTCAGGACATGAAACAATGATAAATGAACCTTGTCAAGTCCTGGAGATGAATGACGCAAATCAATGAAACAACAAAATGGAAGGGATGAAGTCACTTCTAGTGACCCTTCAAAACTCCAACCAGCTTCACTATCACTTCCAATGACACCTAGATCTCCAACCTGCCTCTATGACCACTGCCAGTTGGTGGCCAAATCTCCGACTGGCTTGGTGTGCTTTCTAGTTGCTGGTCCAAAGTCCAATCAGGTTGAAAGACTCATATATTTGCTAAGATCATCAGTTCTTGAAGTCAATGCCTTAGAGTTTATCATGTTTGAGATGGATGAAGTTGCAGAGGATAAGCGGAAGCATGATGCTAAGTAAGCAAGTTGCACTCACACTTTAGTGTCACTTCCACTTGATCCCAAAATCCCCGATCAGCTCATAAACCCTGTCAGTTGGAGTCAAAAAGCCCAAACTAATTGCATCATATCATTTCCAGTTCAAGGCAAAATCCACAACTTTCAGAGGAGACTTCCAATGAGGAGTGAAAACCACAATCACTGTCAATGCACCCCCAAATCCCCAATCACACCAAATCCCCAACCATGGCAATAGCACTTCCAGTTGGCCTTGAAAAGTCTAGCCTAATGTGTGAAAGAGAGCAATTTCAAATAATCATAAAATAAGGAATCAAAGATGTTGAAAGGATGTAGACAACAAAGGTTGGAAGCCTTCACTTCCATTCAAGGACTATAAACACGAACAAAGCACTGCCAGTGCCTATCCAAAAGCTCGACCCTCTTTATAAGATTGCCAGTGAAGGATGAAAAGTCCAATCACCTAAGAGCACTTCCAGTCCCACCCAAGATACGCGAACTTCAAGTTCACCTCCAAATCGACGAACTTCCACTTGGAGGTAAAAATCACGACCTCCCTATGATCACTTCTTGTGACCCCCAAGATCCACAAACTTCCACTTGGAGGTAAAAATCGTCATCTCCCTATGTATAGCTAGTTCACCTCCAAATCCACGAAAAGGATAAGACGTGAGTTTGAGCGCTAAATGTGAGAAGGGGGAGCCTAATTAAAGGTAAATGTTTCAATTCAAAATATTAAGAGAAAAAACAAAGTCGGCCTTCTTATGCATTGGAAAATGAAATAACAAAAAATTAAATAAGTAAAACAAGTTGGCCTAGTTGGATCAAAGGATGCATCCTTTCAAATAGATATAAAGGATGGGTTGATCATTGCATTGATCAACCATCATTTGCACAGCAAATTTCCCCTTCAAAATCAGCAATTTGACAAAACAAAACAAGCAAGATTCAGCGAATTCACAAATCAGAACAGCAGACCCATAGTCAATTTGCAGAAAATAAGGATAATTTTGCCAAATTAAGGGCTGATTAGTGATTACCAGTGAGATAAATATCCATCTGCAGGTCTGCATTGAGTTTTGCGGTCATTTTTATCAAGGACAGGACCTAAATTTGTTGCTGATATAGCTATGGGCTAGGGTTTTGAAAAGTTTCGATTATGAAAACTCTTTTGCATTATGTTTTGAAACCCCTTCACTTGATTATTTACATGCCTTAATGGAAAATTCATAATGATTTGATGATTATGATCAAGTATAGTCTGATTTTAATAGCTAGGGTTATAGGATGAAAGACTAGGATTTTAGCAATTTGAGAGGATTTTTATGAATTATCAGCCTTAAAGGAAGTAATTTGCTAAACTAGTTGGCTAATTTCACCCTTGTAAACATTGATATCATATTAATAACCCTAACTTAGACAATTCTTGCAGGTAGAGCATGGCAGCCCCAAAGGCAAGAGCAGTTCCAAGACAAACCCTCATCAAGGAGGACTCGGAAGGAGTGATGCCCGAATCAAAGATCACATCATTGTGGAACAATGTAGAAGACACCAACCTAGGCTGGATCAACATGAAGAAATTCCAAGGTCCCCTTTACACAAGCAAGCCTTCCGGATTTTCGAAGAAGATGATCAAGAGCAGGATAGTGCAAGCAACAAGCTTCCTTCCAGCTATCCAATGCAATGAGTCGATAGTTGAGTGTGCTAGACACTATGATGCCACCACAATAAAGATAGTAGCACCTGATGGCAAAGTACATGCCTACTTATCCGAGACAGCCATCAACAAAGCCTTCGACATACCTGTTGAGGTGTATTTTGTACACTATCAAACACAGAATAAAATACCCAAGGGTACCTTATCCTCTCTTGAGTAAAGTCTCTGAATGCTGAAGATATAGCAAAAAGGATCAATCAGGATGACTTCAAGGTTCTTCGATGTAGGATCTCTACGTGTGGATAAGCTCTCTGTGGTATGATGTGATTTGCTGGAATCACAAGGGGACTTACACTTGATGACTGAACTTCTGATTTGCTTTGAATATTACTGGAACACAGGATTTTACTACCTTAGATTTGAAAAAAGGAAAAAAGATGAGGGCGAGGAAAGGATCTAATCCTAATACTAAGAATGTACGAGCAATGAATGATCTTAGATGAAATTCTAAGTCTTGTTTTGACATCCCAGGACCATCTCCACAAGGTTAGTGCGATCTTCAAAGGAAAGCTTTATGATGTTCAAATCATCACTGCAGGCATAGACACCATCAGGCTGATGCATATCAATGAAGAAGCGACAATTGAAGTTAAGCTTAAGCTAAATGATTCCAGTTGACTACGCAAGGCAAGTCTGCAATCAACAAACTACTAGTAGTATGGATATACGAATTTCACCATCAATCAAGCACATTTCTTCCACTCATCTAATAACATGAAATCAAATATGAGAAGTATAGAGACCATGCAAATTGTCGAATCGACCCATAAATTTCACCATTTCTTCAATGAAGTTACAAGTCTTTTACAACAACATCTTGGCAACAATCTTTGCCTTCTCTCTCTACTCTACTCTAATTGCTATTCTAATCACCTTCTAACTACTCTCTATTCACTAACTCCTTTCTAACTGCTTTCTATTATCCTTCACAAATGAAGAGCCGGGGCTTATATAGTGCCCTCAATACAATTCGATGGCTTAGATCAATTCGAGATCAATAGCCAAGATTTTACAATGAAAACCCTAATTAGGGTTTGTTACAACCATTACATAACATTTAATGCTTGACCAATGATAAAATTGTATTAATTGGACACATGTCCTCTCTAGAAAATTTAACCAATGGATAGCTGGGGTAGGTACATCGAAGTTTGTGCCACCTTCCATGAGTTAGGTACATTGAATCTGGACGTGCTGAGGTGAACCACATCGACTGGAGAAGTGATGACTAGTATGCCACCTCGTCTGACACTTGTATCTTGGTAGATATTCAACTTGATGTTGTTGAGAAGCTAGCTTTAATTAATTCATCTAGAACTATCTGCTTCTTCAACGAACCCTTTGCTCTGACTTCTTTTGTCTCTGATGTGCAGGATGATGATGTACCTTGCCTTGGAATGCTGGATTGGAAGAGGTCGCCCTTGTTGATGTTAGACTGGAGGAAGTTGCCCTTCTCCTTGCTTGATCTGGCTTGATTTTCCAACTCCGAGATCTCCATTTGTTGCCTACACAAAATATTAAAATTAGTCTTTTGAGCATCAAACCTTAATGCATGAATTTTAAGACCCTTCAAAGGTAAAACTTTAAGATATTAATTTGAAAAAAAAGTCATGCTAAATCAAGAATTACACATTTTCAAATTAATAATGAATGGAATTTGGATCTTCAAGACTTAGACTTTACAAAATTGCAATGGGATCACAATAAGTCTTGAATAAGAATTTCAAAAAAGTAATTCTTCATACCTTCCTTTGAGTATTTAAGTACAAAACCTTGAAAAATGAAGGAAGAGGACCGGATTTTGTTGGGCAAGATTTATAGCCCTCCCTTGGATAAAGTACGCCTCCTTTGGCCTTCAAAAGAGCTGGAAATTATCCTCCAATCTAGCAAGAAATTCACCTCTCCAATTTGCTTTTTAAAACAATGAATGAATGATTTGCATTTGTCCACAACACTCCTCTCTTATAGAGCGCTCACCTTCCACTTACCCATGAGGCCGACCTAGCAAATAAAAGGTGAAATAATAAATAAAACCTCAAAAGGAGTAGGCCAACTTGTCAAATAAAGGCAAAATAATGCCTTGTGCACTCAACTTTTAATTTTTAATTTCACAAAAATTAATTTTAAATGCCTTTATAATAGAAATTCGATTTTTTGAGGCCCAAAATTAATTTATTAAATGCCAATTTAATTTAATTTTTTCAAGTATTTCGAAGTTAGCAATTTGGCATCTAATGCGATTTGGAGGATATTAGCGCTCAAATATGGTAAAAAATAATGAATGCCACTAACTTCACCCTGGTCCCTTGGAGAGGGACAGGAGCGCTTTTTCACTTTTGGTCTCAACCCTTCACCTTTAATTGCCAACTCCCATTGTGGGGTAAGTAATGATCTCTTTCATCCATTCCATACACGTTTACTTTTCTTTTTGCAAGGCAAAATAGGTGTTTTAAAGATTTCACCCTGGTCCTTCAGTGAAGGATAGGAGCGACTTTTGCATTTGGCCTAGAATCATCAAGTTTTGAAGGCAAATCTTTGTTCACCATGCTTTAGAAGACCTTTTTCCATCTTGCACAACCTTGCCTTGGCATAATTTTGGAGGGAGGTTATTGGTTTTGTAAAAATCGCCCTGGTCCTTCAGTGAGGGACAGGAGCGCTTTTGGGTTTTTTGCACAAATTCTTAATCCCTTCAACTTCAAATGATCCTCAAGGCGTAGAACATCATTCTCCACTCTCTTTGGAGTTTTGAAAACAAAAAATATTATCTCAAAATGTAAGGTAAATGGGCACATTTGGAAATTTCGCCCTGGTCCCTTGGAGAGGGACAGGAGCGCTTTTGCCAATTGTCATCAAAATTTGCAACTCTTGCATCTCAATTTCTACTCGAAGCTTTTTAAACATCATTTCAAACTTGCCTTGGCCCGGATTTGTCCCAATTTGGAGAGAAGAGCTAGATAATATGTTTTTCGCCCTAGTCCCTTGGAGAGGGACAGGAGCGCTTTTTGTAAATTCAAGTTTGTCTGTCCTTTGCTAACCTTCCAAATTATCTTCAATGGGCTAATCATGTCTTCTTCCATTCATTTCAATCACAACACTTGCCTTGTCTTTGCAAGAAATTTACACTTTTTAGAAAATCGCTCTGGACCCTTGGAGAGGGACAGGAGCACCTTTTACTTCACGGCATATTTCCTTGTCTTTTAAACCCTTAATCGCGTCTAAGGCATAAAACATCATTCGTCCTTCCCATCCAAGTCAAGTTTTGCCATAAAATCTCAAACAAAGAAGAGAAACTTGAAAAAACGCCATGGTCCTTCAGTGAGGGACAGGAGCGCTTTTTGTCATTTGGGTTCATTTCCTCCTTTGTGGACCACTTAAATTATATTCAATGGATAAATCATGTTTCCCTTGACCTCTTCAAATCGTAAAATCACTTTAATCTTGCAAAAATAGTGCAAATTTGAAATTCAAGCTCCGGTCCTTCAATGAGGGACAGGAGCGCTTTTTGTCACCATGATCAAATTGCCTCACCTTTCACCTCGAAATTCCTTTGCTAGGGAAGATTTCATCTTACTTGACGCTATGAATAAGAGTTAATGTCTAAGAAAGGTCTAAAATTGTGCATATAAAGAAAATCGCTCTGGTCCTTCAGTGAGGGACAGGAGCGCTTTTGACCTTCTAGGCAAAAACTCCATCATTTCATCGTCTTTGATCAAGTCTGGATGCTCTATCACGTTCATTTCGTCCTCCACCATGCCTTTGATGTCTCAATTTAACCAAACAAGGTTAGGAATGACTCAAATAAGCCTTTTCGCCCTGGACCCTTGGTGAGGGACAGGAGCGCTTTTGCCTTGGACCCTTGGAGAGGGACAGGAGCAAAACTCGCTCTGGATCCTCAGTGAAGGACAGGAGCGAAATTTGACTTTTGAACTCTCTATCAGGATAATTTTTATGGAATATAACATTTAAGTATAAGAAAGAAGAAAGATAGCTTATATTTTAAGTTATATTCCATATATACTTTCAGGGTGTTTGAGAGTGGTTTCAGACCTCCAGGAGTTGTATTGCAAAATCTAGTTTTTGGAGTTTTTTCAGTTTCCAGACTTAGTCAAATTTCAGGATCAGGACATTCCAGACTTAGCCAAAATTTCAAGATCAGGACATTCCAGACTTAGCCAAAATTTCAAGATCGGGACATCACTCAAGCAAGACTTGCTATCCATGTGATCCCCTTGGCGACACTCAAAATGCAAAGGCTAACGGACAAAACCCTAAAAAACCTAGAAAACAAACCCTAAAAAGCAAAAAGCAGGGGTCCCCATTTGCAATGGGGCGATGTGTGAAAATGTCATAACAATACCCAATCATAAAGGCATGGTCTACAAGAGCAAGAAAGGAGAACAAGCAATCTTTGAAGATGATCCTGCAAAATGCCTTGGCATAATCAACAAGTATTGTATGTTGAAAAGCAGAGCCGGCATATCCAAGATACCCAACAAGCTTCACAAAATTGATTTTCAGGAAGAGTTTGGTGATTTGATCACTTTGCTCAACTGAGTTATGGGAAGTTCTCAAGCATCTCAGTTAGAGAATTGGATGTTCTACTTCATGGAAGTAGTGTCAACCGGTGGAGAAAAGATCAATTGGGCAAGAATCATAAGTAACAACCTTGATCTAAAGTTGAAGAGGCTTGAGCATGCTACAACATTCTACATGAGTTCATACATTATATATTCACTTGCCAAAGCCCATGAATATGCAAGATTGAAGTATAGAGGCCCAGATGGAACTGGAGCTGGAGAGATGAGAGCATGTGAATCCTACACACAGCTGCATTACCCTGGCAAACACATTTCAAGAGGGTGAACAATGCTTTCACCATGCACTTGACAAGAACACTGCAAGGAGACGTTCATCAAAGATTATCCCCGCAGACAAAGGAGTTAGTAAAGAAATACAGTGCTTGATTTATCCAATTCCCCAAGTTCACCTATATAAGAGTTCAAGGATGCTCTTGTCCACCATAGATGCTACCATGCTACCCTACCAACAAGATGATACTGCTAGAGTGAGATAGTTGATCACCTATGACAAGGTCCAGAAAAACAAACACAAGACGAGGATTGCTTTCCCCATCTCAATTGGAGAATCAATAGAAGTGTGTCCATCCCTACAGGTAGTTGAGAAGTCGGAAGAAGAGTTGAGATCTTATTCCCTTATTCCATATTCTTCTAGAGAAAACTTTAATCCTTATGGCAACATGAGAAGAGCTAATGGGAAAAAGCACAAGCATAAGCTACAATTGGAGGATTATTGGATGAATGCCCAAGATGATTTAGAGATAAGAAAGAAGATTTGTTCTAGGCTACCAATTGACATCGTCAGGATGTGTGGAGTTTTCAACATTCTAGATCAAGCACAAGATAGTGGAAAGCGCCTCCAGCCTACTTATGAACGAGAGGAAGACGAAAAAAGTAGAATTCAATTGTATTGATGTTGAGATCACTGATTTGAGAGACTTGATGAAGCCAATCTTGGCCTACACATGACGATGGGTAGACATTCAAACTCGAAAGTTGAAGAGCCAAAATGCACAGTTGACATTTGATTTGATGGGAGATTCAAACTAATCCGGTGAAGATACAAAAAGTATGAGCATAAGTGAAAGTGCCACCCAGTCAACTCACTCCAAAGGCTCAAAGAGGAAAGGAAGTCACAAAGAAGAATCAAGACACAAAAGGCATAAATCAAGTTCAAGTTGTCCTTCTACTAATGCCTAATCTATACATGAAGTTGAAATGAACTAGACAACCACCAAAGAAAGTCAAGCACCCAAGGGAAGAAGCATAGATCAAGGTGTGAATGAATCCATGGAGTCTACAATTCAAGATAATAGATGTGAGACGGTAGATAAAGGGAAGCAACCCCAAGTACCAAACAATTCAGTAGCACAAGAACAAGCTAGCAACAAAGCAGTCGATGATGAATATGTAGAAATAAAGAAAGAAGATGATGAGGTAACTTCTCCACCCCAAGAAGATCAACAGCTCAAGGAGGTGCAAGTGGGAGAGGAATGAATCTGCTATCCTAGCTTGGCTTAGGGAAAGATTAGCAAAGGAAGTAATTGTAGTAGAAGAGGAGCCTATAGATGATTTAGACAACTTCCTAAATAGAGCTGGAGAAATGGTTGAATAGAAGAAAGCCACCAAGTTGTCCAAAATTACAAAAGATAATATGGAATCTCGAGTTATACAAATTGCCACTCCAAGAGTAGACAAGCCCGAAAATGAGATCACAGCAAATGAGTATGACTTGGAGAAAATTGACTTAGGTCCTCCCACCACTGAGCAGGCAATAGAAGATTTGAATGACATAGTGAAGACAATTCATGATATGTTGAAGGTTGAGGTAGAGAAAAACAAGAAGCTTGAGAGGGAGATGAATGCATTGAGAAACTATATGCAGCAAGTCAGAGAACCGATAAGGCAAAATGATCCTTCAAACATGCCTCCACCACTGCTCCCTCCAGACTCAGTTGATAATTTAGAAGAAATGAGGATTTCAACTCATGTGATGAAGAATTGGATAAATAAGTCCTTCACCAAAGTAAATGCTTTTGTGAAAGAGCTAGTGAGAATATTTGATTAAATTTCAGGCGTACTTGATAGGACTCCCGTCCTCAAGGCTGCTTATGATGTTTTCACTTTCACCAAAGATTACACTATCCCGAGATTGCAAGCATTGATGAGCTTACCCAAGAAGACTTTGGTGAACGAAGGAGTGTTGAAGAAGAGCAATAATATGACTTCCAGCATTGGTATAACTTGCTCTGAATGAGGAAGATCATGTTTGAAGATATCAGCAGTGGTTGCACTCAAGTGGAAAATGCAACAAGTGTGACACACGATAAAATCATGGCAGTGACTGAAATCATACATGGAAAGGAGATGAATGAAGGAATCCATATAGATGTTGATCAACTAGTAGAGAGAGTAAGGTTCATTTTCTTTGGGACAGCCGTGTTGAGACATGGACTAGCTAGGACTCGAACCTAGGACCTTCCATCGCTGCTGGAGTGCTCTACCACTGAGCTACTGGCCCCTCTTGGACCAGTCCATCATCAGTCCGGGTGTGGCTTATTTCCAACACCAACACCCCCCCTTAAGCCACACCTCTCGTGTGCTTGGGGCTCCTAGCCTGGACCTGGCTCTGATACCATGTTGAGACATGGACCAGCTAGGACTCGAACCTAGGACCTTCCATCGCTGTTAGAGTGCTCTACTACTGAGCCACTGGCCCCTCTTAGACCAGTCCATTGTCGGTCAGGGTGTGGCTTATTCCCAACACCAACAAGCCGGATCACCTTCAAAGAGACAGTTGGAGGAAATACAATCATTCATGCAACTTGCTGGTAAAACTAAAGATTTCGGACAGAAATGGGAGAAGAATTTTGTTACTGCCTTAAACGAAGTGAGCTTCATGGAACATCAATTGAAAGTCATGCCTAATGCTCCAATAAGCGAGATTCCATGCATAGTGTCCAGATTTGTTGAATTTGCATCGAAGGAAAGAGATAAGGGGAACAAGCTTCTAGAAGAAAGTTTGTTATGATCCCATGTGGCGTCTATTTTTCTCATTGGAGGATTTTACCTCGAAGTTTGTGCCAAATGGATGTCATATTCCCATTGGCTGATTTTTAAAACCCTAATTAGGGTTTAAGTGGCATGATCTTAGCCCTTGATTTTGATTCAATCTTGGCCATTCATTGTATTTGAGAGCACTATATAAGCTCCACTCATTTCATTTGTAAAGGGTTGATTAGAAGAATTTGAAGAATTGTTGCTTTGATGCTACCAGGAATAATAAAGGCATTGAAGTGTTGGTGACTTATTGTGTTTGGAGCATTTGCTTGTTTCTTCATCCTTTTAAGAGAGAACTTAAAACTAAAAAAAAAAATAAGAGTCAAATTTGCTTAAGTATTTAGATGAATGAAAGACTTATGTCCATGATTGAAGATGAAACTCCTACGTTCACACTACTAGTATTTCATTGATTGTGAAGTATCTTGCGTAGTCAACTGAACTCATTTCAGTCAAGCTTAACTTCAATTGCTACTTCTTCATCGATATGCATTGTATTGATGGTGTCTATGTCCGTGGTAGTGATTTGAATACCATTAGCTATCATTAGAAGATCGCACCAGCTTTGTGGAGTTGTTCTTCGCATGTCAAAGGAAAGATTAGTTGAGTTTAACTTAAAATCATCCATTATTCTTGCATTCCTAGTGTTAGTCTAGCATTCCTAAACCCTCAACCTTTTTTACATTTTTTCATCAAGCAATCATTAGTGATAGTAGAAAAAGAACTACATTGCATTATCATTCGTAAGAATAGCATTCCTTGTGATCAAGAATATCATCTCCTAGAAGAACAATTGCGTAAGTCCACTTGGAAGAGCAGCAAACACATCAACCATTGAAGCTATCCACACGTCAAGACCTAACATTATTAACCTTGGAGTTATCTCAAGTAATCCTAGCACTCAGCACTAGAGAGGTCTTTGTTTAAGAGAGGATGGAGTATTCAATACTTTATCCTGTGTTCGAGGTGCCATAAAACACACATCAACACCAAGCATATCTCAAATGAAGACCAAGCTGCTCTTTTATAACTGCCGAAGAAGCTTCTAGACACTTTTCAGGTTTTCCCTCCCTTTTTAATTAAAATCTGTCAATTTAAATTTGGGCTTAGGGACATTATAAAGTGACATTGTGCATCACTTAAAATCTCATTTTATAAACTTTATTAAATTAATCAAATAATATTACTTTTGATGGATGAAATAGGTTAACAAGTCTCAACTATAACCTACGGGAATGAAATAGGCTAACAAGTCTTCCTGAAGCAACTATGTAGAAGGTCACTGTTATCACAAAAGCTTGCACCCTTGCCGAGCTATCAACTCAGCAACCTTGTGAAACATGGAAACAACCCCGAAGTGTGGGACCTTGCGCAAGGGGGTTGAATCTCCGAAGAAGGCCGGCTTCCTTCTCTATCTAGGTGCAGGTGTTGAACCAACTCAACACTTCAAAGCTAATTCCTAAGCCTACCCTAACAACTTGCAAAGGAAAAGAGAAGAGAGAAATTGCTTGAAAACAAAGGGAGGTGATGCACCAAGAAGAGATAGTTCCTCTCCCTACCGAAATGACACAAGTAATTAACTGAAACACCCTAAAGATGCACAACTTTCAGTTATATGAGTAACCCCAATGCATAGATGAAGGTTAGACTCCACTGAATGCCAAGAGGGGAGAAGAATTCCCACGAGTCACACTTAAAAAACCAGTTAACACAGCATATATGAAGAGAAAGAGCCACAACATACACCTATGATGAAGGTAAGAAAGCATACACAACATATATAGGTTGAAAGAAGGCAAGAATAGTGTTCTTCAATTAATCATAAGGCCAAACGCCAATCTTACAGTTGCAGAAATGCAAAGATTACAAGTCTTCAAGAGAAGAGGAGAGCATAAGAAAACTCCAAGCAAATAGGGAGAGAACCCTTACAATGAGGCTTAACAGCCTTATATAGAAAAATGGGTTACAGTGGTGATCATGACCGCTGCATGTCAGTCTGGAGGTGCAGGGAAGTGCATGCACTTGACTTGTACATGCAAGCAACCTAGCCTTACCTCCAAAGACAATTCTGAGGAAGATAGATTGACTAACCTTCCAAAGTTAGGCATGACATAAGTCACCCAGCATGGCCCTGTACCTCCCTTGATGGAAATCCTGCCAAAAACATTAAATGCACCCTTGTGGCTTCACAAAAAAAGTGCATAAGTCACCAAAACTGTCGAAGCATTTAAAGCTTTTAGTGTCGATCACGCCATCCGGAAGTGTTGCAAGTCGGAAGTAGTTTGGAAAACTTCGAAGACCGGGGTCACCGTAGTTGGGGAACTTCGGAGACCGGGGTCACCGTAGTTGGACAAGGAACTTCGGAACCTGGGGGTTCCAAAGTTGGGGAACTTCGGAGACCGGGGTCACCGTAGTTGGGGAATTTCAGAGACCAGGGTCACCGTAGTTGGACAAGGAACTTCGGAACCTGGGGGTTCCGGAGTTCCGGGGTAGGAACTTGGGAACTTGGGGGTTCCAGAGTTTCGGGGGAGTAGAACAGAAGAAAAGCTAAGGGAAGGAAGGGAACTTCAAAAACTTGGAGTTCCGGAGTTCTGAAGCAAGAAAGAAAGAGGCTAAGGCAAAGAAATTCGGAACCTCGGGGTTCTGGAGTTCCAGAGAAGAGAAAGAGAGGGCCAAGGAACTTCCGACAAGGCAACACTTCAAACCATGATTTCACTGCTTTTCTCCTTGATCAACTGGGCAGTGCTGGCCCATGGAACATTTCTCTGATCGATTCTCACTAATGGACCAAGGGTGTCAAAAAATGACAACAGTCACATTACATACTTGCATGTTTTCTCACTTTCTCTATTGGACTCCCATGGAGCAATCTCTAACTTGGGAATCAAAAACCATAAGCCCAAGCAGATAATGTATTTTTCAATTAATAAAATATTGAATCTTTTCCCTTATTTTCAAATCATTAGGTCATTTGTGTTAATGTATAGATAGCTTTGGTAAGATAAATGATTGAATGAGAGATAAATGAAGTCTCTCACTCAATCATTTATCATATCGATTATTCAATTGATAAAGATTCCCTTTATATTAATCCTAGTATCCAAATTCGTTAATCTATTCATATTCACCGATTGACAAATCGAGTTAATTCTTGCAAATAAGACTTAACGATTATCGGTTAAACTACCGTTTAGATTAGTCTATGTTCACACCAATTATATCGGATGTTAAGGATACACCGCTTGGCATACACCGATTATATCGGATGTGAAAGATAATGCTAATATTACCATGCGCCACCGATAATTATATCGGGTGTTAATATAAACCATGCTCCACCAATAATTATATCGGGTGGTAAGATAACTATGCACCACCGATAATTATCGGGTGTTTCAATATATGCACCGGTTGGTAAACAATATGCCATGCATTATTATTGTGAGGGGGCACAATCAAGTGATGTCTTGATCGGCCATGTCCAAAAGACATGGCCGGTCAAGGCGTCGCTTGACTGTACCCAGCCCACTACATATACCAAATGAAATGTGTGAGAATGGACATTGAAATTAATAAATGCTCCTCCTCTCCTGCCACATAAAAGAAGACAATCAGATTTATACAACAATTCAGTGATAGAAAAAATAAATATTAAATTAGAATATAAACTTGCATATTGAATGTAAATTGAACATCATTTACAATTTGGGGTCTATCTTATGCATTGATTACATTATATAAATGGGTAATTTTTTATCATATTAAGACATACCATAATATCATAATGTATCTTTCGAGGATATTTCCGTTATGCAAATAAGCTGTAATGCGCAGCAAAATCTTACCAATAATGTCTATGTTAGGACAGCCAGATGTTTTGGCTCACTTAAGTAACATATTTTGTCTGAAAGTTTTGAGCCTAAATCCAATGCATTCCCTAGCCAGCCTCCATATATTCAATAAATCTATTGATGAAATTAATGATAAAGCAACTTCATTCTATTTGTTGCCAAAAGTAATCAAATGCATGAGAAGCAACTAAATTAAAAGCAACTGATGATCAAATAAATAACATTAAGTGAGCAAAGGATCAAAGAGATTGGAAATAAGGCCAACAAAATTAAAAACAACTGATGATCAAGGAAATATCATCTAACAAGTGAAGCACTAGCAAGATTTGAGATAAAGCCTATCATCAACACAGTTGAGGTTTATAAGGATGCTTTCAATATTCTGTATCCAATATCCTTAATAGTTTGTTTGCCTATAATAGCAGTCATTGTGATGAAAATATTCACCGATATTCTAAAAAGCCTCTTCTGGATTTCCTTGGTCAATTTTACATTAGATTTAGCTTCAAAACTTCTATATTTTTCATCTTCTAAGAAGTCTATCATTAAATAAATATGACCATGATATTTTTAAAATGACAACTGAGATGTTTGTACAGCACCTTAACATTTAAGTAATCACTGATGGCATCTAAAATGAATTGAATCTCTTCTTCATGGGGTTCTGGTAGCATCGTCAAAGTAGTATTGGAATCTGTAGTTCCTGCAATTGTCCTTCCAAGCCAAGGTAGCATGAAAACCACTCTCCCATCCTTTGTTTTTGGTACAATCAAACCCATGCCCTCTGGAGAATAATAATCAGGAAGAACAATGTGCACACCACTGCTGGGACAAATCATTTTTTGTGCATCTTTGTCAGCCATCATTCGCACTTCATCACAAAAAGGTCCAGCAGCATTCACTACCACTTTTGCATAAATATCAAATTCCTTGCCTGCAGTTGCAAACAATTACATCAATAACAAAGAGTACTTAGTGACCTATCAGTGTACATGCTATACATGCATAAAAAGTCAAAACAATATGTCACAATGCCAGACTATGAGAGCAAGCATTGGACATCTGCTGAGAATAAGCCCAGCCTCTTGCTGTTCCTATTAATAATTACCAATATATAAAAAGAATTCTCATTTCTTGATGCATTTCTTATTGAAAAATGTTATTTTTCTTTCCTTAACAAACATTGGTTAACAACACAATAAGCTTAATGTTAATAGAAAAATGTCAAAAACTAGCCTCCTGTAAAAATTGAAGTCCCGAGAGGGGCTGCTATTAATTTATCAATTTATAAAAAACACATGGAGAAAGTTTGAATCAAAGAAAGAATTCCAAGCAAAAGAGATTAAAAACTCTGCTTTGAGGACCTCCTCGATCAACTATAGTAGTAGTGATATTACATTTACATGGCATTGACACAGCACATTTAAAACACTTAAATAGTCAAAAATGGAAAAATAGGATTTTATAAGCAAAATTCTGAGGGTTTCTTAAAAAAGGTATGAATAACCTGCAAGTTTTTAAATAACCCATGTTTTAAAAGAAGGTTATTAAATAACCTGCAGGTTTTCCCAGTTTTCTCTGAGATTGACCAGATTTGACAAGGTTTTTCCAAAAAATGGCATACTAGTTTGAATTAGCACAGACAGATGCAGGGTGCCAATTCAATGCAGGAAAATGAGTACTTAAATCTTTTCCCACTTTATCTACATAAAAACTCTACTTAATTTTTATTTAAATATTTTGAATGGCCAGTTATAGCCCTCCAGTCTAACCAATTTCCAATTCTCCAGGCTTCACTCTCTACAGTGTACATATGGTTATAGTGTTATACTAAGGATGATATATAATTAGAAGATGATGTTGTAATGTCCTCTTCCTAGGTGACAAGCAGTTGAGCAAGGATTGGCCTATCGTCAGGTTTTCATAGGCCAGTGGAGCGAAGAGGGAACCCATTTTGAAGCTTGTGGAGTTACGCAGGGACTTTATAAGCCATTTTGGATGTTCAAAGGCAGTTCCTATTTTTTAGGGGGTCTCTATTTTTTAGGGAATGAATGAGAGTTGGTTCTGAGGTGTCTATGGACCATTCTGAATCATTTGAGATCATCTCCTTTTTTTTGGGAGAGCTCCTATTTTTTGACTGGTTGACCACTCGGAGCACTGGGGAGCGGAGCAGGAGCCCTTACGTGCATTTTCAATTGATTGGAGACAATCTCCTAACTTTTAGGAGAATCCCTATTTTCCAGGAGGACACTGTCAGATCACCTTCTATTTTTAGATATCACCAAGATGGCGAGGGCATCAACAGTTTTCAGTTTGGAGTCAGGTGATAGATTTATGAATAAATCTGGATTAAATAAATTATGTCTAAAGTTTGATTTAAATAAAAATTGAAGTGATTTAATTAAGTCACTTTATATTATAATAAAAGGGGCCCCCTTGTGCCATAATGCCTAGGAGACATGAGTTAAGTTGTTTTTAAGAAAAAATTAATTCTTTTAATAAAGGGAGTCTAAGGGGATCATACATTTTGAGGGAGACATAAGGGAATGAAATAAAATTAATAAGAGGAAGAAATAAAGTTTGATAAACTATTAAACTTTATTTAAATAAAGTCTTTGAACCCTAAAATCAAATTAGGGATTTGAGAGAATAAAGAACATTGGAGGCAGCCATTATTTAATCATTCAATCATTTATTATTTGCCCATTCTTGTACGGTGGATTTTGGAGAGCCAATTCTTCCTGCACCATGCCAGGCATCCTTCTGAGGACCAATTCCCTTGGAGGTTTATGAATTGGACGGAAACCCAATTCATTATTGAGGAGAATCTGCACTGGGTTCTCATTTGTGCATCATTGGAGTTATTCTTCAGCCTGTTATTTTCCAGATTTGTTGTTGAATTGGGTGCCTAGGGTTTGTTAGAGCAAAGTCAGAATTATTCACCCATATGGAAGCAACTTGGGAATCATATGATTCATAAATATTAATCTTTTCAGACTCAGCAAAAATTTTAATTTGTTCCAGCGATTTTCTAAGCTTGAAGGCGAAAGGTTTTAGGAAATCAAATTCAGAACTACTTACAGAAATAATCGCCAACTTGGTCTATGACTGGGATAGCGAATTTGGCATCATGGCAGCTCTTTGGCTAGGGATTGACTAGGGTTATACAGCAGATCTGCAGTCCTCACAGTTTGGAACAGACTGAGATGCATCGATCCTTGATAGTCTTCATATTCTTTCATTAAATAAGACTGCCCAGCTGGTGCAGTTATCACTGTGTTATAATAAGAGAGTTTACAGCATTCATAATAAATGATTTGTGGTCATCATCACAAGTCAATAATCCTGTAGCAGTTTGGAGTATTTTCAGAGTTACCCAGGGACGCGTCCCCGACCTGAAAACCCCCGTCCCCGTCCCGGGGACGTTTCGGGGACTTGGGGACAGCCAGGGGACGTTTCCCCCCTTCCCCAAATTGCCCTGTTTTTTGAGGGGACGTCCCCGAAACGGGGGGACGCCTGCCCTAGCTCGGGGGGACGTCCATACGTCCCAGGACGGCTGGGGACGGCTGGGACATCCCCAATTCGTCCCGGGGATGGCCAGACGTCCCCCATTCTAAGGCCCTTAAAAAATATTTAAAAAATTTAAAAAGTTGTATTTTCAATTTTTTATTTAAATTTTCTAATAGAGGCCCCTTATTAATTTAAATTATTATTAAAAATTAAAAAAATTAAAAGATAACATTAATTAAATTTTAAATTTATTAATTTAATTCATAATTTTGACAATGAAACTATATGGCAGCAGTGTAGCCTTTGGGCATTTTGACACAGAGATTAGAAAATCTCCAAACTCGGCGAGTCAATAGAAAAATAACACCCAACGCCTTTATTAAATAATAAGTTTTTTTGGCCTCACGGGGCGCTGCCCCTCAACCCCGCCCTGTATCGCGACAGGGAGTGCGCAAGGGGCGCTGCCCCTTGACCCCACCTTGGGGGCGCTGCTCCCAAACCCCCGTTGAAAAATATGGGGGGAAACTGCGTCGATAGAAGTAGGGAAAATTTAACCTCCGAGTCTATTGATATGCATATTGACAATGTGAATGAATTGAAATTCTGATTTATGAATGCATAATTGCATATTGTCTATTGAGTATTAACAATGTTGTATGTTCAGAATTTACGTTCTAAAATGTTTTCAACTTTTCATAGTATCATACACATGCTATATCCATGTTTTATTGTTTTCATATGAATATAATGTATGTATGCATGCTTTATCCATGTTTTCATATGAACATTTAGAATTTTGAAATTTTCCTATATAGCCGTCCCCTTTGCCGTCCCCCGCCGTCCCCAAATTTGGCAAAAAAATTTGCCGTCCCCTACCGTCCCCGTCCCGGAAACTCGGGGTAACTTTGAGTATTTTCTATTGTATTTGGCATTTGCCTTCATCAATAAAACTTCATTTGAACAGCACCAATTCCCGGGTATGTTTCCTTAGTAATTTGCTGAAGCAAATTCATTCATTGAAATTAAATAAATGCTGTCAGTAATAAATTAGGACCCTGAATTTATATCAGTTATCTATATCATTGTTTATTTGGGTCCAAATTCCATTCTATTTGCATGAGTTTCACAGTGAACATCATTCCTTTCTTGGTATTGGAAAATCCAAAACAAAACCACTAGCAAACAAACTCTTAAACCAATCAGCAAGCCAAACAATTCATAATAAGCAAATCAGAACTAGAACGGGATCTTTCAGTGGTATCAGAGCTTGGATTCTGCCAGCCTGTTGAGTTAAATCAAGTTGTGTATACTTTAGTGGATTGGTTTCCAGTTGGGACAGCGTGATAGCTCATCATGGCGGGGTTGTTTAGCAATAAACAAGCATGGAAGGAATTTGAACAAACACAACACAAGATCATTCGCAAATTGCAGCATGTTGAAGATTCCTTTTCAAGGAAAATTATGCACACTAATGGTTCATCTCCATCTACAAGGACAATTAAGAGACCTCATGCCATGGCAACAAATGATGCAATTATGAGCAGCTACCATAAGTATTGCTCCCTGCCTAAGAAGATACGTGACCTCTTTTCCTTCACACAATTTATGGGTGTACCTGAAGAGGATGATGATGATTTGGTATCTATAAGTTCAAATCAGCAGTGTAAGAGGAAAGATTATTCAAATGGAGTGTGCAAAAATCTACATGAAGAATTTGATAAACATGCAAATCCGGTTCATGAAGACAAAATGATAGCATTGGGAAGTGACTCACATGAGGCTTCATCATCTTTGCGAGAAGATTCACAAGAGGATTCTATAGGGGAGATAAGCATGGCTTCCCTTGATGTAGGGAATGAGATTGGCATGGATAATGATGGTATGGATTCTTTAGGTGATCACAATGCATCTTCTAGTGTGATAGTTGATTCCAATGATGACAAAATCCCTACACATGAAGAAAATTCACACCATGGCACTCCAGATTTTGGAGTCAAACATGAAGATTATGTTGTGGATACAAGCCACAAATGTTTTGATTTTGTAAAGAAGACACAAAGAATGTGTGATGGATGGTTACAAAGAGCTAAGAAGGCAAAGATGCTGGCTGCCAAAACAAGAAAACACCTACAAGAAGTCAAGGAACTATGCAAACAGCTAGATAATGCAAGGAAACAATGAGAATCATGCATAAGATCATTATTTCTTCCAAGAGAAGAATGTATACGAGTGGAGTAGCAAGTTGCTTGGTGATCACTTGAGGGCAAGCAATCTTGGGAAGGGACGATTGTAATGTCCACTTCCTAGGTGACAGGCAATTGAGTAGGGATTGGCCTATTGTCAGGTTTCCATAGGCCAGTGGAGCGAAGAGGGAACCCATTCAGAGGCTTGTGGAGTTGTGCAGGGGCTTTATAAGCAATTTTGGATGTTCAAAGGCAGTTCCTATTTTTTAGGGTGATCCCTATTTTTAGGGAATGACTGAGAGTTGGTTTTGGGGTGTCTATGGACCATTCTAAATGATTTGAGACCATCTCCTATATTTTTAGGAGGGCTCATATATTTTAGGGAGGACTGCCAATTGATTGGTTGAGCACCCGGAGGACTAGGGAGCGGAGCGGAGCAGGAGCCCTTACGTGCATTTTCAATTGATTGGAGACAATCTCCTAACTTTTAGGAGAATCCCTATTTTCTAGGACATTGCTAGTTCACCTGCAATTTTTAGATATCACCAGGATGGCGAGGGCATCAACAGTTTACAGTTTTCAGTTTAGAGTCCAGGTGATAGATTTATGAATAAAACTGGATTAAATAAATTATTGTCTAAAGTTTGATTTAAATAAAAATTAAAGTGATTTAATTAAGTCACTTTATATTATAATAAATTAAAATTAAGGGGCCCCACTTGTGCCATGATGCCTAGGAGACATGAGTTAAGTTGTTTTTAAAAACAACTTAATTCTTTTAATAAAGGGCGTCTAAGGGGATCATACATTTTGAGCGAGACATAAGGGAATGAAATAAAGTTAATAAGAGGATGAAATAAAGTTTAATAAACTTTATTTAAATAAAGTCTTGCAACCCTAAAATCAAATTAGGGATTTGAGAGAATAAAGAACATTGGAGGCAGCCATTATTTAATCATTCAATCATTTATTATTTGCTCATTCTTGTACGGTGGATTTTGGAGAGCTAATTCTTCCTGCAAAATGCCAGACATCCTTCTGAGGACAAAATCCCTTGGACGTTTATGAATTGGATGGAAACCCAATTCATTATTGAGGAGAATCTCCACTCGGTTCTCATTTGTGCATAATTGGAGTTATTCTTCAGCCTGTTATTTTCCAGATTTGTTGTTGACTTGGGCGCCTAGGGTTTGTTGGAGTAAAGTCAAAATTATTCACCCATATGGACGCCACCTGGGAATCATATGATTCATAATTATTAATATTTTCGAACTCAGCAAATATTTTAATTGGTTCCAGCGATTTTCTAAGCTTGAAGATGAAGGGTTTGAGGAAATCGAATTCAGAACTACTTACAGAAATAATCGCCAACTTGGTCTATGACTGGGACAGCGAATTTGGTATTATGGCAGCTCTTTGGTTAGGGATCGACTAGGGTTATACAACAGATCTGCAGTCCTCACAGTTTGGTTCAGACTGAGAAGCATCGATCCTTGATAGTCTTCATATTCTTTCATTAAATAAGACCACCCAGCTGGTGCAGTCATCGCTGTGTTATAATAAGAGTCTACAGCATTCATAATAATTGATTTGTGGTCATCATCACAAGTCAATAATCCTGTAGCAGTCTGGAGCATTTTCTATTGTATTCGGCATTTGCCTTCATCAATATAACTTCATTTGAACAGCACCAATTCCCAGCTATGTTTCCTTAATAGTTTGCTGAAGCGAATTCATTAATTGAAAGTAAATAAATGTTGTAAGTAATAAATCAGAACCCTGAATTTATATCAGTTATCTATTTCATTGTTTATTTGGGTCCAAATTCCATTCTATTTGCTTAAGTTTCACAGCGAACATCATTCCTTTCTTGGTATTGGAAAATCAAAAACAAAACCACTTGCAAACAAACTCTTAAACCAATCAGCAAGCCAAACAATTCATAATAAGCAGATCAGATCTAGAACAGGATCTTTCAGATCTAGTCACCAGAAAATTGTCTCAAGATCATATAGAAATTTATTTCATCCTGCTTTCTCACAGACACAGTTTACATAAAATTCAAAACTAAGGACAAGTGTGCTTCAGATAAGAATATTCAAAGCTCCTTAAAGTTGCTCCCATCGTATGGAGGATTTATTCTCCAAGCCTATCCTACTTTATGTATATTTCCCATCTTGAGATATGTTTACACTTTATAGAACTTAATCTCTGTAAAACAAACATTTTTTTCCAAACAAATTTTCTCTTTCTTTGGTCTATAAACTCATTTTTTACTATAAATTGCATGTTTATGTCTTGCAATATGTTTGGTAAGAGAAAGTTTTGTTCTTGTGCTCAATTTAAATACGTTAGCATCTCATCCATATTTCCTAATCATTTTAAACTTATAGGGGGTTTTGATGGTATGACCAATCTTTAAATTGGATCACAGAAGTTGTAAACAGGCTCCCTAAATCAAGAAGAAACCTGAAATGCCTTAGAAATGTGATTTGTCCAATTGAATGGTATTACAAAGCATAGGGAACTATGATGAAGTCATAAAAATGAGAGGGGTGGTCCAAGATATCTTAGATAACCTTCAAAAATAAGTTGCAGACCTCATAATGAACCTAGTTTGGTGAATTCACCGATTTCAACAGGCAGCAATAGCATCATCTGCTACAGAAATTTCACCTCTACAGTGGCGATTTAGTCATGACCAAAGAAAAAACGAAATTTCTTCCTAGTAGGAGTGGCAATTTTGCCACTGCACAAACAGGACATAGAATGAGAAAGGTTTTCATCATTTGAGCTTGCCTTTTGGACACTTGTTCCATTTTTAATGTGGGGGAGATTATAGGAAAGCATGTGAAGACTATAAGAAGGGTTAGACATGTCAACTCTTGTTGGATCCTTCATTCCATGTTCATCTTGGTGAAAGAAAGTGACAAAGTGGGGTTTTTGGAGGTGTAGACATAGTTCCAGGTATTTGGAGCTAGCAACTTACCACCATAGAGTTCTGTAAAATTCTTGGAGGCATTGTAATGCCTATGTAGCATGGTTTTGATAGCGGAATGTGAAGCAATGCTTGCTCTTGCTAGTGTTTGCCCACATTGTAGGGTTTATCCAGGGTAAAACATTATGTTGCAATCTTCTTGTGACTTGTGTGTGTGACTTTTTGCATGCTTGACCACTTCATGAGTTTCTTCCAAGCTTAGCAATTTGTATGAACATTTCTAGCTGTAAGAAATGCCCATTAGAGGTAGTTATAATTGTTTGCCCCTTGGGGTACATGTTCAGAACATGACAGAATGCAAGTAAAACGTAACAGTACACATATGCACAATGTATAGAGAACACACAGATATATTCATTGATCACAGAATTACAGTATATCTCCAATACAGCAATTCCCGTCTCGCATAACATAACCCGAAGATAAGTACATAGACATATATAAGGGTATCGACCAACTAAGAGTGCCAACCGTCAGCTAAACACCGACCCCTCGATAACAACTACCAACTACTAATTAACCCGACAACATCACCCCCTAAAAAAAAGAAAATCGTCTCCGGACGACACAACAAAATGGGGAATACAACTATACAAAATAAATCAAGGAGTTGGGGGCTGAGAGAGCGTCCCTGAGGAGGAAGGCGCAGGTGGAGTAGATGTCGCAAGCTGCTCCCTCAACTGGTGGACTTTCTCAGTCCGTTGCTATAGATCCCTCTCGGCTAACAGTTGTCTTTCCCTAGCGGTTTTCACCATAAATACTACCTCCATAACCTCCTTGTGCTTCTCATCTATCTCCTCCAAGGCTGCAGTAAGGCGAGTCTCCACTGCTACCCGCTCAACCTTCTCGTGGTCCAACTGCTCTTCTAAGGTTATCATCTGAGTCCTCTGTTGAACTAGCTCATCCTCTACCATTTGGAGTCGAGTGGCTAACTCCTCCTGAGTTGTAATAGCTGCCACCCGCTCGGCCTCAACCCCTGCTACTGCATGTCGGGCCTGTCTCATAGTACCCATCCCAGAATGCATGCTCAACCCTCCTGAGCATGGAGTGTCCTACTCTCCCCAACTAGCTCCTGACACCTCCATTCCTCCAACATGGCAGGCGTCTTCGTAGCAAGCCATCCCGGGGAGTCAAAACATCACACAAACTCCTCAGCGCATCCCCCTATAGCCAACAAGAGCGAGTGCTCCACCACCTGATCCGTCAGCCCGAGGGCTAGTTCCTGTACCGAGGCTACCATCCTCCACGCACCCGGCTCCATATCCACTAGAAACTTCTCGAGAGCACCCAACTCATCGTGAATCTCGAACACTACCTGCTGACTACGCCCAGGAGCCCTGGACTCCCCTCCCAATACAGCCATGTCATGCGGAGGGTCCAACTCCAATTCCTTCTAGTGGGTACTCCCCTCGTCCAAATCCATAATATCATGTTGTGGCAACACCTGTTGCTACTGTGGTGAAAGAGGCGGAGGTCCAAGGGGTGCCATGATAGTCACCAGATAGCGGTTCAGCCACACATCCACATTCGCATCTGGGGTCTCTGACTCAACTGCCTTCTCCCTAGGCATCTCCTGTGTGCCTGCTGACTACCCCATGGCCTCAACTACTGTCTCCACACTAGGTGTTAGGGTGAGTGGTGTCCGCAACTACCCAAACCCTGGCACAAGTATGGCTCCAACAGTCACACCTGAAGTAGTAAGTGGAGGCAATCCACCCTAGACCTGTAGCAAGGTTGGAGCAAAGACAATGCGTGGTACAAATTCACCCGAGAGTGTGACACCACCTGATGGTGCAACTCTTGCAATACCCTCGGCTCCCTCCTCGTTGCCCAATGCATCATCCCACAGTATCGCTACTCACCTCACCTCGGCTCACCAACACCTAAAGTAGTAAGTGGAGCCAATCCACCCTAGACCTGTAACAAGGCTAGAGCAAAGACAACATGCGGTACAAGTTCACCCAAGAGTGTGACACCACCTGATGGTGCAAGTCCTGCAATACCCACGGCTCCCTCCTCGTTGTCCAATGCATCTCCCACAGTACCGCTACTCGCCTCCCCTCATCTCACCATGTGGATTGTATAGCTTCCTCTGCTAACCCTCGAAGAAGTATCCCCCGACTCCTCTCCACTGTTGTCGGCCTCCTCAATTGTCTTTGTCTCACTCTTTGATGCAACTACCTGACGCCTATGCTTCTTAATGGACTGAGCATCACCGCCACCTGTAAAAGTGTCCAAGTGTTTCTAGTAGAATATGGGCAGTCGGGAAGGGTCCACACGACTCTGTGGCTGCAACTCATACTGGTCGAGAGGCACCTATGTTCATACAACATCCAAGAAAAGCCCAATAGCATGGTAGGGCATGTAAAAGGTTTTATGTCGTAATGACATGAACTCATGAATCAGTTCTAATAGCACGGACGCCCAATTGTACATTGTGTCGTTGCGTTAGCCATTCATCAAAGCAAGCAGCAGCACTACGGTATCCGAAGCTCGGCTAGCCCCTATCAGTCAACTCTTCATGATGTCGAGCAAACACTGCCACTCCCCTGGTACAATAAATGATTTCTTCAGACTACAACCCTTGGGTGTGTTCACCATCTTCCACTCGACAGGTGTCAAATTACCTCGACAGACCAAACGCAGGACTTTCTGCTTCTGCTCGGCAGTCATCTTCGTGGCTGATTTATCAATCTTCCGGCCTGTTGTGACGTATTCACACATCGCCCCATTGCAAATGGGGACCCCTACTATTTTGCTTTCTGGGGTTTGTTTTTCTAGGTCTTTTAGGGTTTTGTCTGTTAGCCTTTGCATGCTGAGTGTTGCCAGAGGGATTATTAAGAGAGCAGGCTCTGCTTGAGCCAGGGTGAGTCCACGGGGCCCCAGAATTAGGGTTTCTTTGAGAGTCTTCCTTAGGGCCTGGTTTTGCTCTTGTTGCTAATTGTGTCTTGCTTGGTGAGTGAGTATCATCCTTGAAGATCTAAGCTAGGTCAAGTTGGTGAGTGATGAAGTCTGGAATGTCATCCTAATCTTCAAATGCCCTGAAATTTGGCTAAGTCTGGAATGTCTTCCTGATCCTGAAATTTGACTAAGTCTGGAAAATTGAAGAATCCTCCAAAAACTAGATTTTGCATTATAACTCCTGGAGGTCCAAAACCACTCTCAAACATCCTGACAGTATATATGGAATATAACTTAAAGTATAAGAAAGACTTATACTTAAATGTTATATTCCATAATTTAATCCTGACGGAGAGGCCAAAATGTCAAATTTCGCCCCTAACCCTTCCAAAGGGTCCAAAGCGAATTTCGCTCCTGACCCTTCTAAAGGGTCTAGAGCGAAATTCCACAAAGGACCTAAATTCTTCACCTAAATCATTGAATGATCGAGCAAATTTGCAAGGATATAGAAGGAAATGGATCTAGGATCAAGTCTAAGACAAAGTCAAGTCAGTTTGGAGGTGAATTGAGCCTTAAATAGGAGTTTCGCTCCTGACCCTTCCAAAGGGTCCAGAGCGAATTCCTCTACAAGACACTCCACCTTGACCCAAACTATGAGCTAACCCATTCCTAGGCTTGAATGAAGGTAAAAACACTTGTTTGAATGAAGAAATGTGAAAAAATGAAGTCAGGATCATAGCCTAAGGTGAATTTCGCTCCTGACCCTTCCAAAGGGTCCAGAGCGAAATTCATATAAACCATATTTTTCTTCACAAAGTCTCCAAATGGATGCCAAGGTGAGCTTGATAGAGATCAAAGGAGGCCTAACAAGTTATGTCCAAGCCAAGGAAAGGAGAAGGGAATCAAGAAATGAGCCTAAAATGAGAATTTCGCTCCTGACCCTTCCAAAGGGTCCAAAGCGAAATTCATATTTCCTCTATTTTGCTCTTTAGCATGACCAAATTTGTGACTTCTAAGACATGGTTTGGAGGCCTTGGATGCATGTTTGCCTTGGAGAGGAGATTTAAGGCTTTGAAATGATGAAAATAACCTGGGAGAAGAATTTTGCTCCTGACCCTTCCAAAGGGTCCAAAGCAAAATCCTCCATTTAGCATTCTTTTTGGCCTTAAGACCTAGTTTAACCTTGTCTGGTGCTAGTTGGATGGTGGATTGTCTTGTTTGTGATGGGGGGAAGTTGAATTGATCAGGTTTGAAGGAGAATGGGATGAAAGAAGTGAGAAACTAGCCAAGAATGAGGATTTCGCTCCTGACCCTTCCAAAGGGTCCAGAGCGAAAATCCTAATAATCCTCAATTTCTTCTTTGTCCAGACAAAGTTCTTAGTTTTTTAAGGCATGTTTGGATGTGTTTTGACATGTTCTTGCCTTAGGAAGTGAATGGAAGCATCAAAATGTGGAGATTTTGTCCAAAAACAAGAATTTCGCTCCTGACCCTTCCAAAGGGTCTAGAGTGAAATTCTTAGAAACACCTATTTTTCCTTGGAGGTCAAGTCCTTGGTCTTTTTATGGCGTGGATGGAAGTGACATAGCATGTCTTTGCCTCTTGAGGTGGTTTGGAGTTGGAGAAATGAAGAATCAAGCCTAAAACATGATTTTCGCTCCTAACCCTTCCAAAGGGTCTAGAGCAAAAATCTTCATGGACCTCATTGTCTTCCTTGTTAGGCCAAGTTCTTAGTGTCCAAGGCATGTTGGAAGAAGGATAGACATGTTCTTGCCTTGAGGAATGATGGAAAGCAATAAAAGATGAAATATCAAGCCTAGAATGAGATTTTCGCTCCTGACCCTTCCAAAGGGTCCAGAGCGAAATTCTCCAAACCTCTATTTTCCCTCAATTTTATGCCAAGTCTAGGGTGGTTCAAGGTGAATTAGGATTGGGCGTGTCCTTAGGTGTGACTTTGACTTGCCAGTGATAATCAAATTTGAAGGAATTAAGCAAAATTCTAAAATCCACCTATTCCTTTGATATTTGTGCCAAGCTAGGCCTAGACAAAGGTGGTAGAAGCCCTTGAGATTGCCCTTGAATGGATTGTTGTCTCCAAAAATGATGGTTTTGGGCTAGAGGAATAAATTCACTCCTGACCCTTCCAAAGGGTCCAGAGCGAAATTCTTCAAACCACCCTTTTCCTCCATGAGTGAAGCTAAAACTTTAATGCCTATGGCATGGTTGAAGGTGGAGTGAAGTATTCTTGCCTTGTAAAGTGAATTGAGGTAAAGGAAGAGTAAGATCAAGCCTAAAACTTGAATTTTGCTCCTGACCCTTCCAAAGGGTCCAGGACGAAATTCACAAAATCTCATTTTTCCTTCAAAATTGTGTAAGGTCAAATCACTAGTGAGGGTGACTAGGCTTAAAAGATTGCCTCAAGCATGCCTTGGGGGGGTTGTGAGTGAAAGAAGTGAGTGTTTTGTCCAAGATCAAGAAATTCGCTCATGACCCTTCCAAAGGGTCCAGAGCGAAATTCTCAAAATGTCATTTTTCCTTCAAGTTTGTGATAGGCTAGGACGGTGATCAAGGCGAATTGGACTTGAAGATGGCCATAGGCATGTGTTTCAATAGGTTTTGAGTCCAAGAGGTAAGGATTTTGAGCTAAAGAGTGAATTTCGCTCCTGACCCTTCCAAAGGGTCCAAGGCGAAATTCTCAATTTCACCTAACTTGCTCATGATAAAGGTCAAAGCATGGATCCCTAGGCTTTGGAGGAAGGAAAGCTATCATATGTTTGCCTTGGGAGGAATTTTGGAGTAAACAAGTGATAGAATTATCCTGGAATGCAAAATCTGCTCCTGACCCTTCCAGAGGATCCAGGGCGAAATCTTTTGAAACTCCTATTTTTCACCTTGTTTGGGCCAGGCGAAGAGCTAATTGTGAGATAATGTTGAAAAGAGGTCTAAATTGGGCAAAATAGCAAATTTTGCTCCTGACCCTTCCAAAGGGTCCAGGGCGAAATTCTTATAGGGCCTGTCCCTGGGAAGGATTTTGAGCGAACTTTATTTTGAAGTCTTCTTGTTGATGATTTAAGGTGGAAAATGCTTTGTTGAAATGAACATGTCATATGTACTTAATCACCTTTTGGTTTATTTTGTAGATGGAGAAAACCAGGGCAAGGACGACCTCTTCCAGTCCAGCATCATCAAGGATGACCTCTTTCAGTCCAGCATCATCAAGGACGACCACTTCCAGTCCATCATCGTCAAGGACATTCCACAGGCAAAAGGGAAGACTCAAGGTGTTCCAAGGAATTGCCAGCTACCTCCAGAACCTTCACTTTGCCACACTAAGGAACCACAAGATGACGATGAAAGGTGTTGCCAGCATTTCAAGGAAAGGTACACCACCCACCCATCACGTCAAAGACAAAGGAGAATCAAATAAGGTCAGTGCAAGGGTCCGTTAAAGAAGTAGATAGTCTCAGAAGAGTTAATCAAAGTTAGCTTCTCAACCTCATCAAATTGAACATCAACCAAGTTACAAGTGTCAAACAAGGTGGCATCCCAGTCATCATTCCTCCAGTCGGATTGGTCCACCTCAGCGTGTCCAGATTCAATGTATCTGACTCATCGGGGATGGCACAAACTTCGAGGCACCTACCCCTGCTTCCTATTGGTCCTCACTCCTGGAGTGTAATTTTCTAATTGGCTAAGGAAGTTTGTTGTAACAAACCCTAATTAGGGTTTCTATCTTGTAATCCTAGCCATTGATTCTAAATCAATCAGAGTCATCTATTTGTAAAGGGTTTCTCTATATAAGGCTTGGCTCCTCATTTGTAAAGGTTAATAGTTGGTTGATAAAGAATAGATAATAGTGAATAGTCAGAGAATAGGAAATAGTTAGAGTAGAGTAGAAAGAGAAGACAAAGGTTGTTGCCAAGATGTTGTAAAGGACTTGTTAACTTCATTGAAGAAATGATGAATTCTATGGGTCGATTCAACAATTTGCATGGTCTCTATACTTCTCAAATTTGATTTCATGTTATTAGATGAGTGGAAGAAATGTGTATGATCGATGGTGAAATATGTATATCCATACTACTAGCAGTTTGTTGATTGCAGACTTGCCTTGCGTAGTCAACTGGAATCATTCAGCTTAAGCTTAACTTCAATTATCGCTTCTTCATTGATATGTATCAACCTGATGGTGTCCATGCTTGTAGTGGTGATCTGAACATCATAAAGCTTTCCTCAGAAGATTGCACTAACCTTGTGGAGATGGTCCTAGGATGTCAAAGCAAGACTTAGTTAGAATTTCATCAAAGGTCATTCATTGCTCTTACATTCTTAGTATTAGAAATAGATCTCGTTTCAACCTTTCTCCTTTTTCCTTTTTTTTCAAAATCAACGGCCAGTAAAATCTCACGTTCCAGCAATATCCAAAGCAAATCAGACGTTTAGGCAGTCAAACGTAAGTCCCCTTGTGATTCCAGCAAAATCACATCATACCACAAGAAGCTTATCCACATGTAGAGAACCTACATACAAGAACCTTAGAGTTGCCTCGATTGATCCTTCGGCAAAATCTTCGGCAGTCAAGAAACTTTGTTCAAGAGAGGATAAGGTACCTTTAGGTATTTTATTCTGTGTTCGCATGTGCATAAAAAACACATCAACACGGCCCTGTCCCAGAATGTCAAACACCCAAGTGAATGCGTCAGCTGAAAAGGAAACTGTAATTGTGCATTGTTGGTAATCAAAGACGAATTGCCAAATGTTTGCCCCTTGGGGTACATGTTCAGAAAATAACAGAATGCAAGTAAAATGTAACAGTACATATATGCACAATGTATAGAGAACTCACAAATATATTCATTGATAACAGAATTACAGTATATCTCCAAAACAGCATTTCTCGTCCCACATAACATAGCCCGAAGATAAGTACATAGACATATGTAAGGGTGTCAACCGGCTACGAGTGCCAACAGTTGGCAACCATCGGCTAACCGTCGACCCCTCGACAACAACTAACAACTACTAATTAACCCAACAACAATAATGTTTTTGGAGTGTTCGAGAGTTGACAAAGAATCCATTAGTTGATGGCTATGTGCATGGAACATCCATCCTAATTCATGGATCAATGACTAGGTTAATGTAATGTGTATGCTACCAAACTAGCCTTCATCTTAACGAAGGCCAGATTTGTATGTACACAGTGTTCAGAAGACAAAGGCCACATGAAAGCTTACTAATTTCTGCACAAATTACCCTGATGGTAGACCTAAGTTACCTATGGTCCCCTATGTATAAGATTATTTTCCTTAATGTTGTGGCATCAGTCCTTTTATGGTAAGAAAGGCCTTAAGGGGAAATATAAATATAGCCATATATATAGACCACCTCTATTAAATGACAAGCGGCTTGTTATATAAAACATTATCAATCAAGACTAAGAGTGAATAAAGTGCCATAGATATTTAGTAGATAGTATCAAAAGACAACCTATGCTCAATATGTGTATGCTCATGTCAATGTTCATGATCTCCTGCCCATGGTGGGAAGATATGTTTTATAACTTTTGAATAAAATTTAAACTAATAAAAACTTTTTTCTTGTGAGGTCCTAGGAATCATTCACAACAATTATATTAAGCATAGCAAAAATAATACAAAAATAGACATTGAATAAAATCAAAATTACTGTAGATAAAGCAGTTATGTAAGGAAAAAAAAAATTCCAAAACCTAGACAACTCTATAAAGCTTATATTGATACGGATTACATTAGATAGTATCTTCATCATGTTAAAGCATGAAAAGATAGTTGAATCTAAAGAAAGTTAAGACTAGGTGCTTTAGTGCTCTTATTGAATCTTATCAACCTGAATTGTATCTTCATCATATATTTTTGTATAGTTGAAACAGCAAATACATATATATATATGTAGCATCCTAAATTGTACTCCCTTACAATTTTGTCCTCATTTGGGCCCTCACCTTGGCGTTTGTGTCTTGAGGCCTGATTGGGGCCTTGATTCTGCTCACACCATGCAAATTCTTCATTATTTTCACCTTGCACTTCATTTCCCCCTTGTTTCTTGGTTCCTGATTAGTCAAGACCAGGGCGTTGGCGCTCTAGTCCTCTCAATCAAGACCTATTTTTGGGCCCCTTAGCGGTCACATCAATTTAGTTGCGACCTAGATCCCATGTTAGCTCATGTCGGAAAATTAAGTTGTTTTTTGACAAACAGATATAAAAGGAGGTCTACCCCTCTCATTTTAGAAGAATCACATAATCTAGGAGTTCGATCAAGCAATCAAGCATTCATTCAAATTCAAGTGAGCAAGTAATCAGTCTTCTTTCAAGCATTGGAGCAGAGGTAAGGTCAAGATTCAAGCTTTGGAGTTGACATCCATGTTCTATGTATATGAAGACTTCATGAAACCCTAATTCCTTGTGGAGACAAACAAAACTCCATTAAGAGGTATATCATTAGTGTTTCAGTCATTATTCAGCATCTCCCTCAAAAGGAGAACATTTCCATTATTACAATTCAATTACATTTTATTTCTATTTCATGGTTAATTCCAAAACCTGGGTTTGACCTAAGGCAAACCCCAACCTATTTCCCCTCTCTAGTGTGCGCAGGAACAGGTACGGAGCTGCAAACTTTAGAATTGGCTTTATTTACAGTGACTAACAGATTCCTCTTTAGAAAAGTGCAGAGGACCGGTGCGACAGGCACACCGGTCCTGACATTTTAGGAGCTCCTTCTAGGAATAAATCCAAATAGACTTGCATTCCTCAAATCCACGTTTGTGGCTCGATCCGACGATTATAGCTCGTTATTCATGTGTTTTTACTTTAATTCCAGCACATTTACCCTAATTTCAGCATTTTGCAATTCAACTTCAAAGAGCGCAATCAATCCAAATCTAGTAAACCCGATACAATTCTCAGCCCTATCCTTGTTAATTTGTGGCTAGATCTATTGGGTTTACCCCTCTTCAATGTAATGATCCCTAAGTCTAAATATTAGCAGTTTTCATACATCTAATTGTGGAAACCCTAATATTTTTCACCATTAAAATTAATAATAGTTGAAGAAACGAGTACATCAAAACCAGAGGCCTTGTTACCAAGAGCATAGTTCTAAATCTCCGAGAGAACTTGCAAGTTGAATAGATAGGCAAGTTTAATAATATAGCATTCAATATGGCAAGCAACCCAATGCATTGACTGTTACCAATGCATGGTTTATGACAAAAACTCTACACAATTTCAATGGCCTATTGCTATAGGAAGCCATCAAAAATACATATTTAATAGTAGAAGACACAAAGAGAATATTTCAATGGCGGCAGCATTTGATCCTTTATAGGTGGACAGAGAGCAGAATTAAGACTTTCAATAGCTTGAAAGTGGCTTTTCCATTGGCACATTGGTGTTCTTTTAGTCCATAGATGCCTCCCACAAATTCAAGAATGCAAAGACTTTGCTCAATTTGTTGAAGGCAAGAGGTGGGGGTGAAGAAAGTCTTTCAAGTTCTCACTAACAACACAGGCACATATGTGGCTATAGGGAGACCTCACAAGAGAGGCACCCTACCATAATTTAGAGCCCTTGTGCTTCTTAGTGCATTGATATAATGCTTGAGGACAATGGGAGGATTGGATGGAACAAAAATATAATTGAAGATGCAAGAAAATCACAAAATTTATTTACAACCACAATCAGGTGCTTATCTTCACAAGAAAGCATGCCAAAAGAAAGAAGTCTGTGTGATTAGGGATCGCACAGTTTGCCACAAGCTTTATCACATATACTACCTTCTCTCAAGTAGATGGTTGTGAACCATCAAGGATTGGAGTCTCAATATTGCACTAGGGGTGTAGGAGAGAGGGTTGTTAGGACAGTCTTTGATAATGTGTTTGACAAAAATCACAAAAGAGATACTTTAAGTAACTTAAAAACTTATGATCATGAATTCTTGATTTGTTGATTTTTTCAATTCTATTTACTTTCTAATAAAAAAAATTTCAAATTTTTTGGTTACAGAACTTCATCAAGGTTATATATTTGTAATGGGGATAAAATGTTAATGGAGTATCTCTATGAGGTCATGAAGGATGCTAATGAAACCCTATCATATTATTATGGTGGAAATAAGAGAAATGTGAAATTATTTGGAGAATAATTGATCACAAATTGACCAACCAACTACACCAGCCAATACATGCCATTGGATACTACTTAAACCAATTTTTTTCTTCTCCAATTCCTTTAAGGCCAATTAGAAGATTACAGCAGATCTCACCGCATGCACAAAGAGGATGACACCCAACAAAACCATTAGAGATACATTCTTGACAATTTATAGGTCTAGAAAGCTGTGAAGGGAGGGTTTTCTTCAACCCTATGCATTCTAAAGGGAACAATCCAACAGCAAGGTAAAATGAATCAAGTCATTTATACACTTATTTAAGTTATTTGATAAAATGCAAATTTAGCTTTGATATTTCCAAATTTAACTTAATACTTATAATATTACTAATTTCTTTTTATAAACTTGTGACAGGAATATTATGTTGCTTGAACATGTAATCTCCAAAGGCTAGCATCTGTGTTTTATGCTATCCTTATGGCACTTATGAGTGTGAGTGCAATTAGAGCCTGTGAATGCTTTCAGATGAAGATGGGGGACATGTTGACTCAAGAGTGCCTCAATGACCTTCTCTTTGTCAAATACAACCTTTATCTCTACACCAAAAAAGTAAAGGGGAAGAAGTTTCATGATTCCATTGACTTCAATGATATTGATCCTTATTAGGGTAAGAATATCATGTTTAATGACAAAGATCTTGCTGAATAGACATTAATCTATCTTTGAGATTTGATTACCAAGGGCAAGGAAGTCATGTTCAATGACAAAGATCTTGCCAAAATGGAGAGACAAGCAGTAGCAAAGTAATATGAGATGACACGATGAATCATTCCCTCCTAAAAAGGATTTAGATTTAGCTTCAGAGGCTGGCTACTACTAGGAGAGAACAGAAAAAGTTGGAGACAAATTGATTTAACAAAGATTGATAATCAAAATAGACAGTACAATTTTTCTTAATTCATTCACTGCACTTCTCAAGGTATTTTATAGAATCTATCTTAAATGTCAAGCTTTGTCAAGTTCAAGTCTGAGTCAAGTTTTTGGGATGCTGAGTTTTACCCAAGTCCAAGTTTTTGAACTATGGTCAAGGGTATGACCAGGGCATGGACCAGCAGAATACAAACTGGGCAGTGAGTCAAAGCCAATAATCAGAAGACAAGGGCCTTCGAATACTAGACAAAGTTACAGATGAAAAACCCTAAGGCAATGACACCAAGAAAAAGATCCTAGTGCATAAATGGAAGTAAATATTACAAAAATTGGTACAGTAGATGATTGAACCTGAAACAAGAAACAAAAACACCAAAAATAGAGGCATGTCCAAGCAGAGTTATTCAGAAGATGGGCAGAGGCCCATGAAACTCATGTGTGTAGATGAGAAAGTTCAGAGTAACTTTCTTCGGACATCCTACTCAATTACTCCTGGAGTCAAAGGGACCAGAGGAGATGACACGCCAAGTCCCCCAACTGGCCTTATTTGCAATTCAGATTCCAAATGGACAAATATCCTGTCACATTTGCAGTCTAGGTGGTTGCTATCATTAAGCAGTTAAAATGGGGATTGATGTTACTCAACTTCAAAGCAAACTATAGCAAAGTACAACTCTATATGTTGAAGACAGCAACGATCCAAAAGAGGAAAGGAAATTTGGAATTGAAAGATTGAGAAGACGCTTCAGATTAAAAGTCCCGATTGGGCATCTTGTTGCAAGAAGATACCAGCTTAAAGCTATTGTTCTCTGTCAGATCTTGCATTGATCCTTCCACAGTGGTCGTCAACATTGATGCTCTTAGCTCTTCTGGCCTAGGCCTTGCTGCAAACATTGTTATAGCACCACTTTGCATTCACAGTCTCCCATTTTGATCATCATAAGCTTTATGCTTCATTGAGGTGACCTTCTGTCAAATGGCTATTTGTACTTGTGCTTAGATCTTATGGTACGAGGTTTAATTATTTTTTGTTTAACAGTCTTATTTTATTTCTTTGCTTTAGCTCTCATTGTTTAATTTATTTCATAAATTAGGGCCCTCTTTCTGAGTACTTCCTCTATTTTAATAATTATTATTTCAAGTCACATTGATCTACTTCAGTCATGTGAGGACATTAAAATTCTCTCTTTCTAACTATGATGTACTATAAGAATCATGTTTTCAAAAAATGCTATCACATTGCGGATTCATATACATTATTTTTATTTGGTTATCCTGCAAAAACTAAAGACTCTTGACATAAACACAGTGATGGAAATTTAGTTGTTAACTGCAATTTATATAAGAATGAACAGTTCTACAAATCACAATTTGCCTATACATTAAAAGAACAAATGCAACAACATTAACAATACTATTTTGTATGAAAAAATAAAACCCAATTTCTATGGAGATTCCAATGTAATTCATTGCAAATCTATGTATATTCACATCAAGAAAATTGCCATTTTGTACCATATTCCCTATGCTGCTAATACCAAATCAAAATCATTTCCTGTTATGGTATTGTTGTGCGAATCGCACACCCATCCCCGTCTTGGACAGGGACCCCCCGGTTTTGTGCCTTTCTGTCTTTGCGGAAGAGGAATGGGATATGAAGGATCAAGTTGGTGAGTGATGAAGTCTAGAATGTCATCTTAATCTTCAAATGCCCTGAAATTTGGCTAAGTCTAGAATTTCCTGACCCTGAAATTTGGCTAAGTCTGGAATTTCCTGATCCTGAAATTTGACTAAGTCTGGAAAACTGAGGAATCCTCCAAAAACTAGAATTTGCAATATAACTCCTGGAGGTCTGAAACCACTCTCAAACATCTTGAAAGTATATATGGAATATAACTTAAAGTATAAGTCCTTCTTCTTTCTTATACTTAAATGTTATATTCCATAAAATGATCCTCCGGGGAGATCTTGACAAACTTGCCCAAGTGCCCAAGCTCGCACTTCTTGAGAAAAACGTTTAAAAACGCTTAATTTGCCCAATTTCGGACCCTGGGGCGAAAATTTGAAAAAGTTCAAAAGTTGCAAAAATGCCCCAGAGGTCCGAATTTCACTTAAGACACCCAATTTCGGACCCTGGGGCCGAAATTTAAAGATTTCAAAAAGTTTGCAAAAAGCCCCCAGAGGTCCGAAAATCACTTAAGTTGTCCAATTTCGGACCCTAGGGCAAAAAGTGAAAAAGTTGACAAAACTGGCTGGAGGTCCGAAATTCACTTAACTTGCCAAAAGTGCTTTTAGGTCCGAATTTCACTTAAACGCCCAATTTCGGACCCTAGCTCCGAAATTTGAAAGTTTGTTATAAATTTGCAAAAGACCCCAATGGTCCGAAATTCGCCTTAAACCTTTAAATTCGGACCCTAGCTCCGAAATTTTAAAGTGTATCGATTTTGCAAAATCGAGCTTTAGGTCCGAAAATTCTACAGGTTACAAAAAAACGCTGGGAGCTCCGAAGTTTGTTTAAGTTCGCAAAATATGCTTCAAAACGCTGAAAGCTCCAGAAGGTTAAAATCGCGAAATTACCAAACGCATTTATAGATCCGAAGTTTTACGAAGGGCATTTAGGTCCGAAAACTTTTCTGACTTGTAAAAAAGGCTAAATGCTCCGAAATTTGCAAAACGGGCCAGAAGGTCCGAAAATGATAAAGCGTTTAAATTCATTCAAAACACTCCGCAATTTGCAAAGGGTGAAATAGCTCCGAAATTTCAAAATATATATCAAATTTGCCAAAACGTGTTTAGCTCCGAAAAACTCCCAGTTTGCCAAAAACGCTTGAAAGGTCCGAAATTCTTAGAGTTTGCAGAGAGTGGCAAAGGGTCCGAAGTTTTTGAAAATTGCAGAATAGTGCCAATGCTCCGAAATTCACCAGAAAAGCATGAGTTAGAGGATTTTAAAATTTGCAGAGGTTCTTCAAACCTCCAGAATCGCGCCATAAACCCATTCAAAACACCCAAGACTCCAAAGGTAAAATCATGCAGAAGTAAATCGCCCAAACATCAAGACCAAGGATCAGATTTCACATTCGAACAGAAAGGAGAAGCATTTTCAAGATACATCTCACAAAGAGCTTCTCAAGCCAGACGTCGTAATTAAATTTAATATTTGTTAAATTAATTAATTAATTTTTCAAATTAATTTAATGAAGTGAAATTGGTTGATTGATCGCAGGACGTCATCGAAGAACCAGGAGAAGGCCTCAAACGCAAATCAAGGAAGGATCACAATTCAAGGCCAAGCGCTGAAGACTCGAAAAAGAAAAGATGTGGGAACATGCTGCAGGAGCGCGAGAGCAACCAAACATTGGTAACCGTGCCGCTGAACAAAGATGAAGTCCACCATCGGGACCAAAGACCAAAGAACACTGAATGCTGCAAAGTTTATGCCTTCTCAAGAAAAAGCACACAGTTGGATTTAAGTCCAGAAATTCAGTTTTAAAACTGAAAAGGCTTTATTGTAAACTGCCTATGGGTCCCGTGCAAAATATTTTTGTGGATAACTATTCCTAACCACCAAGAAGATTGGATAGACCTGAATTAAAGCCAAATGGTGGCAGGTAGTTGAGATAGTTGCTGGTTGGATAACTGAGAATTAATTCGGCATGGGTTAATGCTGCTAGCTTCTGAAAGGCAGATCAGGGCCCTTGGATGCAGTCCATCCTAGCCTTTGATTCATTATTGTAAAATCTATAAAAGGCAGGGGCCTTTCTTTTGTAAAGGGGTTAGATGGTTAGATAGTTAGATTTTAGAGTTAGAATAGGTTAGATCTTAGCAGTAGCATAGAGATGCTGTAGAAATTGTTGTAATAGGCAGATGAAATCAATATATAGACATTGATTTGGTGTTAATTGTCTTGTTTTCATCCTGTTTGCATGGTTTCTTTCAGTATTTTAGATAGATCTTTCTGTTTTGGGTGTGCAGGTATTTGATAGATTCAGGCTCATACCACTGAGGATATACTGATTGTGTGTCCTTTTGTGTGGTTAACCTGAGCCTTCGATTGTGCTTAGTTCAATTGCAGATGTCCGTCTAAGCTGTGCCAGAATTGGGTGCTTAGCTGTGCGTCTCCAGTCTGAAAATCTTCCAAGTCCCTTTGAAGATTGCACCGTTCCTGCAAGGTTGTGAGCTATTTTGGCCAAGCAGGAATTGGTTATGTTGAATCCGTCTACCCGCATACCTGTGTTGTTAGTTTTAGATCTCCTAACCCTTTCCTTTTGCTCTTTATTGCGTAATTCGAGAATCACGGCAGACTAGCTTGTTGCAAATCGTAAGTCCCCTTGTGTTTCCAGCATAAACACATCAAGCCACTGAGAGATCCCGCAGTCAAGACCTGACAAAAGAAACCTTGAGGTTTTCTCCTTTGATCAAACTTAGAAAACAGCATTAGAGACTTCCTTATCTCAAGAGAGAGTAGGATAATCAGTTGGCTATTCTATTCTGCGTTGGCCGTATGGAGTTTGCAGCAATGCAATTTCAGACACGTCAACAGGTATATATAAAAGAGGTAAAAGTAAAGCATAAAATAATTACAAGATTGAAAGGCTGTACAATGACCGTTTAGGTTCTATATCCATAGGAAGACAAAATGAAACAACAAAAATTAGAACCAAAGCATAAAAAGTAAAAAGAGAGCCATTCCAAATGCTTTCAGCGGCAAAAATGAAACAAAAGAGAATGTTCCAACCTCTCTTTTATTTCCCCACACCAGATAGATCAATTCATCACAACAAGCTCATATCTTTGAATATTTTTCAGAATGGGGGATGTGGCATGGTAGCGAGAGGAAATAAGTGAATATCATGGGACAACCTTTGATCCTAAATTCGTCAATGTTTTGCTGGAATGAGTGAATCTCCAAGTAGTTACATTGACTTATTAATATTTTAGAATATAACTTATAAGTTTAACTGAAAAAGGCCAACCCAAGAAAAGACAAGTTTGAAAAGCTCAAAAAGCACCAATCATTTGAAAATCTTGAAAAAGTCATAGAAGCTATTCCCAAGCACAGGCTGTGTATATGAAAAAATTTGAGTTGTCATTTCCATTTATTAGGAAGAAAATCCCTGACAATAAAAACAGTTATAAAGGGATGGCAAAGTTAACAAATAATATAAGTCATGTGACCGTTTGGAAGATTCAAACCACAGCAATATTGTAAAATGGGTTACTTTTGAAAACAAAATATAAGTTTTTGACTATACCATTGTGCATCCATTCAATCACAAATAATAGATTTGTTCAAAACTTCGATATATGCAATTATGTCTGAAAGAGATGTCTCTAAACAATAACTCAAATAATTCATTGATTAAGAATGCAATATGAGGTATATATATGGTGGACCATGAACGCAAATCTTTGTCTTTTCAAGAACATTAAGAAAAAGATGAAATAATCATGAGAATGAAAATTTGGGAAGTTGAGCAACAAAGGCTGATAGGTGCATCAAAAGCAAGGATCTTTGTTTTCCTGTTTATATTATTGTAAACTAACATGCATCTTGCAAACAATGACTTGTCAGTAGTCATGTTTTCATTTTTTCTCTACAACCCAAAAACATTTGAGGAATATTTCTGCAACAAAAGATTATGGAATTCCTCTACTGATTGATACTAATTATGAAAAATCAATAGAGTTATTGTTAAACTTCATTTGCAATCTAGGTACCATCTATAGAAATTCACATGAGATGCTATGAATAGTAATACTACTAAAGTAAAGCCATACATTACCTGTCAAACTATTCCGAACACGTGCACCTATGATTTTGTCAGTAAGTTCATCCTTGTGAAGTGCTATGGCTTCTGCATGATTAAGCACTGCTGCACCTGCTAATGCAGCTGTACAAGCCAAGCCAACATTAAGGCGTGCATCATTCATTTGCCCATCATAGTAAACTACTGTTCCCTTCAAACTTTTATCATGTCCCCTTTTTGCAAGAGTTGGAAAGAGTTCAACTGACTCCTGTGCTGAACAGTAACGTGACACATGCAGCATTCGTGTTCCTGCAACTATGTCGTACAGCTTTAGTCCAGCCCAAAAATATAAGACTTCAAACCAATTATAACAAGGAGTCATAGTTGGCAAAGCATTGCAAAGATGTGGTGCATTCTTGATAATTCGATCCCGCTCCTCAAGAGCATGAAAGACCAACTTTAACTGTCCATAATCAAAGTTAAATACTGCCTTTTCCAAGTAACGGACACCTGTTTGAACAAACATAAAAATAGTCTATTAATCTAACCTATGCATTCATAGGAACTAAAACAGAAACAAAAGATAATCAATTAAAACTAAAATCCCATTATCACAAATCTAATTTGGAAATTCAAAATTATCAACTTTGTACTTTACCACATTCCATATGTGTCATTGGATTGCTTTGATGCAAACAATTGCTATCCTTGCAGGCTAACTATAAATACAATATCCATTGCTTGTTTCATAAGTTAAACAAATAAGACAAGTTCCCTTCAACCCTAGTCAGATTAGTTTTACAAATCAAATAAGTCCCCTTTTCGCAAATTCGGCGTATTCAATGTAATGCTCCAATGAGCGCATTTAGTACAAAGCATGTGCCTGTAAACTTTTACCCAGAGATGGCACATGAAAGCTCATTGACATGTTTGAAATTTAAAATGGCCTCAAGAATTGCACAATATTTTTAAGATGGAGCTATTGTTTGCCAAGGCAAGCATTTCAAGGGGAAGGGCAGTTGTTAGTGCTGCAAATCCTCCACTTGTTTCCCATGCTTTAAAAGAGAAAGACTACATTGAGGGATGTCATCCCATACACCAAAATGTCAGGAATACATGGCCTGAATTCTTCAGATATCTAAGGGTTTCATCTTCTTAAAACTATGTTACTCCTATACCCTTCACTCTCCATGTACACCATGGAGATAATTAATGGACAAAGTTGTGAAAAATATCCAAGACAAATGAAATTCCTTGCTAACTATGTGATGTATTTGAAAGGGAATTTACAAAAAGTTTAATCTGACAAAAAACAAGGCAAAGGAGTGGATCCTTGCAATGGTGATGAAGCAAAAATGTTGCTAGCTAAGAGATAACAAGCAGAGATGAAGGTAAACTTGCTCCTCCACATGCTTCGGTTGGAAGATCCAACTTCCCAAATAACAAGAGAGATAATTCGAAAAATGATTTTGATGTGAGATCCTTGTTATGAATTCAAATCTAGCACTGTAACACTCACAAAAAAACCATTCAAAATCTTCTTTATTGGCATATCTAATTTTAGTGTTCTACCATTATGGATGGCTTAGGAAAGCCCTTCGTTGGCGAACATCATGTTATTTTTCAACAGTAATCCCACATTTCTTAAGGGCACTTGAGTGTATACAGTAACAAAAGATCCTCTTAACAAAGAATTAGATACTTGAGAGTCTAAAACCACTGAGGAGATATGAGCATCTAAAATTGCACAATTTATTACACAGTGGCCCTGCTTAGCAGAGTTGCAAGCAGAAGATATAAAGAAAATATGTGCATTTTGTACCTGTTTTATGTGCATGCATTGAACAATGTACCAGAAAACATCAGAAAAATAGATTATATCACCCAAATAATTGATGATGAAAAAACACTTCTGCAGTTTATATGCAAACATGAGTTATTTATTATATAATCAAAAAGGTAAAGTTGCAAAGGTTCATCGATGCATGATTTTCTTACTTTTTTTTGTCCTTGTTGCCTATATGAAATAAAAGGAACTTCGTGTGCCACTTTTCCTAGTGAAATGTGGACATTATGGAGAAGATATTCATCCAAATTGGAATTGAGGTAAGATGACAAATTTCTCTATAAACATTATCAAGCTATGCCAACTTTGCAGTTAATGTTATCAAACTTATCTCTGAGATGATGTTACAAACCCAACTTAAAAACCTGCTTGAGCTCCAAACCTTACAAAATTGGAAACTAGAATGAAACAGAAACCTGAAACTCACAGGAAATCTAATGCAACTGTAGAAATCTAGGAATGCAGAGCTATAAAGTCTGATCTGAATTAATGACTAAAGTTTATTTTATATAAGTGAAGTATGAAACAAATGGAAACTATAATATGAAACTACAGAAAAACAAAAATTCAAACAAAACCTTGAAAAAAGCACTTAAAACATTGGTTGCAACAGTACATGAAATATAAGAAAATAAAATAGAAGAGAAAGGAATTTGTTTTTACAAGGGTGTAGATGCCAACTCAGACTCCAGCAATATGGGTGCTAATTAGCCAAACACAATCTTCAGAATTGTGTACACATGCTTCTTCCTTTCCAAAACATGTCATATTTTAGTTCCCACTTTAGTATTTTATCCTCTTGCATGTGAGATAATTAGTTTTCTTACAAAAAGTACACATCTGATGAACCAAAATCCAAATGGACCAATAAAGATGGACCACTTATCCAAAAAAACGAATTGAATAGATTTGTAAGTGGACCCATTCAATTAGTTTCATTGCAACAACAAGGTATGAATGCTTATTATCATTGTGTTGTTACAGAATCCTGCGTAAATTGCTTTCCCCTCAAGTGATTCGTAGAGTATTTCTGGGGGCCCCTCACCTGTGACATCCTTCAACAATAAACATTCCATCGAATGAGTCATTCTAATTTTACCTCAGTCCTTAGTTTCTTTTCTCAAGTTGCCAAAAGATACTATGGAATCAAAACAACATGTTTCTTATCAAAATATGAAGGCAAAGTGTCAAAAAGATTTTGACATTTTGCCCTTTATCTTCTTTAAGTGTGAGACATGGAAAGTGTTGATATGTTTTTAACTTTTTTAGGCACATGCGAACACAAAATAAGATACCATAAGTATCTTATCCTCTCTTGAACAAAATCTCTCGGATGCTGAAGATTAGCTTAAAGATCAATCAAGACGACTCCAAGGTTCATGTATGTAGGTTCACTACGTGCGGATAAACTCTGTTGGTTGATGTGATTATACCGGAATCACAAGGGGACTTCCATTCGAATGCCTGAATGTTTGATTTGCTGGAACTTAGATCCTATCTACTCAATTGGAAGATAAAAAATAGCAAAAGAGGTAGGGTTTGAGAGAGTCTATGGTAGGACCTAGAATGTAAGAAGATGAATGAATGACTTTATGGAATCCTATTGGGCAAGGTCTCACCATCAAATAGAACAATTTGAAACAAGCTCAATGCAATCTTCCAAGGACGTTTCAAAGATATTTGAACCAATACCACCAAACATTGATCACCATTCAAGTTAATGCATAAGCAATGAGTGTAGGACAATTCGAGGTTAAGCTCATGTTATTTCAGTTGACCACGCAAAGCACACCTACAGTCAACAAGAGGCTAGTGGTATGGATTAGGCGGATTCCACATAAATACATTCAACAAATTCCTCCACTCAATCTAATTATATGAAAGCAAATTGAGAAGCAAAGACCATGCGAGTTGTTGAAGTAACAAATCAAATTCACCATAACTTCAATGAAATCAATTACTCTTAGTTAATTAGAGCTCCTAGACTCCTAAATACAAGACTCCTAGACTTGACTTGAGTGGAGGAATTTGTTGAATGTATTTTGCTCCAATTTAAGGCTTGGAATTAATGATTAATTATGTTGATGTATTTTTTAGGCACATGTGAACACAGAATAAAATACCATAAGTATATTATCCTCTCTTGAACAAAATCTCTCGGATGCTGAAGATTAGCTTAAGGATCATTCGAGACGACTCCAAGGTTCATTAATGTAGGGTCACTACGTGTGGATAAGCTATGTGGTTTGATGTGATTATGCTGGAATCACAAGGGGACTTACATTCGAATGCCTGAATGTTTGATTTGTTGGAACTTAGACCCTATCTACTCAATTGGAAGAGCAAAAGAGGGGGTTTGAGAGAGTCTATGCTAGGACCTAGAATGTAAGAAGATGAATGAATGACTTTATGGAATCCTACTGGGCAAGGTCTCACCATCAAATAGAACAATTTGACATAAGCTCAGTGCAATCTTCTAAGGACGTTTCAAAGATATTCGAACCAATACCACCAAACATTGATCACCATTCAAGTTAATGCATAAGCAATGAGTGTAGGACGATTCGAGGTTAAGCTCATGTTATTCCAGTTGACCACGCAAAGCGAAATTTTGTTATAGGTCTTGTCCTCATCAAGGACACAAAGTGAAATGTGTTATATGTCTTGTCCTTAGGCCCGTCATGGAACGAATTTTATCATTATAGGGCCTGTCCTTGGAAAGGACATAGAGCGAGCTGCTTATCTTGACCTTAATCACTCAAATAACATGAAATGAATTGATAAGAACATGCATTACAAAGGTAAGCAATCAAATTTGACATATAGGTCTTGTCCTTGGGAAGGACAGAGAGCGAAAATTTCATTTATGCCTTGTTCTCTCAAAGGTCAAAGAGCGAAATCTATGTTATAGGTCCAGTCCCTAGCAAGGACATAGAGTGAAGTGCGTGTACCTTGCATGCGATCCGAAGCAAAATTCAACAAGGCAAGTATTTTGGCACCTACACAAATTCAAAATTTCAAATTGCTAAGGAGGGAAAACAATGATTTACCAAGTCGGCCAGCACCAAGAAGGATAATTTACGTTTTGTTTACACCACATCAAGTCGGCCTTGCATCCCAAAAGACACACCTCTACCCTAGGTCGCATATATATGAGAGGTTGAAAGATCATTTTAACATCAAGTTAAATCCCTCTCTATAAGCAGCAGATCACCGAATCACTCCAGCAAGACACAGAATTTCTCCAACTAGACATCAGATTTTTTCAGCACATTGCAAATTTCATTAAAATATAAGTGAATTGCTCCAATACAAGGGCGAAATTAGACTTTGAAGGTGCAGACCTGATGATCAAGGAAGACAGATTTCATCATTAGACAGCCTATATTCACCCTTAGACATTAAGTTTACCTCTTAGACAGTGAATTCAGTTATCAAAAAGCACATATCAGACCTGCAAATGTAGAATAAGAATTAAGTCAAAGTGGGAATGTGTAAAGGTTATATATCATGTGAGATTGATGCCCATTTGTTTGTTTTGCAAGAAGCAAGGTATGAAATCTAAGAGATCAGATTAGAGGAAGATTGGAGTAAAGACCTCAAGGAGAAAGTGTCAACACCAAGGACAAGATATAAGGAAGATGCCTTCAAAAGAGCTTCACCATGCAAATACAAGAACATCAAGGGGAGAAGATCTCAAGATATCAAAGATTCTCACCACACCCTGGAGGCATGAAGAAGATTGGAGTAAGGATCTTAGGGAGAAGTCATACAATCACTCCATGGCAAGCAAGCAAGGATGGAAGGAGGACTCAGCTCCCTCAATATATCCCATCACCACTACTTCGAGCAATCTTGTAATGTCGAATATCAAATCTTCCAAACCTACAAGTGCAAGTTGAGGTGGAATCCTAGTCATCATCCCAATCACTACTTCACCAATCCAAGGGTTCCACATCAGCATGTCTAGATGCAATGTACCTGACTCACCAGTGATGGCGCAAACTTTGAGGCACCTACCCTTATCATCTATTGGTCATGCCAAAGTGCTGTAATTATTTTATTGGCCGAACTAAGTTTGTTGCAACAAACCTCAATTAGGGTTTCCATTGTAAAATCTTGGCCATTGATCTTAAATTGATCTGAGCCATTAAATTGTATTGAGAGCACTATAAAAGGCTCAAGCTCTTCATTTGTAAAGGTTAATAGTCAGCAAATAGCTAATAGCAGTAGTTAATAGTCAGTAGATAGTCTTAAGAGAGTAGAATAGAAGTTAAAGTAAAGTAGGAAGAGAAGGCAGAAATTGTTGCCAAATGAACTCTATTTTCATTGAAGTCATGGTGAAGTGGGTTGTTTCTTTACAATGTGCATGGTTTCTTGTTGGATCCTCATGTTAGATGATAAATAAATTAGATTGAATGGAAAAATTTGTTGAATGCATTTACGTGGAATCCGTTAGTCCATACCACTAGCCTCTTGTTGACTGTAGGTGTGCTTTGCGTGGTCAACTGGAATAACATGAGCCTAGACTCAAATCGTCCTAAACTCATTGCTTATGCATTAACTTGAATGGTGGTCAATGTTTGGTGGTATTGGTTTGAATATCTTTGAAACATCCTTAGAAGATTGCACTGAGCTTGTGTCAAATTGTTCTATTTGATGGTGAGACCTTGCCCAGTAGGATTCCATAAATTCATTCGTTCATCTTCTTACTTTCTAGGTCCTAGCATAGACTCTCTCAAACCCTACCTTTTTGCTCATTTTTATCTTCCAATTGAGTAGATAGGATCTAAGTTCCAGCAAATCAAACATTTAGGCATTCAAATGTAAGTCCCCTTGTGATTCCAACATAATCACATCAAACCACAGAGCTTATCCACACGTAGTGACCCTACATTCATGAACCTTGGAGTCGTCTCGAATGATCCTTAAGCTAATCTTCAGCATCCAAGAGATTTTGTTCACGAGAGGATAAGATACTTATGGAATTTTATTTTGTGTTCGCATGTGCCTAAAAAACACATCAACAAAAAAAATTATGCATTCAAGTTCCTGCTGGAAGCTCAACAGTACGCAACCTTTCCCATGCATGCCAAAATCTTGTATGGCCCACTGTAGTGAGAACCAAGTTTCCCTATTCCATTTCTTTTAAGAGACTACAATTTCCATGGTTATAACTTCCAGAAAACTCAATCATCTACCTAAAACTCTCTCATTTCACTGTAGTCTTGAAGAGATTTTATGCTATATTGGGAACCTTCAAGTTCTCCTTTAATTGCTTCACATTGGCAAAAAAAACACAGTCTGCTTGCATATGTGTGTCTTCAATAGATCAATCAATCAACAAGGGAGGATCATAACTAAATAAGACCTTAAATTCTGATATCCCATACATATATGATGTTTACCAAATCAACATCAAAGGAAACCCTTTCGACTCAGAGATTTTCTAGTCTACAACATAATTTCTCAGGTACCCTTTGAGATTTGTTCACAATCTCAAATTGACTTTCTTTGAGAGTGATTGCTAGTTCTTCGAGTTTAAGCTGGTTGTGAATCATTTAAAAAACCCTATAGAGATAGTACATGGCCTCAAACCATCATTCCCCAAGCTCCCAAGAAAAACAGCATGCTCAAGGAATGTTGTTAAAAGTTCAATAAGGGGAATAGTTGTTGAATTGTCTTTCTCAAGCGAATTTGAAGAATCCACTGCACCATCCCCATTAATACCTTTAGCATGAGATTTTCTTGAAGGCAACTCGTGCAAGACTGTCGAAGAGAAGGGAGGGGGATCTGATTTTGTTGTAGCCTTAGGAATGTCATTGGGTGTTGGAATATCAATTTGTGCCTTAGGTTCAAAGGTGTAATGATGGGGCTCCACCCTGTTGGTGTACGTTTTATCATTCACCGAACATTGGAATAAAATGTGAAGGCCACTCTACCCTCTCTTGAACAAAATCACTGCGTGTGCCAAGATTGCAAAGAAAGACCACACGGCGACTCCAAGGCTTATATGTGCGAACAGGCGACTTTATGTTGGATAGCTTCCTTGGTTATGTATGCTGAAATACAAGGGGGACTAACGCTTTGCTTGTTCAATTCACAATGAAGCTCTATCATTGGGGACTTGGATCATGGACTTAATGAAACCTAAAAAGGAGATAAGGGTTTAGAAGTTTTAATCTATTTCTAAGAATTCAAGAGACGGTATTGACTCGGTGAAACCAATAACTACGCTTTGCTTCGCCACGCTAGGACAACTACACAAAGTGGGTGCAATCTTCAAGGGATGTGCTTATGATTTTCACGTCATGAATAACTACCATCGAATAGAACAATATTCATCCAAACAGAAGTTGAGCATCCAAAAAGTAACCTCAAACTAACTTTACATAATGAACAAAAATCATTTGTTCATCAAAAGTATGAGCGGAAGATTCACCATAAATCAATACTTATCAGATCTTGCATTTGTCTAACATACATGAAATAAAATCTAAACTATGATGAGGGATAAGAACCATGTAGACTCCAAAATAATAGAAGAAATCACCATCAATTTGAACAATGCATCACTTATTACTTTAGCAGTCATAAAAAACAATTTGCTTATCTTAACATGTTTTGCAACATGCTCCCATGATTTACAAATGAGGAGCAAGCTCAATTTATAGGCTCTTCAGTTACAATTCAATGGCCAGGATTGATTTTGAATCAACGGTTGAGATTACAAAATAAAACCCTACTTAGGGTTTGTTACAACTAACTAGCTCTCGACCAATGAGCAAATTACATTTGAGGACACTTGTCCTTCTTGCTAAATATAAAGCAATAATAAAATAGAAGGTTGCTGCATTGTGAAATATGCCTTCTAGAAGCTTCTGGATAAGTCTGATTCATTGAACCTGGACATGTTGACTTGGAACAATCTAATTGTTGAATGTCCTTCCTGAATTCTCCAATTTGTGTCCAAGAATTGTCTAAGTATGGAAATTTGTTTCAAATACTCTTCTTGCCACTATCTGATTCTGATTGAGAGCTTGTATTTAATTCTTCAGGAGATGAAATCCTTCAAGAAGTTGCCCTGATTGCTTCAATAGGTCTGGGATTGTAAATGAAATCCTCCAAGAAGTCTGGAATTTCTTTCTATATTTTTGCCAAGTTTGAAGACTTTCCTTTCTTGATGTCTTGAAATTCTTTCATGTGCCCTGAATTTGGAGAAGAATTCCCCTGTGCCTATGCCACAATGGAGGAAATTGGAACTTTCTCTGTGAAGTATTTCCCATACTTAGCCAAATTTTGGCTATTCATTTTCATTTTGTGACACCTTCATGCGAACCCTCCAACACCTAGCCAAGATTTTGCCCATCTCTATGCTCGAACAAACTTTGCCTGTGGATTTGCCCTCAATTCTTAATTTGGCTTGTGCTAAGTAGGACAAACTCCACCCTCGGGCAAGGATTTTATTCATTTCCTCTTTACTTTTCCTCTTTATTCTTCTTCTTTCTTCCTGTTTTCTTTCCAACACAATCAAAATTTGATTCTTTTGTTAGCCATTTATTTTTTTCTCTTGGCAAATTCCAACACTTGGGTTGGACTTTGGAAATTCCTTTCCTTCCTTGGGTAGGTGAATGAGTTGGCAAAGAGCCTTTAGAAATTCATGTGTTCAAAAATTTTCAAGTGTTGAATTTTTTTGAAAATTTCTCTTAGTGTTGAATTTATTTTCCCTTTGAAAATAATTCTAAGTGTTGGAAAATATATTTTAGGTGTCGAGCTTTATTTTCCAACCCTTTCAATCTTGATTGATCTTTCAATGGTGGATCTCATGTTTCTTGTCCAATTTGTCTGTTCCTCTAGCCATTTTCTTCTTTCATGGCGAATTTGGTCTCTTGCAAGGCCGAATTGGTTATCTTGCCATCATTTTCTAGTCATGGCGGACTTTGCACATGTTTTGACATACTAACTTTGTGCTATTTTACCTTGCTACCTTCAATTTCCCCTAGGCGAACTTTGTAGATGTCTAGTCTTGTGTAGGTTGATTGGCCAACTTCTCTAGGTGCTGGGCAGATTTTAACCTCTTCAAGCCATCTTTTCCTTCTCTTTGGCGAACTTGATCATCTTTGTGTCTATGCCAAACTTCATAGCCTTCCAACCATAGGCGAACCTCATGAATATTTGGACACCTTCCTTAGCTAGGCGGACTTTAGGCTTGTCTCGCCATCCAACCTTACTCTCTCTCCTTGGGTGGGGCGGACTTGACAAGTGTTTGGACATTTTTCTTGACTCTTTCCTTAGCGGACTTTATCATAGCTTTGCCAAGCTTGGGGTGGACTTTGCAGATGCCTTGCCACTTTCTTACATAGCTGGGCGGACTTTGGATTGGCCATTTCTTGAGCGAAATTCATCATTGATTAGACATTTTCAACTTTTCTTTCAATCCACCAACACTTTAGCCAAATTTTCCTTCATCTTCCTTGGGCGGATTTGCTTCTTGCTTAGGGAATTTCCTTGACACTTCAAATTTTGAAATTTTATTCTCCAAGGTATCAACACTTAGCCAATTTTCTGATTTTTTTCTCCCCAAGGTATCAACACTTAGACAATTTTCTGAATTTTTTTTTTTTTTTGCGGACTTCAACTTGTGTCGGACGGTGTGCAACTTGGCTGGGCGAACTTCACAGCTAATTAGACATGTCCAAACCTTGGGCGAGAATTTTGGCAGGCTCTTCGGACAGTCCAAGGCAGACTTGGCAGTTGATTGGACATCTCCCCTTGGGCAGACTTTGGAGTTGATCAGACAATCCAAGGTGGACTTGGCAGTTGATCTGCCAGTCCAAGGCGGACTTGGCAGTTGATCGGACAGCTCCCCTTGGGCGAACTAGGCAGTTGATCGGACATCTCCCCTTGGGCGGACTTGGCAGTTGATCTGCCATACTCCAAACTTGCTCCCATCCCCATCTGCAAGTTTGATTTGCCATGTTGATGTTTGATCTACCATGCCACCTATCTGAAATATCTGGAACAAAACTCTAGCCTGGAGATTTTACCCTGCTTTTTAGACTTGGAGATACAATTTTTTTATTTTGAAGACATGAACAACGACCCCATGACCTGTGGGACCCAATACTAGGTCTACTTTCAAAAAAGCAGAAAAAAGCAAAAAGCATGCCAAAAAAGTTGCTTCTCAGATTGGTCCCAAAGTGCCAAAAATCAAAAAAGCAGAATTCCTTAAAAATAGGAAGGTGTCAGAATTGACCCTAAGCAATTGCAATCTTCATCCTTCGGGCCTTCTGAGCACCTTGTCGATGTCTAAACACAATTCTGAGCATGCTTCCTCCATTTGACCCGGGATGACTCTCAAAATATCTAACTCCTTATTGCAAAAAGATGGGTGATTACCAGTTGCGACGCCAAGGCAAAACCCTAAAAAGCAAAAAACAGGGGTCCCCATTTGCAATGGGGCAATGTGTGAAAAGGGTCACAACACACCCCAAACCACTAAGTAGGTCTATCTCTTGAGGCCAATTCACTCCATCCATAAGTTGGCTTATTACATTGCATAGTAGTGTTAGTGTGATCAACAGAGAAACATTTCATGCATCTGAAAGGGATCCTCATATTCTACAAGCTACATCCAAATTTCATTCTTGACTTTCAAATCTAACTCAACAGGAAGACCATTGGAAAGGTTCATTTCAATGTATAAACGGAAACAAGTTTAGCTTGCATAATTGATTGTTTCGTCTACAAAGAAAATATACTTACCCAAGCTACTATTACCAATAGCAAGAAGGCTCTCTAGCTCCTAAAACTGCAACAACATATATGGAAGCCGAACCCAAAGATAGGCTGTTTAAAAGGGCTCAAAACAAGGATCAAAAGATGGGAACCAAGGTTTCGAGCAACAAAAGTCTCCATTGAGAAACCATGGCCCCATATCCAATACCTTCTTTGTGAATCGAATTCAAGGATTAAAAAACCCTTAGCACAAGGGTAAATGTAGACTTCTTGCTCCAAACCCTCCTTCTAGAATTTTGAAAGCCATGCATGCATATTGCTTAATTTTGGCCAAATTTTAGTGAATCTGCATATGAGGGCATGATTCTTGAGATATTCTTCCCTGACAAAAATACCCCCACCCAAATGCACCTCCAGAATTACTTCAAATCGACGAAATGAAATTGGGCCACCAAGATTTGGAATCGATCCATGAGTAGGATAAGGTGCAAGGCCAGAGAAAGAAGGGAGTGAGAGCCTATTCTTGCCTACAAGCAGATCCAATGTGCCCATACAACTCATGGAACCCTATGCATCAAAGATAGCAACAAGTGCATGATTTGTCACTAAAACTGAAACTTGTCCAAATAGTGATGCCCATCCAATGCCACCTGCGAAAAGTCTTTGTGTAGTTGTGTCCATTGTGGCATACAACTCCGTTCGACCTAGCAAGAAAGGAAAAGTAGGAGCATTATGTGGAAGAGTTAGGGAAGTGTTGCAAAGGCTTCAAAGCAAAGGAGTTCGCCATTTCTTTTTTTTATTCTAATTAAAAATCTAATTTAAATATTTTATTTTAAAATATTAATATTGAATAAAAAATAAAATTAAAACACAAATCAAAACACAAAATATAAAGATTACATTTTATTTTTAAAAAGAGCTTAAAATAAAAATAAAAGCTAAACTTGTTGTGGACAATGGTAGGATGGTTGGTGTAATATCATTGGGAATGCCCAAAATTTGTCCTATATCTCAATTTCCAAATAAATAAGCTTTTAGAAAATAGCTTTCACCTGATTGAAACCCTGCAAACAGATTAGAAACCATTTACAACAATAATTTCAATAAATAGATTATCATAGTTAAGCATATTAAATTCATGGCAAAATTATCAATTCAATCATAAAGCATTTAAATATATATGGAAGGCTCTGCCATATGAGAGCATGGGAGAAAGTGACTTCGATGGGGTGTCTCGGATCGTCTACCCTACACCCAAGAGCGGGTATACCATCCCTCTTGGCCTCATGTGGCCCATGCCATCCATATGAGGTGGTCTACCCAATGAAGTGTCCACTTTCCGTTCCCTCTCATCTTGCCAACCATTTCCCTCTCCCTATGATTGGGCTTCTTGTGTTGATTCACCATGATAGGGGGATGAGGTTACAACAAGGTGCCCCAGAAACCCGTCTCTCCTAAGCCCAAAGGCAGTACCCTTTGTACCCCCTTGGCCTTATGGGACTATCTAGTCCCCACCTTGAGGTGACGTACCTAGGAGAGTGCCCAATCATCGTATCCCTCTTGCAAACCTTATTCACTCTACCATGGTTGGAAACATTTAGAACATAAGAAGGATCCGGTATTATTCAGACATTCTACATATAATCAGTAAACTGCAGAAAAATCATGAATCAGATATAATATATGTGATGTCCCCTTCTAGTTGACATCTGTCAACTGAGTAGATTAGCCTATCACTGACCCTCATAGGCTGATGAGGTTGGGTAGAGGGTCCTCCAGAGTTTGATTCACCATCTTCAGAGCGAGCACTCCAAGTCTGGTTTTCGTTTGAGGTCTCCAGGACTCCGTTTGAGATACTTTCTATTTTTAGCAGTCCTACTATTTATAGCCAGTAGGTTGGGCAAGGACAAATTATGGTTTAGCAGTCTCCAGTTCAAACGGCAAGCATTTCTGATGAATACTTAGAGAGATATTAATATTTAATTATTTTAATTAAATATTAAATGGCGAACTTTAATGTTTTAATGTTTTAAAAGTCACTTTAAGTTATAACTTAAGTGAGGGTCTATTTCTCATCAGATGGGGCCAGTTTTATATTAAATGGAAAAAAGATTTATTTTTTTGACACTTCAATAGTCAAAAATAAATAATAAAAGTTAAAACATTATTAAAGGCCAAATCGCACCTTTCTTGGGAATCGCGCCAACCCTAAAATGGAGATGATTAAAGAAGATTTTAGGTCTTCTTTCATTATGCTAAGTTTTGATATTTTTGTTTGGAGCTCTGAGAGGAGTTTTGGCCTAGGGTTTCAACAGAAGATTCTTCTGCAGTGATCAGAGGTATCGATACAGGAAAACGTGGGATTCTTGTGCAACAGCATCAGAGGTTGTGAAATATCAGCTTATCTTGCTCTTTCAGTTGGTTTTATCCAGAAACCAAGATTGGACAGATTGGAAAGGGGTTTATTAATTTTTATCCAAAAGATTGGTTGCAGCCGCAGAGTCAGAACAGAGGCAGGAATAAGTGTGTGACAGATGGGGGTTTTGTGCACGTACAGCTTGCTGATCTGCCGTACCTTTCTTCCTTGAAAGGGTACGATTTTTGCTGAGGAGTCCAAAAATTCTGAAACAAATGCCAGAAGGGACACCTTGCCAATGTCTTTCCATCGGGCTAACATGCGAGTATTTCGGGTCAGTTTAAAACAAATTGCAGCTTGCTGTCATAAAATCTGTGCATGACCAGCAATAGGAAAATAAGGGTTTTAACAGAATATACTGGTATTTATCAGTTCTTCTCTAGCTTCTTGTTATTTTTATTTGAGTACTTAAATAAATGATGAACGGATGTAATGAGGGTTTGATCAGTGTTGTTGAATATAAATTGATTTCCAGCAAATACCATTAGTTGCTTTTTGTGCTTAAGATTGTCAAAATTCTATTTGATCTCATTATTTGCAAAGAACACACTTGAAACGCAACAGGTTCAGCAAAACGTTAGTTGTCTCAGTTGAGGGCCTTTTGAGGTTCTTACAATATATAATCATAACAGCAGGGCATTGTAATCATTAGCATGCAGAGGTTCATGTATATCAGTATAGTATTGACTATATTATGCATATGAGACTCATACCTAAACTATAATGTTCAATCAATTTGCAGAGTGTTTTATGCATTATCCAATATCAAGTTAGATGCTTCAATGATCCTTTAAATTCTGGGCAGGCTCTTCTTATATCTCTCCATCGGTTGGGGAGTGATGACCCTTCATCAACACATGGCTACCGGAGTGGTGGTGTCTCTTCCTTGCAAACCATGACGTCTCTTCCTTGCAAACTGCATTACCTTTAATACTTTATTTCTTCTTCTAACTAATCATTATTATAGAGAGACCCGCTAGTGTTAGATGGTAAGAGGGCTAGTCAAATAGTTCGATCTTAGAGCCTTAAATCGATCAAACAAAAAGTCCTATTGCCTCTAATTCATTGAAGTCCAATTGTTGTTAATCAAACGACTATCTCCATGAAATTGTGAAGTCTTACTTTGTAAGACAATTTCATCGTTTGGATCTGCTAATTATGGAAATGTAATTTCCGATTATGGATTATCAATTCAGGGGCACGACGGTTGGAGAAATATTACAAAGAAAGAAAGAGGACTTCGAGCAAGCTTTGAGAGCCATCATGACTTCAAGCAAGCCTACTAGATGTATTATCAATGGCCTACTTGTGGAGGGTCATAGCAACTTCAAGCAACTTGTAAATCAACTACCACACGCAAAGCAACTCCTCTAGCCCTGTCACACCTTGAAGAAATGTGTTGTGCCCCAAATGTGAGCGAGAAAAATACTGAGCTTGAAAAACCTAGTAAAAATGCTTTTCAAAAATATATGTTCATTAAAAACAAATGCCCTTTTTCGTACAAATCTAGCCACGAATTTTAACAGATTTTATAATTTTTAAAATGTTCCCTGAATTTAGAATTCCAACCATAGTTTTAAAGCTCGTGGACTTGCCACAGACTCGCGAGTCCATTGGCGGGCCAAGTCGACTCGCCAAGGACTCGCAAGCCGAGTCTTGGCAAGTCCTTCCCAAAGATCTCGCATGAGTTTTTTGGTAGGACTCGCGAGTCTTTCACTCGGACTTGCGCGACCCAGTAAACATGCCGAGCCAAGGTTTAAGTGTTTTTTTTTTTTACTTTTTTCGCTCATTTGGCATTGGGAAGATTGGATGGGTGAAAAAGGTGGTTGAAGATGCAAGTATGTGTCACCAAATTCATCTACAACCATACTTGGGTCCTTGCTTTGATGAGAAAACACACAAATGGCAAGGAGCTTGTGCGACTTGGAGTGACACGATTTGCTAGCCACTTCATCACACTTTGCAGAGCATTCTTGGTGCCATTCGTCATCTTAAGCAGATGTTTGTGTTTGATGCTTGGTTGGAGCTTGCATACTCCAAAAGACCTGAAGTAAAGAAGACTGTAAGCATTGTTTTTGGTGAAGGGTTCAACAAAAGTGGAGAGGAGTTGAGTGCGGTAAGTAACAAACACAAACGTAAAGTTGTAAACTTTATACAAGATAACCTATTTGCTGATTTTACTTTTTAGGGGTTAATTTTGTACGAGTTTAAAATTTGTTTTCTTTTTTTTAGGTGATAGAACCTTTGGTAAGGGTTCTTCATATGGTGGATGGAGAGGGCATGCCAATGGGTTTCATTTATGAGGCCATCGATAGGGCCAAAGAGGCCATTTCACATTACTATTGTGGAAATACAAGAAAATGTGAAATCCTTTGGCGCATCATTGATCGTAGGTGGACAAACCAACTCCACCAACCGATACATGCCTTTGCCTACTTCTTGAACCCGAATTCTGCTTCTCTAATTCATTTAGGGTTGATGAGGAGGTCATGGCAAGTGTTATTGCATGCATTGATAAGATGCCACCTGATCCGGAGTTGAGAGACAAGGTTCTTGATGAGTTGGAGGTGAGATTTGACATTTGCTATATCTTTATTTATGAATTTGGAAATGTTCATTATTGAATTTGAGTTTGACACTTTGACTATCTATTTATGAATTTGAAAATGTTCATTGTTCAAGATCTACAAGACTACAAAGGGAAGACTCTTCTCTTCACAACTAGCAATTGATAGGAGAGGAAAACAACAACCAGGTAAAAAATTTAGTTCAATACTGCAAGAAAAAAACTACAAACTTGATTGTTACATTTTTTTTCTCAATTCTAATATTTCTAAATGTTTTTTGTAGATTTATGGTGGGAGAATTATGGTGTTGGGAGAATTCACTTTTGGTTACCATATCATTCAACATTTGATTTTTGTCTTCATCAGTCAACATATTGATCACTCCTTAATCCACGACTTAGAATTTCCACGTCCAACTCACCCGATCGTAAGAATTGTCGTGTTCAAAGGACATCGAACCTTAGGGTCATCACATTCATTCAAAACCACTTGTAGTAGCTTCAGTAATTAATGTCATTTTCAAGACTTCTCCTTCAATTAAATCGAGCCCAAATAATTTCTTGACTCCTTATAATGTATATGGCCTTCAAATATAGTATGCGGCTATTCTTGGTTTCGTTGGGTTCAATTCACGATTCAAGGAAATATCATTAGAAAATTGTGCACCTTCTGGTTTTAACTTTTGTTCCAAACAGAACGCACCATATTATGGTTCAGTCGCTTCAATCGAATTTTCCTCTGTATTCATTAGTGACCTGCGACCAAAAATGAAGTTTTTACATTACACATCAATCCTTATGTTGCAATGAAAAAGCTCACACCTGCAAGGAAAGACGGCACCATGTCTCCAAGAACATTAGCTTCAATTTGCTCCAAACCTTCGAACATTTAAATTGCCCATGGAATATTTAGTTTAGTCACCTACTTTTAGAATAGTCGATCCTCTAAATCGATAGTCTTTATTTTCTTAATTTGGCGATTAATAATTTTATATTATTTCTTTTTCTTCATTGTCGTTCTAATAATCTTTACCACTTCTTGTATTAATATATTTGTGTTAGCCTCTCCATGTCCTCTATCAACTTTCAAGAGCTCACGAGATTCTCACAATGATATCTTGTGTGTTGTCTCAATATAATATGGTCTCATATATTTGTGCTGAAGTCTTCATTATATTCGAAGCAATATTACTAAGTTTACCACATGGATATACCCTACATCATATTTTTGCTTTGTCATTTATTTCTGCGACATTCTACGTACAGGGATCGCTGATTTATCCTTTCATTGAATCACACTCATTTAGGTAAGCCACTTGATCTAACAGCAAGAACAGTAGAATCGCTTCTTATACTCAAACACAACATTACAGCTTACACCATTCACATGCCTCTATCTATAGTGTGCATCATATTGGCAACATTAACATCTAGCATTCTTCTATTCATTACTTTCAGCATCTGTATCAATGTCTATGTGCCTTCAATAATTGATCTTGCTCTTATTTATCTTTACCATCTTGTATATGGAGTTCATCTTCAATTCTGATCATAAATCTGATCATGAAGATGTCTTCAATTAATCTGATCATGGAGATATCTTCAATTCTGATCATCTTCAATGGTTTCATGTGGATGTCTTCATATAAATCACAGCTATCCAATTCTTTAACCATCACATTTGACATGACTAATGTGTCTTCTTGCATCTTTGACATCAATGACAATATTTCCATCACTCTCCTCATTCTATGTGTGCAATACCATCTGTGGAAGTCACATATCTGCCCCTCCTTCACCACTCCAGCATTTGCCAAAGTTTGCCTAGGGATATTCATCAATACTTGTAGCCTCGGAATGGTTAACTCTTTGGTGTGACTAAAGAAATCATAGGAAGCAACAAGTGCCTGGATGCCATCAAGGATAGCTGAAACTCTCTCAAATTTGTGCTAACTATCCCACAAATTCATTTGCCTTGGTGAAGGCATTACTAATCCAACTCTTCACCATGTGAGAGCTAGTAATCATCTCCTCCAAGTCTTCAACAGACACATTTTTTTGGACTACATGTTGTGTACATGCTTTGAATAATGCTTTGAAAGACATTGGCAAAAAAGATGAGTAAAGGTAAGAGTAGCTAAAGATAGAGACATAAAATGTTTGTTTGTAAACATCACATTGTTAGTGTGAATGAGGTTATCTCCTATCTAGTTATTAGTGGGAACCTATTCACATATTAAGTTTACTTAGGTGTTAAGTTATTTTTTTTATATCCTAGCTGTCATTTCTAGAAGCTAATTTTAATGGGGCCATGTCTCCTTATTTACTTTTAGTCATTTAGATATTTAATATTCACTTTGGGCATTTATCATTTTGTGTTGAGCATTTAATGTTTGAAACAAGGGTAGTTATTATACCTCATCACACCTTGCCTATATATTCAAGGTGCTTGCACATTGTAACATAACTCATTACCATTTTCATATCAATTGATCATTTTTCAATATTCAAGCAAGCTCTTGTTGCAACACTCTCTTGTAGAAGGTATCTTTCTTCATAGATCCTTGAAGTTTGTAGCTTCAAGATGAGTTCATTAGCATTTCAACATGGTATCAGAGTTGTGGCCTTGTAAAACCCTTCTCGTATTGGAGAGTTAAGCTATTGCTGGATGAGAAATATTTCATTGCAGCTTGTTTGGCTAGTATTGGAGAGGTTATGAGCTCAGCATTGGATTTTGTTTTGTCTAAATCCAACCATTTTTTCCAAAGTTGTGAGGTTTTGAAGTTGGGCTAGTTGCCAATTCTTGGAGGTAGCTGATATTTTGGAGCAAATTCAGCCAAATCCAACCCCGCCATTGCATCCAACAGGCCCAAAAAAAAATAGAAACGATTGCCAAATCATCAAAATTCGACATCTTTTTCCTGGAAGCCTCCAAGGTTTTTCCTTGCCATGCGGAGATTCCCTACCTGTCCATACTATACGAATCACATGGATGCAGCAAAAAAAAATCCCCTCGGCTATAGCATATTGGCAACATCAATTGAGCATATTCTCTTCAAAAAATTAGGTGATTTCCTGCAATATTTTCTGAAAATTTGGTATTTTTCATCATCAGAAGTACCATCATGTGTTGGCCCGTGCTACTACAATTTGCAGTTTAATTTTTAAATAAATTGCATATTTCATATTTGTGGAGATTGAAATCATTTCTATTGGTTGGCAGTTATTCGCCAAAGGCGTCTCTTCTTTGAAAGGGACGACCTGATCTGCAAAATCAATGGTTCAAACCTCACAAAAGCCTATGCAAGACGATTCAAGTTGTTTCGTCCGTTGATATTTTTTCCCTCTCGCCTGGCTGTACTTGCAAATACAACATGCAAATTCAGATTGCTGAAAGTAATTTTTCTGACAAGTTTGCAGACATATCCGATGCCCATGTCCATCCATGACTGTCCGCTCTTTGCAGTCTCTGTCAGCTCAAATTAGTCCCATTATATTTTTATTACTTTTTCTTTCCAAACCAATTACTGCCAATAATTTCATTTGTATTGAAGCATTTACGTAAAGAATATAAATATAATTGTAAAGAAATAAAACTTTATAGTTTTTAATTTATATTTTTAGTGATTTTATAAATTAATTAATTAAATGTTATAATAAATATAAAATTAATATAAATAAAATAAATATTAGAATATTTAATGAGAAAAAATTTGGATATGCATTTACATAATTTAAATTTAATTACAAAATAATATAATAGTTAATTTATTTTCATATTTATATTACAAATAATAAAATATAAATATAACACAATCTATAATTAAAAGATAACATATAATTTACATATAATATAATTACATGTGTATATTAAATACAAATATAAAACTATTATAATGACTATTTAAGAGATTTTTAGATAGTACAATTTAATTATATATAATATAATTATATTTACAGTTATATACAATATTTAATAATATATTAAGGTTGAACAAATATGAGACATAGAGAGAGAGAGAGAGGTGGAAGAATAAATATGGAGAGATAGAGATATAGAGGCAAATAGATGAGAAGTAGAGATAGACAAAAAAATATAGATGGACAGATAAAGAGAGAAATAGTATCATATATTGTATTTTGTATAATGTAAGATCTATTTTTAAAATTAATATTATAGTTATATATTACTGTATATTATACTCTACACTAAAAATTATTAAATATAATATATAGCATATTTGTTATATGGTTTTATCTCTAGATTTCCCCCTCTTTATGGCTCTTTGCATTCTCCCCCTTTATATTTCCACTCTTTCTCTCTCCCTATCACTATCTTTTTCCATGTCTCTCTACTTCTCTATCCTCTCTATTTCTCTCCCTGCATCTCCCTCCCTGTCTATCTATTTATATCTCTATCTCTGTATCCCTCTCCATCCCTATCTTTATCTCTATATCTCTCTCTTTCTCACACACACGCTCATATTTTTGCCTCCCTATCTCTATATCTCTCTCTTTCTCACACACACGCTCATATTTTTGCCTCCCTATCTCTATATCTATCTCTTTATCTATTTTCCCTCTATCTCTATCAGTTGACTCTATGACCTCCTTTATCTCTCACTCTTGCCCCCTTCATCTTTATCTTCCCATCTCTCCCTCTCCCTCTATCTATATCTCATTATCTATCTTTCTCTCTTATTCACTCCATCTCTACCTCCACCTCTCCTACTCTCTTACAGCTACATATATATGTCTCTCTCTCTATATATATATATATCACTCCTATGTCTTCATCTTTCTATCTCTTCATTTCCCTCTCATTCTCTCCTTATTTTTATCTCTATTTTTTCCTCTCCCTTCCATCTCTCCCTATATATATTTATCTCTCTCACCCCCTCTATCTTTCCCAAGTTATATCTATCTCTACCTCTCCTTCTTTCTATCCCTCTCTCCCTCTTTCTATCCCTATCTCTTCCTCTCTCCCACTATCTGTATCACGAATCTCTTTTTATATCTCTCCACTTCTCTCTCCTCTCTCTATTTCTCTCTCACTCTCCCTCCCTCTCTATTTATTATTATTATCTACCTCTCTCTCTCACTCATATACAAACACTCATTATCTCTCCCCCCTTGTCTCTATTTCACTATATCTCCCCTTTCCACCTTTTTGCCTCTCTTTGTACCTCTCTCTATAACTTGTCTCTATCACCTTTCTCTCTCATTATTGCGCCCTTTATATCTATCCCCTATCTCCCCTTCCCCTATCTATCTATATCTCATTATCTCTACCTCTCTCACTATTGAAGATATCTCAAATGAAATTCTGATTTAAATGCTCAAGGAATATTGTCAAACACTTGTCATACATACATATAATTCCCACGTGCCAATGAGTGGTACTAACAACAATAAATGTAGCCTCCAACAATCTGAAAATCGCTCTTCAAACACCTTTGAATTTCTGTAGATTAACTCTTCTAAAATGCATTAGTACTGTAGCAATTTACTATTCATGGGTACTATAGTATCACTATTCACGGGTACTGTAGCAGCTGATAAAGCCTGCAATCTGCTCTTTAATGGCTGCCAAGTAGAAGCCACAAGTCTCTAATTGATCAATCTTTAAACCCCTTCAAACTCTTGATAAAATTCTCCAACTTTAAGCACAAATAAAACTCCTGGATGAAGCTCTCCCGAATGCCACAATTCAGTGGCTATTTCACCACTTCACAGCAGCTGCAACATTGAAGAGTATCACGTTCTCCAATGGTGTGGAAATTCGAAACCCTTGGCTTCTTCCTCTCCAAAATTCTTCAAGTATCAAAATGCATAATTCACAATGAGGTTTGAGTTCTTCAAGACAATATATATATTTCCCTCACAAGTTCGATTTCTCCTTTGCTCATTAAATGATATTAAATGATAATAAAATTAGATGCACTTTATCATTTAATAATTACCTTGATTTGAGAGTCTAATTAATTAATTCCAATGGTCTCAACTTATGATATCTCGACCCTCACTTAAGTTATAATATTAAGTTTATATTATAACTTAATAATATAAGCTCGGAACCATTAATGTTTATTTAAACTAAATAAACATTAATATCTCCATTATTACTCTTCCTTTTTGAACGTCGTCTAAACTGGGCGCTGACATAATGAAGCTGCATATGACCATACCCCTTTACTAAAAATAGCAGGGGTCCATCTTTAACATCTCTGACTTACTATAAATAGTAAGTAATGCATACAGAGTCCAAATGAAGCCGAACGAAAGCCAAACCTACAAAACTCTGACCACTGGAGAAGCTGCATCCCTCAAAGGAACCTCTATTCAATCTTATTAGCCTACGAGGGTCAGTAATAGGCTAATCCCATTGAATATCTGATGTCAACAAAAAGGGGACATCACAGGATACAAAAACTCCTAGCCTTGGAGAGATTTATGAGACTTTTGATAGCATGCTTGATGAAAAGAAGCAAGCAATACATGACAAGGATCCTGGATTGCAATTCTATGAGGAGCATATTAGGGCTATTGTCACAAAGAGGTGGAACACAATGAACACTCCTCTTCATAAGGCTGCCTATGCTCTTAATCTGAAGTGGTATACACCTAGACCTAGCCGAATGGTTCCTTTTGAGGATGATGAAGTAATGGAGGGGCTTATGGAAGCCCTTTGTAAAATGTATATCACCAAGGAGACAACCATACTTTGAGAGCAGTGGCTTCAACTTTTCAATCTTTGGGGTCATACATTCAGCAAGCCAAAGGCTAGGACAGATAGGGCTACTATTTGATGCAGAGCATCATGGAAACCCTTCAAGAACCCCAAATCAACCATGGAGTTCCAATCTCAACACAACATCTTCACTTGTATTAGAGGCATAATCTGATCATAATCATCATTCTACAGTCCAAAACAATATTATTATCAAAGCATTACACATATATACAGTCAACAACTTGCTTCATAGCACTATCTCATTCTCCTGATTCAAGGTCATGTTTGTAGATCAATGTTTAATACTAGAATTAGGCCTCAAAGCCTATTGGCCTACAATAGCCATCATTCACCATTACTTTCACACACTTCAAGAGGTCACCATGCTGTCCATCAACAATTCTTTCACAAACATCAAGAATCATTCAACAAACTGTCCTTCATTAAGTTTAAACAGTCAAAACTGCAACTTTTGATAGTACAGAACTTTGTTACTAATAACTTTCCGAGAAGACATTATCTTTTCAATCTCTCCGGTGGAGATGTAGATAACTAGGTTTACAAAAACATATCCAAAATCTAGCCTAATCCAACGGTTAATTTCAAAGTTATGCCCCCCGTACCAAGACCCATTTTTATTGTCATAAACAACTCAGAAAATTTCATTGATTAGCCTACTACGGCATCAAATTTCTCATAGAATACCAAACCATTCAATCCCAAACAAAATTCATGTTAAAGTTCTCTCAATATACTTTATAATGAGCCAAGAAACATAAATTTCCATTGGTTGAAACGTGAGATATAATTAAAACTTTACCAGAGACTCCATTAATGAGAGTTTTAAAACAGATTTTATAAAACCAAGTGAATCTTTTACCATACTCAACGGATGATGTTCAAATTTGTTCCAGAGGTTTGCTAACTCACTACTCTACACACTTCAATCTATTAGAGGGAATATCCAATCCATTTTTCAAGTAAAATATGCATAAAGCAGCAATGTAATGTGACTGTCAACATAACAACAGATAGAGGGTTACACAAAACATAATACATCTTCATTACTTCTTCCAGAACTATTACAAATATTTGATCTCTATGGTGTATACTTCCTCCCTTGCACACCATTTCATCCATCCCTGAGAAATTACTTTCAAATTGGTGCCAAACGCCATGACTGTCACCTTCAACCTGCAGACTCGGTGACAATTAAAGGCAAATAATTGCTCTCCTTACAAACCCTTCCTCCAAACCTGCCACCATGACTCAAATTCGACCATTACATGAAATATATAATATCTTTCCCCCTATAACTGATTAACTACCCCTTTAGGACCAAATGGAAACCTTTTACATCAATTTTTGCAACTTTTTGCAATGTTGCTCTTTGCAACTTTTTGACAATTTTTGCATTTTAACCCAAATGACCTCAAACCTTTGCATACACATTCTTGACACTTCACAAGGGACTAAACAGAACATATTACATCATATTTACCCTCCCATGGGTTATTTGGCACAATTTGACCATATAGACCAATGTTGACCCAAGTGACCCTATTAGGACTTTAATAGACATTTTGAACAACCTCATACAAGTGGCTCATGTAGCCTTACATATTGATTCAAAATACATTGAAATAAATTCAAATGACTTAAAAGCTCAAATATCAATGACATTGTTCATAATAGAACCTTTTACCTCTTGTAGCCTAGGTGCTCCTGCACCACTACTGCACAAAAAAATCCATTGGAGGGTGGAAATTTCATGGGAAGGACACACTAGAATTGAAACAACTTGTTATTCATTTACTCTCACAAATTGCAAGTTCCTCTGTTGCAGAGAGGAAATGGTCGACCTATGGCTTCATCCACTCAATTGGGAGAAACAAGCTTACCTCTAAACAAGCAAAAAAACTAGTTGCAGTTCATACTGCCTTAAGAATTTAGGATTAGTAGATTCCTAAGTATCAACAAGCTCCAACAGCACATTGAGATGTTGACAAGGAGGAGGAACAACATACAATGGTTGAGCTTCTATTGGATATTCTATTTCGATCAAAGAGTGATAGTGACACAAATAGTTTCTGCAATACTGATAGCCTGAATGAGGTATAGATTATTGTATTTTGAAGTTTGAGACTTTGAGTTACTTTAACTTTAATTTTAGAATTTGAACAACAAAATGCTTTAATAATTTAATATGCTATCATGAATCTCATGATTAATTTTATTGTTGTTTATACTACTGTTATATTGTTCTGATTGAATAAAAAACAGGTTTTAAGGACCCGAAACCATTACATCATAGAAAGAAAAAGAACAGCAAAAGGAATTAAAGTCCGCATACAAAGCAACTGGCCAAAAGACCAGAGAACAAAAAGAACAGCAAAACAACAAAACACAGCAAAGAAACCGAGGAGACACTACATAGCAATTTTCTTTAGCAGATCCTCTGCCTTTATCACTAGCTCATCATAGGTCGCCCCAACAGCTTTCAGCTCTTCCAGATCCTTATTCACTTTCTTTTCCTTCCTCTTGCCTCTGGTGCGGGTTCTGGGGACTTGAGCTTCCCCTGTTCCTTCAGCGTCCAGATCAATTTCCTGGATTTCCTTGTCGTCGTCAAGCTTACTGATGAGGGTATGAGTATTATTGGCCGAGATTTTCAGAATACTAAGGCTCTGCTCCGCAATATTCTTAAGGCACTCCTCAATTTTTTCCACTTTGGTGACTGTATCCGAGAGTGTTTTTTCACTAGTTTCCGCAAGGCTTTTTCTGTCCAGCATCTCCTTTTCAATCTTCTCAAACCTGGGGTTAAAAGCATCTCTGATGTCTTCCACTTTAGCAATAGTGTTTTTCAAGTCCTCAATATAGTCAACCATTGTATTCCCCTCTCCAATATTAATGGTCTCCAGAATCAGGACTCTGTTGCATAGTTTTTTATACTCATCCACAGCTTTCTTGGAACCATCAATGAGCCATTCAATCGTTTTCATAAAACCATTCAAGGCCTCGGGAGGAGGGCCAGAAGAGGGAGTCACTTTTCCAAGGGTTACCTGTTCATCTTTAGGGATATGGAGGGCGGAGATTGTGTCGGCAGCCCTGAAAGTCTCTTCCATTGTCTCCTTGTCCAAGCTGTGCTCGGCTTCCAGGGTCCTAGCTTGCTTGTCAGCTTCCGGTTCCTTGCCAGTCTCCTCTTTTTTCTTATGCTTCTTTCGGGTCTGGGCTTGGTTTTTACTTTTCTTCTTCAGCGACCCCTTAGGGTTCTTCTTCTCCTCAGAATAATCTGAATCCTCTTCTTCCGAAGAGATGCTGATCAAGGGTTTGCTTTGAAGTTTTTGCCCTTAGAAGATGAGGGTCTTGATTTCCTCTTCTTACTACTCTCATACTCTAAGTCATCAGAGCTATCCTCATTATCAGACGGGGAGTCATTGTCGGATTCCTCCTCCTCCGAAAAAGCAGAATCAGACATATCTTCCTCAGAGTCCACAAAGAGTTGCATCCGGTTAATTTGATTGGCCTTTAAATGGTCATAAATGAGGACCATAAGACCTTGGTGCATTGCGGTATCGCCCAGAGGATTCTCTTTGTAGGCTTTTAGGGAGGACTACTGTTATATTGTTGTTACACTACTTTATTGAAGTTTATACTTTATACTATTGTTGTCGTGATTTATTTACATATTAATATGGTTGTTATTAGTTACTGACATATTTTCTCTCTCTACGTAATATATATATATATATATATATTGGGGGGGGCGGGCGGGCGGGCGCCAGTCTATGGTTGGAGGTTGGAGGAAAAGCACTCAGATAATGCTCTCCCTCTTGCAGTTGAGATGCCAGAGACTTGGTTTATCAAAGACAACATTTATGTTTCCACTTGATTTTGCACTATTATTGATACATTGTACCTCACATCTATATAAGAAGTTGATTGTAATTGAAATTAAGTATTGTGAAGATGTATTACTCAAAAGGTTAACATGTTTTTCATACTTGAAAAGAGATCTATTATATTTCTTCTATTTATTTGATAAGTAAAGATGGTCAATGAAATTATCTTGCAAAGACATATGAATTCTATGTTAAAGAATAAACTGCTCTTTTACTTATAGTGATACAAAAGAAACTATGCAAGTTACTAGTTCAAACAAAGTATATGGTTTTTTAATTTAATGGATCAGTTGGGTTTGTTACATAAAATTGTAACAGCTATGAAACAACCAATTGCAACTGGCAGCAGTTACATGTGTCACGGTGACTGAGCCTTGTCTTGTGTGGTGGTTTTGCCAAGGAAAAGCAAACAGGTAGGGTAATGATTTCAAACGATGTCTCTCCCATCCTTGACCTTTGGGCTGCTTCTTTGACTCTAAACTTTTTTCTAATTGCATTAAAAATGCTTGCAAGGGTTATTGTAAAAAGAACAACTATGTAGCAATCTTTCTGAGTCAGTTCATTTGCCTAGTGCATAGGGAGTTGAATGCAGAGAGAAGTGTGTATCACAAAGCATTGTAGCTATTAGGAAATTGCTGTGATGGTGTTTATTGAATGCAGTAAGCTTATATTTGCAGTAGATATGATGACAAGAGAAGAAAACTGCCTTAGCTTTTTGGTGTTTCTTCCTTTATTGTGTCCTCCAAGGTAAACCTCTTGTGCTAACTATTAAGTACTATATTTTGTGTTGTTTTACTTTTTAGTTTTTACTTTGCTTCAGTTCTGGCGTACAAATATCTCCATCTATTTCAGAAGCACTTAAACAACTCATTTCTAAGCACATTGAAAACTATTTCCTTATATAAACATATAGGTGCTTCCATATAGTACAAGAACTAACAATAGCTATGTAAGACTTTACAGCTCAAACACCAAATCTTTGTTGAAAATGAATGCATCACAAATCAGAACTCATACAGAAATCTCCCATGCTTTCCACAGTGTCAATAAGTGTCAAGGATTTCTTTGAGATGGAATAAAAGGAGATATCTAAAAGTTTATAGCTGAAATCTTATTCTGTCAACAGAATTTAGTTCAGATGGTTAATTTGTCTGGACTATTGCAGCTTTATGATTATCCTCTTCCACATCAGAAATGGAAAAAATCTCCATGGACTTCAGTACAGGATTGCCTAAATTAAACAGCATGAGTGTAATTCTGGTGTTGATTGATAGATTTGTCATATATACCCCATTTTTCACAAGTAACCATTCCCAACAAGCACAGTGACAGAAGAATACATCAATTGTTGAATGACAAGTCTCAAGTGGTCTTCAATTTGCATGTTGATCTCAACTTCAAGAGCTCAACATCACAAGGTGAACGGTGAAGAATCCAATGGGCTGAATGATAGCCTGGTAGATGTCGAACAAAGGTAAATGCACTAAGACTCAAAACTTAAAGAAATATGTGATCATCAATTTTATGCTTGATATAGCCAATAGGACTGAAAATACGAATTTGAAATTTTTCCCAAGCATCACCATCCACCAAATTCAATGGCCAATTTCCAAAAAGGATTATAGATAGTGTGATGTCCCCTTCTAGTTGACATCTGTCAACTGAGTAGATTAGCCTATCACTGACCCTCGTAGGCTGATGAGGTTGGTTAGAGGGTTCTTCGGAGTTTGTTCTTCATCTTCAAAGTAAGCACTCCAGGACTGGCTTTCGTTTGGGGTCTCCAGGACTCCAGTTGAGATACTTTCTATTTTTAGCAGTCCTGCTATTTATAGCCAGTGAGTTGGGCAGGGGCAGAGTATGGTTTGGCAGTCTCCAGTTCTGACGGCAGGCAATTCTGATGGATACTTAGAGAGATATTAATATTTAATTACTTTAATTAAATATTAAATGGTGAACTTTAATTTTTTAATGTTTTAAAAGTCACTTTAAGTTATAACTTAAGTGAGGGTCTATTTCTCATCAAATGGGGCCAACTTTTATATTAAATTGAAAGTGATTTTATTTTATATTTCAATAGTCAAAAATAAATAATAAAAGTTAAGAATTTCATTTAATGCCAAAATCGTACCTTTCTTGAAAATCACGCCAAACCCTAAGAGGAGGAGATAAGAGAAGATTTTTGGTCTTCTTTTCATTATGCTAAGTTTTGATAATTTGATTTGGAGCTCTGAGAGGAGTTTTGGCCAAGGGTTTTGTTGTGACCATTTCACACATCGCCCCATCGCAAATGGGGACCCCCTCTTTTCGCTTGTTTTCGTTCGTTTTTGCTTTTGTTTTTAGGATTTTGTTAGTCAGTTAGTTGTCTGGATTCAGGGTCAAGCCTTAGGGTTTTTATTTTTGTCTTTTCAGGCCAAAATCCAGTCGTTTTGAGATCTTTTGAGCTTCCTTTTCTAGGATGCAAATTTTGAATGCAATGAATTCGCCAGAATGGTCTAATTTTCAATTGGAATGTTGATGCAGGGCTTAAATTTGTCTAAGTGTTGAGAGCCAAATGTGAATTTTTGTCCGATTGAATATTTTGACCAAATTTTGACCTTTTTGATTTTTGATCCTGGGCATTGGAAATGATTTGTTTTTGCCTTGTGAAGTGTTTAAATGTGAAAAATCATGTTATTTTGGCCTGTAGGAGCAAAATCGCTCTTGTCCCTCAGTGAAGGACGGGAGCTCGTTTTCAAATATCTCATTATTCCTGCAGGGTCCAGACAAGTTTCGAGTTGGAAGTGATGGAGAACAACGAGATCTTTCCATTGAATATAAATTGAAGATTTTCATGAGCACAGAAATGCCTCCAGGAGGAAAATCGCTCCTGTCCCTCAGTGAAGGACCGGAGCTACAAATCAAATTTTGCCTTGTCCTTGCGAGATTTCGACGACTCGATGATTTGAAGACGTCCAAAGGGAGATGCTTTACCAAATGAATATAATTTGAGATGCAAAAATGGAGGAGAATGGTCCACAATGCAAAGTTCGCTCCTGTCCCTCAGGAAGGGACCAGGGCGAAGTATCTTATAGCTCCCGTCCCTCTCCCAAAGACCAGAGCGATGTCCTTCATTAGGCAAAATCCAGGCAAAAACCAAGGCAAGTTTACGTTCAAAAGCAAGAGAAAGCATGAGATGAACTCATTGAATACAAATTGAAGATTTTAAAACGTCCACAGGGGTCCCAAAAGGCCTAGTTCGCTCCTGTCCCTCAAGAAGGGACCAGAGCGATTTTTGGTATAAATGATTTTCTGGCTAAGTTACAAGCAATGTTAAGGCATGGACGAATGGAGTAGAGCATGACGAGTCCGTTGAATATAAATTTAGAACCTGACAAAGTGAAATAAGAGCCACAAAAGGAGGATCGCTCCTGTCCCTCTCCAAGGGACCAGGGCGATACAATGGTTATATTGCTTTTCACTCAAGTTTGAAACCGATCTAAGTCAAGACAAAGGGTGGCAAGGACATTTCAAGACATCTTCATCGAGCACAGACATCTTCATCGAGCACAAGCACTTAAGGGTCATCACAATGGAGAGATTTACACTCTAAGACCCAGATCGCTCCTGTCCCTTGGGAAGGGACCAGAGCGATATCTACATAATGGCGTAAATTTCAAAAGGCAAGCAAGTTTCGAGCAACCAAGAGGGTCGAAAGGACATCATTTCACGTAATGAAGATGATTGCAAGTTGGTAAAAACAAGAACAAGCACATAATGATGAACTTCGCTCCTGTCCCTCAGGAAGGGACCAGGGCGATGTTGGATATATTGGCCACTTCATGCAAGTTTTACGTAAGGACAAGATTTTGCAGGGTCTTAGAAGGTCCATGGTGCCTTTTGAAGATGGTATATAGAGATTTTGAACGTAAAATGATCATCATTTTGAACATGGAGACCATATCGCTCCTGTCCCTCTCCAAGGGACCAGGGCGATTTGCTTTGGACTCTTTATTTTGCTTCAAGTTCAAACTAAGTTAAGACTTCACAAGGTTATACAAGGTCCAAGGCGTTCTTTGAAGATAATATGCAAGAGTTTTGAACGTCCAAACGTTGCTAGTTAGGCTAAAAGACTCACATCGCTCCTGTCCTTTGGACAAGGACCAAGGCGATCTCATCAAAGGCACTCATGTTCCTTCAAAACGAGGCAAGGCGAGGATAAGCAAGGCAAGGGACGGCGTTTGGAAGACATCACAACAAGGATCGAAGTTAGAAGTTGCCAAGGTCAAGGAGAAAACATGGATCGCTCCTGTCCCTCTCCAAGGGACAAGGGCGATGATCCCTTTAAACGTCCAAACACGTCATGAAAACAAATGGAACAAGCTTAGAAGGAACGAGCAAGGATGTTATTCACTCTACAACAAAGATCGAAGATCAAAGATGCATATTGAACGTGAAAATATGGAGATCGCTCCTGTCCCTCTCCAAGGGACCAGGGCGATAAACATCCAAAAGGCACCCATGAACGCATGCAAGATGATCTAATTCGGAGGACCCATTAAAATGATCGATATTGAACGTGGAGATGAAGGAGTTGAACGTAAAAAATGCAAAAATCACGACCAAATCATGGATCACTCCTGTCCCTCTCCAAGGGACCAGGGCGATGAGGTACGTCCCTTTCATTTTCATAATTTTGGCGCCAAATAGACAATTCGAATTTCCTTAAATGCTAAAATCGATAAAAAATTGAAAATCCTATTTAATTTGGCATTTAATATGGCGTTGAACATTTATTAATTATTTTGCCTTTATTAGAATCGAAATTTGCAAATTAAAAAACGTAAGGCATTTAATAATTAATTAATTAATTAATAAAAATCGCATGGAGCGCTCATTTAAGGGAGGTCGGCCTTGTTATTTCATTTAAAATCATTAAAAAATTGTTTTATATCCTCAAGTCGGCCTAAGGGATGAATGCAATGCAAGCGCTATATATGGAGGGTGAGAACTATTATTGTCATATCATTATTTTTATCCTTCATGCGAATTAAGGAGAAGCGAAGATAGTGCGAAGTATTTCATGTGTGGTGCGAATTTAATCCAAAGGTGGCGCTAGTCTATCAAAGGGTGGTGCGATACTTGAAGACTTCATTGGAGCGAATTTGCCAAGGATCGAAGACCACGTCAAAGGGGCGAGACTTGGAAGATTTGTTTGGGCGAACTTGAAGGTCCATTTGAGCGAATTGTCAGAGGTGCAATTGAGGATCGCGTTTAATCCAAGGGTGGCGAAGTGGATTTTCTTGAGGAGATAACATTGAAGATTATTTATACCTCAATTTTGCCTAGGCGATCTTTTCCTTTTTGCATTCTAGAGTTAGCTCTCTATTGAGGTATGGCGATTTGATTTTATTGTTTTATTCATTCATCGTCATATTTTAAGTTTTGGAATTTTGAATTTTTGAATTTCTAAGCTCAATCGTTGCTTTTTAGGAAATGATAACTCTAGAGACTTATCATGACGTTTCCTAAAAAAAAATTCTCTCTCTAATCAACGTTATTCATTGCAAAATCTAGTCCTTATATTGAAATGTTGTGTAGGTATGGCGACCCCGAAGGCGGGAGCATCCACCAGCCGCTCAGCTCTCATGAAAGAAGATCAGAAGACCGAAGAGGTGGAGACCAAGATCGTGTCGAAGTGGAGCAACATTGGAGATACAAACTTGGGGAACTTTAGCACGAAGAAGTTTCGAGAGGTCCCCTACATTGGCAAGCCATCACCTGTCGCCCGGAGAATAATAGAGTGGCATCATTAAGGCGGCCGGTTTTCCTCCAGCTATTCAGTGCCACGAGTTGATGATCGAGTGTGCCCGTCACTACAATCCACAGTCCAGGACAATTGTGTCCAATGAGGGAAACACTTTGGCGTACCTTTCAGAGGAAGCTATAAGTGAAGCTTTCCATCTTCCAGAGCACAGGGACATGATATACAAGAGCATTGAAGGAGCCAGATCAGTGTACGATGATGATCCAGATGCTTGCTTAAGCATAATCAATAAGAACTGGCTACTTAAGAGTCGTCCCCGTCTAAGCAAGGTACCGAACACACCACACAGGATTGATTTCCAGGAGGAGTACAGAGATTTGATTACTATGCTCAACAGAGTTACAGGAGCACCTCATGCCTTCTATTTTGAGAAGTGGATGTTTTACTTCATCCAGGTGATTGTTCAAGGAAAGGGTACGATACATTGGGCTAGGATAATTAGCCATTGCTTAGACGTACAGTTGAGGAGACTCAGGGCTACTAAGTCCTTCCACATGAGTTCATACGTCATCTATGCTTTGATCAGGAGTGTTGAGTACGCGGGACTACCTCACAGAGGAATGATTGGAAGAGGACCCGGCGAGGTCAGAGCTTGTGATTCCTATGCCTACTTGCATCATCCGCCAGGGAAAAACTACAAGTTAGTTAATGATACCTTCACGATGAACATCACAAGGACGTTGCAAAAAGGGATTCACAACAGGTTATCTCAGGATGCCCAGGAATTCATCAAGAGGTACGGTGCTTGGTTCATTCAGTTTCCCAAGTTCACTTACATTAGAGTGCATGGATGTCCTTTACCTCCATACATGTTGCCGAGGTATCCGACAGACAGAATTGTGTTACTTGAGGTAACAAGGCAGTTGGCAGCGTATGTGAAGGCATTCAGACACAGACATCAGAATGGAGTTCAGGTACCTATTATTTTGGGTAATTCAGTTGAGGTATGTCCTAATGTCTTAGCCATGGATGACGCAGAGAAGGAGTTAGCCTTGTATTCTTTTTCATCTTTTGCTTGGAGAAATAGTTTTGATCCACATGGACATTTAGAGGAGACAGTCGGTAGAAGATTTAAACATGAGCACCAAATTGAAGATTTTATGATGAACCTCCTAGATGATCTCGAAGTGAAACGAAAGATACATTCTAGATTACCTTTGGATTTCATCAGGAAATGCAGGATTTACAGAGTGGCCGACCAAGCTCAGGACAATGGCAGGCATATCCAGTCTTCCTATGATAGAGAAAGCAAAACAATAAGGTTGGATTGGAATGAGCCCGAGGCCGTGGATTTAGATGATTTGATGGCACCAGTTTTGTCTTGTACTCGCAGATGGGTAGACGTTCAGCATCAGAAGTTGAGAGAACAAGGCATAGCTATGTCTTTTACTTTGGAAGAGAAACCAGCCGAAGGTGGAGCAAGCGTGAGTGAAGGCAATCCTAATCCTAGGAATTCAGGTGAAGGTAACCTTCGATGTGCCAGTGAGGGCAATCTCCATTCGAGAGGTTCGAAGAGAAAGGAAAGATCAGAAAAGAAAGAGCCTTCCAAGAAAAAGCAAGGTGCCAACAAAGATCAAACACCAGGTACTTCTTCCAGACCAGAGGATAGAACAATTTGAGTGGAAGAGTCCATGGAGTCGATGGTACAGAATGACAGGCAGGAGGAAGGACAGGCACAGCATGTTTCATCAGATGGATCTCTCCAAGACTATGATTTAGAAGAAGATAATGAAATAACATCTCCTCCCAGACAAGAAGAAATAGTACATAAAGAAATTCAAGTTCAAGAGACAAGATCGAATATTCCAGATTGGTTGAAGGAAAGATTGACCAAGGTGATCGTAGTAGAGGACGAGGACAATGCAATTGATTTAGAGAGCCTTGTTGGACGTTCACATGTGATAACAGAGAAGAAGAAGGCTACAAAGATGTCCAAGATGATTCGAGATGAGACTGGATCTAGAAAACTGCAGATAGCTACACCGGCAGCAGATAAATACGAGGGTGAGATCCTAGCAGAGGATTATGATATACAGACTATTGAGTTAGGACCATCCACAGCAGAGCAGACTTTAGAGGATGCCACCGACACATTTGAGGCATTGAAGGACAAGCTTAGAGAAGAGGTGGAAAAGAATAGAAAGCTTGAGAGAGAGGTCGGTGCATGGAGGACATATTTCAGTCACATCAATGAACCTTTAGGACGTCAGGATCCAGTTAGATCACCAGTGCAGGCATTGCCCCTTCAATCGATCAATGAAGCAGAAAGATTCAGGAACCTGGTCCAGCGTACATGTAGTTGGATGGATAGATCTCATACAGTGGCCATAGAGTTTGTTACAAGGATGACGAAGATCATTCATCAGGCTATCCAAGTTCTTGAGATTATCCACAGATTGATGGCAACAGTAGCTGCATTTGCCCATACCAAGGACGTTGTCATCCCTGTCTTGAAAGTAATAAGACATACATCCAGAAGAATTTTAGCGCAGGAGAGGATCTTGGAAGGTGATTCTCACAGTTTGTTCTAGTGGTCAACCTTACTCCATATAAAGAGTGTTCTCTTCGAGGACATCAGTGTTAGATGTGGTCAAGTTGAGGAAGTGATCAATCCGATCCAGGACAGAGTATTTGAGGTACTTCGTACCATTCTTGGCAGAAGGGTCGAGGTCGAGACAGATGTGGATATGCAAGAATTTGAGGATAGAATCAAGATCATCTTTCGCAAGGACGCAGATGTTACAGATGACCAGTATGATCAGATGTTTGCCACCATGCTCCTGATTGATAGAACGAAGGAACTTGAATCTACTTGGGACGCAGCTCTTCTAGATGCATTCGATCAGGTCATCCACTTGGAAGAGAGTATCAAGAATCTTCCCGAGATTCCAATCACAGAAATCGAAGGAATCGTGACAAAATTCATTGCATATGCTAAGAAAGAGAATTGGAAAGGGAATAAGATTCTAGATGAAAGGTTTTTACAGATGACATGACATCTTATTTCTCATTGGTTGATACCTCCTAGGTTTTTGTGCCGAATTTAATATTTGGCTATGCATTTAATATTGTTCAGTAAAAAAGAGGTCATTTGTAACAAACCCTAATTAGGGTTTAGGTGTCATGATCCTGTCCGTTGATTTATTTTCAATCTGGACCTTTCATTGTAACTGGGGATGCTATTTATACCCCCATTTTTCATTTCATTGGGTAATAGATAATAGAGTAATAGTCAGATAATAGTCAATAGTTGATGTAAGAGAGATTAGAGTTAGAAGCAACTTTATTTTGTAGCAAGATTGAGTCTTGAAGAGAGAAATTCAAGCAATTGTTGTACATGATGACTTGGAAATCAATAAAATATTGAAGTTATGGTGTTTTGTTGCAAATTTCTTGAGTTATCTTCATGGTTGTTTGATACACTTGAATCGTGCTCAATCGAAGTAGTTTGTTAATTTGAAAGACTAAGTGTGAGATTTGATATTTGGTAGGATTCGTAATCCAAACCACTAGCTTCTTGCTGATTGTAGGAACGCCTTGAGTGGTCGACTGGAGAACACTTTGAGTCCTTAATCTTCAATTATCATTGTGTCTTGGATATGTACCTTCGTAGTAGTGTCCTTGATCTTTGATGCATTGAATACCATTATATTACCTTAGAAGATCGCACTAATTTCAATTGAGTTGTTATCTTATGGCAAAATTGAAGTTGGTTGAGTCTTGCCAAATCTCGTCCATGCTAAGTCATTCATAGGGTTAGGCTAGATTAGACCTCTCAAACCCTATTCTTTTGCTTTTTTTTGAAAGTTCCTTTAGTTTAGTAAAATCTTCGAGCTTCGAAAGCGTAAGACCCCTTGGAGGAAACAGCAAATCACATCATACCACTAAAAAAGCTTGTCCACACGTGGAGACCCCACTAAAAGAACCTTGGAGTCTACCTAACTGATCCTTTACGCGAATCTTCAGCAGTTAGAGACTATTTTCTCAAGAGAGGATAAGATGCCTTTAGGTATTTTATTCTGTGTATGATTGTGTATAAAATACACGTCAACAGGTTTCAGCAGAAAAATCTTTTGCAGTGATCAGAGGTATCGGTACCAAGAAACGTGGGATTCTTGTGCAACAGCATCAGAAGTTGTGAAATATCGGCTGATCTTGCTCTTCCAGTTGGTTTCATTCAGGAGCTAAGTTTGTGCTTATTAATCAGAGAGGCACCGTCTTTTCTCCAGTATCAGGCTGCAGCAGCAAGAGGGAAACAGAGGCATCCATGGGAGATTTCTATTAGTGGCTGTACGGCTGCCTGGGAAGTAGCACCAAACACCAGAGGGGCTACGATTTTCATATTGGAGGAACCAGAAAAATATTAAAAAAATAGCAGAAGGGACGCCTTGCCTATGTCTCTCCATCGGGCTAACATGCAAGTGTTTCGGGTCAATTGGGAATAAATTATAGCTTGCTGTCATAAAAATCTGTCTATGACCAGCAATAAGGAAATAAGGGTTTTAACAGAATGTCCTGGTATTTATCAGTTCTTCTCTAGCTTTGTTTGTTTATGTATTGAGTATTAATAAATGATGAACAGATGTAATAAGGGTTTGATCAGTATTGTTGAGTAATAAATTGATTTCCAGCAAATACCCATAGTTGTTTTTTTGTGCTTAAGATTGTCAAAATTATATTTGCTGTTACAAATTTGCAAAGAACACACTTGAAACGCAACAGGTTCAGTTAAATGTCAGTTGTCTCAGTTGAGGGCCTTTTAAGGTTCTTACAGATAGGCATATACAAGAATCAATATACACTAAATCTCAGAGATTGAAGACTAACTAACTATTTTTGAGCAATTTTACTAACACCTAAAGAAAGAATTGAAAATTCTAAATCTAACTCAAAAGGGATCTAATCACACAGATCTACCTATAGCTCTTGGGCCAAAATTCCAAAATTATCGATCATGGGCAAAAATTGAACAAATGTCACATAAGAATATCCCAATGCTTCAAAAAGACAATTTTTAAACTAGCCAAAGCTGAAGCCACCAAGTGAAATTTGTTGAAGCTGACTTTGGGAGGTCTCAACATAAAAAAAGGCTAATTTCTAAGAATCTTAAAAAAGTGTGCAATAAATTCCCAAAACATCGAAAAGATCTTGCAAATAAGCTAGCTTCGAAAGTCACCAACCAAGTTGCTTTCAGGGGCTTGACTTTAAAAGTAACTTAAAAGCAGTAGCACTATCTTGGCAAAAGAATCAGACCACCTGTTCCATGTCATCACTAGAAAAGTAAAGCACTTGCTACCTCAACACCACACGTCCAAGAAAACAAACAGTCAGATTGAAAATATCAGCTGACATGGAGCATTAAAGAACAATCTACTAACTCCCTTGTTCACAATCAAATATATTAATTCCTTCGTGAGAAGTGACAAAACAACAAATTGCAATTGAACGGCAGCCTCATTCTCATCAAAAGAATATCAGACCTTCAATATTCAGTTTAATATGTATTAGGCTTTGATCACCAAGACAAGTCTCTCCGGAATCAAGATGCTTTTTGTCCCTCCTATATTGCTAGCCTTGAACCGTGGGGCCCGGCCAGTTAGTAGCTTTCTTCTTTTTTCTTTATGCAGTACATTACATATGAGAGCTAACAATCTTTGCATTTTATGGCAGTTATGTATCCCAGCTGACATTGACCCATTTCTACCAAGGAAAAAATTTGCAAGATCACCAAAACTAAGCAATAAAACCTAGCAAAATTTGGCAAACCAGACACTTGCCCACAATAATTAAAACTAATTAGAACTAAGTTTTAATGTCTCTAGCAAATGGTGAAAAGGGTTGGACTCAAAAGATTAAGCCATTGGATTCTATTGTGGAGACCCAGGTTTGAATCCCCAAACTGACATCTAAGCACACAAACGTCCAGTTGAATGCTATTCCTATGTTTCTAGTCCCATAGTGAAAATGTCGATACTTATTGGATAATGTATGGGATTGTAAGTCCTATAATGGATGTGTTGGTCCTTAGCGCACAATTGTACAAGGTGTGGGACTCAAAATTTTTTTTAAAAAATCCCTACAAAATAGCTAAAAACAACATGAGAATTTGCCTCCATCACCTTCTTAATTTTGACAACTAATCCCAAAAACAAGGCAACGTCAATGCATGCAGGCAACTCTACACCATGAGATTATTGATTTGTTTGCTTATATAAATTTCGCGTAAATAACAAAAAAACAAAAAATAATCATAACATTGGATAGTTGGACCCAAATGATTTGAAACTTCATAAATATTATCAAAATTATCAGACTTTCTCTTAATATAAGTAACAAAAACAGACAATTGCCACAACGCATTCTCCAAGTGTAAGCAGACTATTAAGTTGGAGTTCAATACTGAGTTTCGTCATGAGGTACAAACCCAGGAACACAAAGTTTGAACATTATAAGATAAACAGAAATTATCCTTTCGGGCTTCCCCGAGAGGAACCTTACAGACCAAGTGGCAAATTGGTTTCTCCTTTGGATGGAAGTGACCTAAATTTTAATCTCAAAAGGCAATATTGAGTCAAGATTTTAGAAACCGCCTTTTAACTCATCTAAATTTTATAATCAACAGGCAAAACCAATTCAAAATGTATACCTGAAACGCACATTCATCCAAATTTTATACTCAACAAGCAAAAAAATTAATTTTATAATTCCCTGAAGAGGCTCACACACCATAAAAAACTACAGAAAAGAATTGTAACCACATGGCATGCCAATTCAATTTTTCAATTGAAAAGGCATATGCTTCCAATTTATTTCAAACATGTAATGAAAAGGAGAAAGATGCTGACCTCCATGAACAAGCTTGGTAGAGCGGGACGAAGTCCCAGAAGAAAAGTCATCTCTTTCAACGAGTCCCACACGCAGACCCCTAGTTGCAGCATCCAAAGCCACACCACAGCCAGTTGCCCCCCCTCCAATCACAAGAACATCCAAAGGGCTGCTGGGACTGCTTCCTTTTAGCGCAGATTCTTGCACTTCTCTGCAAGGGACAATCCCCTCGCTCAGCTGAATTCTCCTCTGTACACCTTCCAGCCCATCTTTTTCCCTACCCAATGCGCTACCACTGTAAACACTTATAATGCCCACTGATCCTGCTGCCGCAATGGCCACGGCATGCCGCAGGCTGAAACGACGCATGGCTGGAAAACTATGACAAAACAATAATGGGTTTTCTAGCCTCTTTACAAATGACGGTCCCCTGATATGAGCAGACTATCCCAATAGCCTGTATGGGCCCCCTTTGATTTTCTAAAGATAGAAAAGGCATTCGCCAGTATATAAATAGCTCAAAAGCAGCACTAAAACAACAGGTATTGTTTTGCTTTTTTTCTAAACCATCTCTGAAAATAGAATGAATAAATTAGTGCATCAAAATTGTAGACTTAATAAATCTATAATTAACTTCTCTTCCCTGAACCATCGGGGTTTATCTGAATACCATCAGATTCCGTTTGAACACGAAAAGAAAATGAGAATCAAATGATGCAATAGCCATTAAGAAAATTTTACAGGAGTCATGCTCTCAGAATTTTCCGATCTCTGATGCTAGCGGAGAACTTTGCCTTTGTTTCCGAAAGGTCAGTCGTTATCGTACGAGTTATGGTGTGTGCAGCATTTGTGGATTAAATTTGATGGTCGTACGACTTTGTTTGTTTTCTAAAACTGCAGAATTTTTGCGGTGCCTGATTAAAAAATTCAAAAGTTGAGGATAGAAGAATCGCCGATTTTTTTTAAAAATTCGTCAAATAGGAGGTTCCCGGTCGACCATCAAATTTCACTGAACAGTGGAAGCAGCACGTCTCATACTATAATGCCAGCACGCTACGGGGTTTCTTTGGATCATTTTTATATTATATTTTAATTAAACACCATATATAGTAGCAGTTTGCATGCAACAAAAGCCGATAGCCAAGGTTATAAAATGAGGTGGGAGTAATTTTATTTTTTTTGGTTTTGATAGTTTTAGTTAGCATCTATGTAAAATGCTATTAGTGTACATGTGTGAGGATGTTGTATGGTCATGTTGTCGTGTAAGAGGATTTTTTTTTGTATTTGTATAAGCAGTGTTTTATTTGTTTTTTGAAAATAGGGGAGAGGAGCCAGAATATGCGCGGGGTCTAGAACGTGATATAGTTTGTGTGTTGTCTAGGTCCCACAATTGACCGCCTAACCTACCAAAACATACGCATCTCAACTTGAAAATATACACATAATTGAATCAATAAACTTCCACATACAAACATAACAATTACTAGTAACAAACCGTATCCATTATATTTAAATATAGATTTATTATGTGTCACCGAGTCTGGCCATGTCCACAAGCCACTGTGCCAAAAAGTGGCCCCAAATAACAAAAAATAAGTGTCTTTATAAAACCATTAAGAAGGAAAATATGTCAGGTTTACAGACTCCGACGCTAACATTATGAACATAAATAACAACTTCATATTGCCACTGGCGCACATGTGGACCCAAAACTGACCCATCAAATAGTACCTAAACAAACGTTTATGTCCACGTGTGTGCCATGAAACGTGACAACCTTGACACAGTCACCAACCCTCCATCCAATCTATCCAACTCAAGCAATCACCTTGTGGTCTCTTCATCGCGCACTTAATGGTCATGTCACGGCTACTCCCACCTGCAACCACGGCAAAAATCATTTAAGGCCACCATATTCCATAGAAAATCAATCAAATCAGGCTTAAATGAATTGCCTTTGCAAATTCAGTGGACATTCAAATTTCAAATTCGAAACAGTACATTAAAAAGGGGAAAAGTAAAAATTGTTTGTATAAAAAACACAAGGTCTCATCTCATTGCAGTCACAGACAAAGACACAATGCACATTACAACAAGAGAAAGACAAGGCAAGCATCGAAGAGGACCGAACAGGCACACTGAGCAGAGGAGCTTGAACAAAAAGACAGGGGTATTATTCTTGTTACCCTACATGTTCACAGTCCTTTACTGTCTCATTTTGTCCATTGACTATATTGATTTTGTATGAATTGTTACATTTAGTTTTAAAACAAAAACTATTACAAAGCTTACCAAAAAATCATCAATAAAACCTTCAATTATTCTTCACCCGGGAGTCTCGCATGTTGTTTGTTGGATTGGGTGGGCTATGCTCTTCACCTCCCTCCGTAACTGCACTTCCCTCTGACTCTTTCTCAAGCAGAAACAACTCCAATAATGTCCACCCCAGGGCTGCTTCCACCCTCCGTGCGTGTCGATCCTCCCCAACTTTCCATCTAATAAAGGAGAAGATGGTACTAACTCTATCGTCATTGGCCCCATTCTAAAGATCAAAACCAATACCTAGGATTATCGTGCGGAGCAAACCCTATAGGTCATCAAGCCATTCCTACCCCATGCATGCCTTCATCAACCAGTCTACCTTGTCCAAGCTCTTCCCAATCTCCAGCGCCCATGTAGACACCATGCTAACGATATCCACATTTGTGTGGTACCTGTGTCATGTTTTCATGAAGAAATCCCCAAGAAACATCTTCAAAGCAATCACAAATTCCTCATCATTGTACTTGAATATGGATTTCAACCTTTTCTCGGATATGTTGCCCACAAAAGCCAATGGTTGCTTCATTGTGTAAAGGGTGAATGTGGCTTCCATTTTTTCTGCAACTGCCCAACAGCCACCCGTCCACTACATAGAAGAAGAAACCTGCCAAAACTATTCATGAAATGCCTTCTTCACTCCTTTAAACTCTACCGACACAATTATTTAATGGAAACTTTATTGCTTTTGCTCATATGGCAGCATCCAAATTATATCGTATCTCTTCCAACTCAATGCACACTTCCTATTTCATTTTTCCAAATGCCACCTCATCCCACTACCGGATGGCATATTAATTGTCATACGCATTATAATCTACAAAGTACTTTGTAATACTTATCATTTATTAGATTATTATTCCATCACTCGATCTTGTCATTAATGAAGTAATTAATAGTGTCCCTTTGCAATTCTCATGCATACACAATTAATACCCATGTGAAAACACTACTTTCCATTCCTGTAGGGGAGAGGAGCCAGAACGTGCGCACCCTACCTTCGGGGTCCACGTGGCTACCACATTTGACCGTTGGCCAGGTAGACAACTAAGTTGGCTACCTCATATCAATATTGGGTGTATATATGTTATATGCATATATAAAATACACACACACATACTCACATGTATGAATACATACGTGTGTGTGTGTGTGTGTGTGTGTGTGTGTGTGTGTGTGTGTGTGTGTGTGTGTGTGTGTGTGTGTGTGTGTGTGTGTGTGTGTGTGTGTGTGTGTGTGTGTGTGTGTGTACTCACATGTATGAATATACATATATGAACATGTGTACATATAGGAGCTTATTTACATACATGTATGTGCATACATAAGTACATACTTCTCTTTACATTTAATTGTATATACATATTTGTATTTGGGGTATATATATTTATACATATATGTTTATTTACATAAATGTATGTCTTATTTACACATCTGTATATACAAATTCACATAAACTTGTATAGTGCCTTTAAATTTAAAATTCACGATCCCTCTAACACTAATTCTTCAAGCATTCACCAAGGAATTTGAAACATGTAATCAAACACCGAATCAATATTGTAATCTAATCAAGCATTAAAGAAAGGAACAAGTTCAACAATGAAACCAAGTATTATATATACACCTACATGTATATACACCGAAACTCTTCAATTGAAAATTGTGCATAAAACCGTGATTCAAAACACACCTACATTTGTAATAATGACATAAAAATTATGCATAGAAACAAATAAGTACATACAATGAATCTAAACAAGTTACATTGAAAGGGTTTAAAACCATTAAACCCTTTAAACCCTCAAACAATGCAAGCGAAATTGAATACCATTATAAATTTACAAATGCAATGTGATGCTCGAAATGGAAACGAAGAATGTATGAATAGGAGGGTGAAATTATGAACCATTATACATTTACAAAATGTTTTGCATTTGAAACCTCGAAAGCCTTCTACATGGTGGGGTTTATATTTAAATGCAAGGATGGGAACAAGAAAGCCCTAAATGAACAATCCAATTTAAATGATGTGTGCAGATATATTGTGGATATGGAAACCATTAAACATGAACAATGTTAAAAAACTATAGGAAGAGTGAAAAAGAAACCCTCAACCAGTTACATTGAAAGGGTTTGAAACCATTGAACCCTTTAAACCCTCAAAATATGCAGGTGAAATTGAATACCCTTAAACCATTAAAGCATTGTGATAGTCGAAAAGGAAATCAAGAAACCAAAATATGAAGCAAATGTTGTGAACCATTATACATTTACAAAAAACATTGAATTTGAAACCCTGAAAGTAGTATGGGAACAAGAATACATTGAATTTGAAACCTCAAAAGTAGTAGTGGGGTTTATGTTTAAATGTGAGGATGGGAACAAGAAAACCCTAAATGAACAGTCCAATTTAAACAATGTGTGCAGATAAATTGTGGATGTGGAAACCATTAAAGATCAACAGTGTAAAAAAGCTATAGGTAGAGCGAAAAAGAAACCCTCAACTAGTTACATTGAAAGGGTTTGAAACCATTGAATCCTTTAAATCGTCAAACAATGCAAGTGAGATTGAATACCCTTAAACCTTTAAAGCAATGTGATGGTCGACATGTAAACCAAGAAATCAAAATATGAAACCCATACACATCCACAAAAAAAATTATACCATATGCAGAGTGAATCTGAAACCCTCAACCATTCAGAGGGTTTAAAACCATTCAAACCCTCAAACATTAATGGTGAAATTTAAAACCCAATAACAGTGATGCTTGAAATCGAAATTTATAACCATTTTTTAGCAATGTGATGCTCGAAATAAAAAACAGGCCACCAATATTAACAGTGATGCACGAAATGAAAACAATTTGTATTGAGAAGTCACTATTAAAATTACAGTAGAGCTTGAACAGAGGATTATGATTCCCTATTTACATGTATTTGTGTTCATGAACACATTATTTAGTGTTCATAAACACAAAGACTTGCACAAACTTTGTTGGACACACAAACGAAAGAATGGAGGACATAAAAATGGTGTCAAAAAATCGTACAAGAGGAAAGGAAAACAAAAAAACAGACAAAATGGAATTGGTAGGACAAAACCTCACCTAGGTCGAATGGGGATGATGGCTTCGAGGCCCATGTCGATGGTATCCCATCGTCCTCGCCCACCATACCTACAAACACCACAAAAAATGGAAGTAGAAAGCAAAAGAACCAAAAACCAAACCCCCAAAAAAGAAAAAGAAAACTAGGTAATGCAGTGAGAAAGGCTTCCGTGTACTTGCATGAAGGTGTGCACGTTCTGATGCCATTTGAATATGTTCAATGCCATCACGAGCAAGATGTGGAGCGAATGAGAGCAAGGACTAGAAAGAGCGCGACAAACATACCAACTTTGGCTCGCTCGAAATGCTTGGAGCCAAGCATATTGAATGTTGTTGTGGTTGAAACATGGGAGGATCGAGCTGCATGAAAGGTGAGGTGATGTGTAGTTAATGCCACTGCAAGGAAAGTTTGAAGGTGGCAGCAATAACTTTGGACTGAGGATTTGGTAGATTGGGTGGGCATGTACGTGAATGCCACATAATAACCCCGTTCGAAACTGACAAAAAAATCAAATGGTTAACGGTGTGGGCCCAACCATGTTCTGGTTGATGCACTGAAGTGGAATAATTTGGACCACTCCGACGAATGAATATAGCACACATGGAATTATGTCGAGTCAACACGTAAGATTTTGATTTGGGGTAGCCAACTCAACAGTCCACATGGCCAGTGGTCAAAGTTGGTCTCTGGGTCGATGTGGCATACATGGATCCCTGAAGTTAGGGTGCACATGTTATAGCTCCTCTTCCCTATCTATGTTTTTTTGTGAAGGTAACTCTGTATGGCAGGATATTGTTTTTTTGGGGGGGCAAATTCATTTTTTGGTTTTTTTTTGTGTTGTATTGAAAATGGTATATTAAATGGCTTTAACAATTTAGTGTTTTTCTAGTTTTTTTTTCACAATATCTAGGAGGTGTAGTTTTTTTTTGTAATGTGTGGTTTGTAGGAGAATTGTATGTCTATATGCAAGTTATAAAAAAAGCAATAATAAAGGTTGATAAGTAAAGATAGAATGTGGGACAATGTTGTATTCGTAGATGGTGAAATTATTCAAAGGCATTGGAAGTTGATGAAGAATCCTATGAAAATAGTGAAGGTTTGCTTGTTTTTAAGGGAACTTTAATTTGAAGATAGTCAAGAGGGACAAAGTTGATTGGGTTGTGTTTTTTTATATATTGCATTATGTTTAGAGAAAAGTATTTGGTGTGGAGTGTGAATTGGTTGGAAATTTGTTGTAGTGTTATTTTGTGATATTTGATTTGCTATAGTGTTGGACTTAATCGAAGTGATTTGAAGGTGTTATCCCCCCCCCACAATTTTTCATTTAGAATGTTCAAGCTTGCGGATTGCCTTATGGTGTCTTTATTTATTTCGGGTCTTTTGTACCTTTTCGTTTTGAACCAAAGTTGTTGAACTTTTAAAAACAGTTCAATAGGTTCAAGGTTCAAGGCGCATTTTAGGAAAATGTCTTTAGTGGCCTTTATCTCCACTAAAGCAAGCACATTATTGTGATGCATTATGAAGTTTGAAACCGTGAACCTTTTTGGTTCAAGGTTCAAAACATCTTTTTGTGAGTCTTGGCTATGTAATGTTGCTAAACGAGAGGGTGCCAATATGTTTTAAGTTGGCTTTGAACTTGAACCTATTGAACCAATTGTCTTTTCGGTTCAACGATTCAAAGGTTCAAAGTTCTTGCTCGTTCCTGGTATTATTTTGAGCCGCTAGTTTATTGTTGTTATTCTCAGATGAACTTGAACCCTTGAACTCTTTGTAAGATGGTTCAAGGTTCATAAGGTTCACTTCAAGCTGATTCTAAGACTTTGTTAATACTAAAAGTGGCATGGCAAGAAGGAATATTCTCGACATCTAACTATTTAAAATTCTAAATTTGGAAAGTAATCTTGAGAACATTAACTATTTGTGCGGAAGTGATGGGCAATTAAGAAGGTGTCGGATTTTCGGTCATTTCACTATTACTTCACACACTTAAGTGAATCATTATGAAGCATGTGTGGTTTTTTTAGTATTTTCCCGTCTGTTTAAAGGGGATATATGAATTCATTTCCATAATTTGTAAGGGTTGTAGCTGCTATAATTGAGCAAATTGGAGGCGTCGAAGGTAAATACAACTCTACTTTCCTGAGAAGGTTTCCAGATTCATGGTGGTAACAGGTAAGTTTAGACGATTCCCCTATGTTGTATTTCTTTAGTTTTGAGGATTTATCAGTATAGGAAGAAAATAATTAGCTTGTTGGAGTAGAATTCTACCATGTTTTAGAATTGCTTGATTAAAAGTATAGATAAGCAGTATGAGGCTAGTATTATCGAAGCTTGGTCAGACTTCATGTTTAGTGAGCATATTACAAGAGCTAGATGATACTTCCTTGGCTCACGCCAATCTAGAGGATTTCCTAGAAAGAACCAAGAACCCTCAAGCTGGTTCAATGATAGAGAAAATAGTGAGAAGTGGTCTCGTTGAAGCCGCTGCATTTCCACCTACCGCACTATGTCCAGATTTGGTGATAGCCTGCATGAATAGGTATGATGCAGAGAATAGATGCATAAGAACCAATAATGGTGAGCTGCTAGTTGGTATCAATAGGGAAATAGTAATGGCAACGATGGGAATCCCACACAAGGAATCATATGAGGATTGGTCTATTGGGACCTCATACGCCTTCTTCTCAGAAAAAAAGAGTATGTATAGGAGTGTAATTGCAAGAAACTAGCTCCTAAGAGTTCAAAAAGGAGGGTCACGACTGCCAAAGCCCCTGACTAGAGAGCACTTCATCACAGAAGTGCGAGACATTGTTATACTACTAAATAGGCTAAAAGGGAACTCACACTCCTTTTACTGGGAAGATTGGATGTATTTTTACATTCAGGTGTTGTTATCTGGTGATAAATATCTTGATTGGGCCTAGGTTATTGCAAAGAGACTCCATGAAGGTTTGAGTAACTTTGTGGGTATGTCTAGTTTTTATACGTCCTCTTATCTTTTCTACATACTAGCTTGTACCAGATATTGGCCTGGTTTGTTCAATAAACCATGGCTGGATGGCATGAAGGTGTATGATTACTACCCTTTGTTATAGCAGCAGAGACATGTAGAACATATTCCCAGATGGAATGGTGTCTTCGTAGGGAGACTTGCTTTTGAACTTCAGGGTGATGTGAACAAGAGGATGTCAGTTGAAGCAATGGAGTTAATAAGTATATACGACAACTTCTTCATTCAATTTCCCAGGTTCACCTATCTTCGGGTAGGTGGTTTCTAGGGCGAACCATTCAAGCTACCAAGGTATGCCTTCGATAGCTATGTACTTGTGAGGTAGGAAATAGGAAATCATCACAAAACAAGATAAAGATACTAATCATTAGCTCAATCACGAAAGCACAATTGCAATGACCTATCCTAATTGCATCCAATAGAGACATAAAGATAAAACATTCAAAAAGATTATGCAAACCAGAGGTAAATCCAAATGCTTCCTTCATGTGGCTCCATTGTTCTTCTTTCCTCTTCAAATAGTTTGGTTGTGGATCTCACCTACAAGTGCACACACATAATTGAAAGCAAGTAGACAAGATTATTGATCAAGAGTACTCAAAATGTGATTGATTAGAAATTCGATAATCTGATTAGGGGCCAAGAATCAAGGGGTTTGATTGAAGAAATTCATCCAATTTATAGAGAAATTGGAGAAAAGACAAGATTAGCATGATTCAATTCAAATGGAAATTGCAAATCAATTGTGTCAATTATGACACATTATGACAAATTATGCACTTTCTATGCAAAATTTGTTGATTGATAATTTATGACAAATTATGACAAACTTCTATGTCAAAATTGATTGATTGTCAATTATGACAAATTATGACAAATTGAAATGTCATTCCCATGGAATTAGGAGATGAAATAGGAGGGAATAGAAAAATAGATGAAATTAGGAAAATTAGAAAAATAGAAAATAGGAAATTTAGTGAATTAATTAATAATTTTTCATTTATTAATTAATTCATAAATAGGGAATTAATTAGCCAATTAAACAAACATTTAATTGTGACAAGAATACCTAGGATAAATAAATAATTTATTAATCCTAGAGAGAGGAATGACAAACAAGGTTAAATGATTAAATCATGAAACCTTAGAAGATGAATTAAAAAATGCAAGAATGACAATTAGGTCTTGACAAAGGATAATTGACGTCGATTCAATTTGATCATGATTCTGAATTGATAAATGATTTGATTGATAAATGCGTCGAGGAACAATGACAAATTGATCCAAATTGACATGATTGAGAAGGACGACGATCGATGACAAATCGATTGCAAAATGACAAGATTGACAAGTTGATAAGGATCGACCAAAATCATGACTGAAAATTGGTTATCAACAAGACCTAATTCGAAAGCGAGACAACTGAAAAATGTAGAAGAAGGACTCGATGCTCACAAATGATAAAGACCAAGTGCGTAACATAGGAGAAATGTTAATGCGACGCAAAAACCTAAAATGAGGCAATGCGCAAATGTTAAAGTATGATTCCGCAAGCGTTGACCATTTTTAGGTGTCTACAGTACTTATAGAGGTGAGCAGGCAACTAGCTCATATTGATAAAAGGTTGGGGGCAAAAGGCGAATTTGGAGTTGCCTTTCCTATTGAAATTGGATACTACAGCTATAAGTTAGTATCTAATGCTTTAAATTTGGAATTGGAATTTAAGAGAATGAACTTGCAGCCCTATGTTGCTAGACGTAGGTTTGATAGTAGAGGTTACATCATGGAAAATCTAAATGTGGATGACCATTTCCATCATGAGCCCCAGTTGGAAGATTATTGGGAGAATTGCAGTGATGGATATGAGGTAAGAAGGAGACTGTGGTCAAGATTTACTTTGCAGTAGATAGTCACCATGAAGCTTCCTATTAATGTATTCAGAGTTCAGGAGGAAATAGGGGAAGATATTTTGGATCCTGAATTCAACAAGTAAGTTCAAGGAAAGTCAATCCCTAGATTGATTAGAATAAAAAGGAAAATGATATTGTTCAAGCTAAAACTTTCAATGTTGTTAGGAGAAATGAGAAGTGGTTGAGAGACCAAAAAATTTAAGAAAGGATCGCTCATATTCTCCCATGAACTAAGAGTTGATTCACATACTGTGACTCAACTTCCTATTTCTTCCACTAATGAAATTGTTGATGTTGCAGGTGGTTCAAAGCCAAGTGTTGAAAAAATCCAACCTAGGAGATCAAACAAGGCACCATTAGGTTCTACAACAGTTCGAGTAACTCAGTCAAGGAGCAAGAAAAAAGTGTAAAAAGCCAACATTGAGCCAGATTGTTGTGGACCTGGATCCTAGTGAAGAGGTAGAAGCAATAATGGATCAACAAGATTTAGGTGAGCCTGCAGTGCAAGAAATGGACATAGGTAAAGAAACAAAGAGTGAATTGGACCTCATGAATACTCTGGTTATTGTCAATTCACCTGATACTCAGACAACTCCTCCACCTAAAGAACCTGCAAACACACCACGATGGTTGGAAGTTGTTGTTGGGAAGAAATGAAGTGTGGTTCCAATTATAATTTATATTGAAGACATGGTCAACAAGTGTCTTGGAAAGGTATCTAAGCCGAAAAGACTCAAGACGCAGACAATGCTTGAGGTGGATCAAGCAACAGGTCATTGGACGATCAAGATAGCCAAGCCTATTCTAGATAGAGATGCAGACAAGGCTACCAAGGATGAATTCACAGTTGAAAAGATTGATCTGGAGGTTGCTTTGTGAGTCGTTGATGTTAAACATTTGGAGTCTTCCACAAAGAGAATGATTTCTAGAACATGGAAGGATGAGAAGGATAAAAGGGAGTTGAAGCAAATCATCACTCAAATGGTTGAGTACGTCAATGCCATTCATCATCCAAATCCTCAACCCTTGTCACAGATGGCAGTATCATTTGATCCCAAATCTCCAACAAATCAAAAGATGTTGGATCAAGTCCAAAGAAACAGAATGGTTGCGAAGATGTTCAATAAATGGTTGGATCTTATAATTCAGCAAGGTTCAGACTATATTTTCAGTTTGGTGAAAGTATATGAGGATGATGTGACTATGAGCAAAGAATTGGAATTAGAGGTCATTGCTTGGGAGAAAGAAAGGGCCAAATGGGTGGCAGTTCTTGCATAGATGAATGATATACAAAAATATGGAGTGATGAAGTTCTTGGCTGAAAAACCTGTGGAAATCCTGGATGATAATGTATTATATGTGTCAAGGAAAAATGTGGAGTGGCGTAATTAAATTATCAAACAGGGCCACGAAGAATCCACTAAACCGCTAAAAGGATTGACAGATTTAATTGATACAATGCAAAAGGATCTCAAATGCATTGACATCTAGCTTATGAAAGATGATGCCTAGACAATCGAATCTGCCACAGAGATGACAAAAATCTTCCAAGAAAGGATACAACTCATTCAAAAGACAAAGTCCTTGACTATGGAGAACTTCTCAAAAGTAGCCAGGATTAAGTCAATGCTCACGGTCTATTCCGATCATCTGGAAGCACACAAGACAAGGGTGACACAAGTGAATATGGACAAGGAGGTTTGGAAGCAACAAATCTAGCACATTGGACTCCCTTACTTTCAGGTCATCCTGAACTTCTCGGTGACACATTTAGAGTGGCATGGTGTGAGCAGTTCTGCGGCAAAGCAAGATAGACCAGTAGCTTCCCCTGCTATGGTGGAGTCATGATTAATTAGAGGATGAGCTGTCAGCCTTTCTGTGGCTATTATTTTAGTTTCTCTTGTTTTTAGCAAATAGTTTCTTTAACCTCTAGTTAAAGTAAAGTTTTAATGATTATGTAACAAACTATGAGCCTGGAGGCTATTTGAGCTAGGAAGTTAGTTTATGTTAAGGTCCGAAATTTTTTTGATTTTTCTAAGAACAAACAATATTTGTTTTTCTGTGAATTTCTTAAATCTGGAACGACTAGTTTAGTAATGAAATGTTATGGTGTGCAGCCTTTGAATTTGTGTGTTTAAGGATTGGTTATCTTTCTTGAGAAATCAGCTAATGTGCAGGATATCATTTTGTTATCAGTTATTCCTATGTTTTCTGAATTCATTGTTACCATTATTTGTAAGTAAATTCATTGTGGATTGAGTTGTGTTGATTCCCCTTGTCCTGTGAGGCATGAGAGAGAATCGATCAGAGTTAATACTGCTATGCATTTGCTTTTGCTATGAATTTATGTGAACATGTGTGAAAATCAGAGTCTGTGAGCTCTTATTTGATCTTCAGAATCTTCTTCCCGTTTTATTCTAAAAGCATTCATTTGTGTTGATAGATGAATGCTAAAGCCATTCCACGTTTTCTGGTTAAAAGTATCTTCATTTCAAAGTTTTCTGCACAAAATTCATTGCAAATCATACGAGGAGCTACCCTCTAATGCAGATGATTGATTTTTAATTGATTCATCCAACTATTGGTTTATTTGTTTCCTTTCATAAAGGGGTGTACAAGAGTCATATGATTATTCAAAGAAAGCAAACATTATAATATGAAGAAAGGGACAAATCTGTTAACCAACAGAAGGAAGGGTATAAACCAAAAAAGGAGGAGGCATAATTTTGCTTGTTATTGGGGTTTCCAAGGATCTGACATGGAAAATAAGCTAGTTATGTGTGTAGCGTAGAAAAATGGCCACATGAATGATGAGGTTATAGTAAATGAAGGATGTGTTTGGTTTGGGAATGTATGCAAACTTTGATTTGTTATGCTTGTTGGAACAAGGCATGGATATATGTTTGATATTTTGCCACTTGCAAAGGCAATGTCAGGAGTGAATTAGAAGAACCTTTAGGGTTTCAATTTATTTAGTTGGATTTATTTTTATTTCAAGTAAAATTAGCAAGATTTGCAAATAAAACACAAATATGAGTTATTTGTATGTGTGGAAATCAATTATAATATGTGTTGTTTGTATGAGTTAGTTGTGTGGAACTTATAATGTGAGTAAAGAGAATGATAATTTGTGTTGTTTGTTAGAAAATCGAGTGTACAATGAATATTTGAATTGTTAGATGAATTTGTTTGAATTTTAAATAAATGGTATAAAGACATCAATATGTACCATTCAAAGTATTTTTTTTGTGAATTATAAGTGAATTAAAAGAAGTATAATCAAATTGATTAAATGTGATTTATACAATTGAAGCAGTCAATTGTGGTTATGAAACAACATTGTGTATGGTTCAGCTCATTATATGAACAAGCTATGTATATAGTGCAGCTCTTGAAATGTCCAAGTAAAATACATTTAATGTATGACAAAGAAAAATTGGAACAACAATATGGGAAAATGATCCATATATATTCATTATTGTTGGATGATTTTTTTTACAGACAAAAAGCTAAAAAGGGAAAGGGAATTTGTGGAAAAATGAGAATTTTGAAATCTATTTATAGAATTGATACATAAATAACATTTCAAATGTAAAGATCTTTAGAAAAGAGTTATGTTTTTTCTGTTATTTTTCAATTTATGTACAATTATATAACTGAAATAGTCTGTTATAGTCATTTTCGATTGCATAAGACATGGGAATTTTGTTTTGAAGAACATCAATTGCAACGAACTTCAGGCTACCCTCGATGAATGTCTCTTTAGCAGAGGTGTAAAATTGTTGCTGCCTGTGTATGTAGAGGAAAAATTTAAGTATTTATTTTGTCTGGAAAGAGGAAAACAAAAGCTTTGATTTTACAAATTCTAAGAAAGTAGAACTTACCAATAAGAGTAATTACAATAAGTATGCAAGAAACAAGTGTGGAAGAAATGTGGATCTATTGGCAATTGACACTCATTTTATTAGTTTTATATGTTGTCATTGATGGCAACATGTTTCTGGCTTCATTCTTTGGTTTGGTACTTCCCCGACAGACATTTCACCAACAGACACTTCACCGGCACCGGCAGGTATCTTCACCGGTAGGAAGGATTCTATGGGTACCGGTATAGGAGGCCGACATCATTGGGAGATCCAACAATCAGAAATTCATTTTGTTATTTATGTATATATGTAATGAGCCGACATGTATAATCATTTTATATTATCTATGTAAGATGACATGAGTCATGAAGGACTGTAAGGGTATATAGGTAAGTTATTAGATCATTTTGATAGATGATGTTGTTATATTAGACCAGTAATGCGAAGATCATGTAAATGAGGTCATTTGTGTAAGATATCAATATTTTGTAATGATTTGTAGATGATTTTGGATGCGCTCACAGAGTGAAGGTTATTCCAGTAAGGGTTTAGGGTTTCAAAATTGGAACAGTCAGAGCTTGAACCAGAACTTGATCAAGCATAACAGATGCATTAAATGAGTTTAGTTGTAAGTTTCATTATTCAAAGTGATTGTAGTCAGTGAGACTCCCTTGTGTTGAGCAGTGTGCTCTAGGTGGTAAGCCTTCCTGCATGTGCAAGCCCCCATATTATGTAACATCTATTCATATGGCCAGTGGATTGATATTGTGGGTCACAAATCTCACCGTGGTTTTCCATGTAAAACTCTGTGTGTTATGGTGTTCATTTATGTGATTGGTTCATTGATTGCTTTGTTGCTTTCAATTTTATATTTTACTAGTTGGTGAATGCATGTTATAATAAGGTTAAAATTGAACATTCCGGCATAACATTGATTCACACCCCCCCCCCCTTCTTAGTGTTCTTGGATTCCAACAGGATCACCATAACATTTGGTTGGAACAAGACAACAATTGATTTCATGTATATGGACATTAGAAAGAGTGTTAGAAATAAAAGGAAATAGAATATGCAACAAATGAAAAGTATAGAACTTAATGAACGAAGAAAGTCACAATTTTTTGTGTGTTTCATCAGCAAGGCTGAAAATCCATGGAAGATTGAGAAGTAATGTTGTGTGTAATTCGCGAAAAAGCCTATGTCAACAATCAAACCGCAGAAGACAGTGAGTGGAAAGGAAATAAAAATGGTATGTATAAACAAATTGTTGGGAAGGAATAATTTGGAATGGTGAGTGAATGTGTACAATGCAATGATTTGAAAGGGTTGCACAATATCTGGAGGCTACATTGGATTTAAACAATTTATTGTTGTGATCCAAAACAAGCAATGTATGAGTTATTTCGGAGAGACATGAAATCGATGTTGTCTGCCATTGGAGGAATATAGTGGAAGCATTGGTTTTGATGACATAGAAGGGAAAATAGGCTAAGTACAACATAGGAGGTGAAGTTAGAGTGTACCATTGAAAGAAATAGAAATAAAGGTGCAAGAGATAATGAATGTGATAACAGTTGGTAGTTATACCAAAGCAGTTGGTTGCCCGCACATGGACATAATGAAGAGAAAAATAAATTAATGTAGATGGTATATGTAGATTAGTAATAGCAAAAAAAATAACATTGCAGAAATGTTAAATTACACAATACTTACAATAGGTGGGGTCACTGTGAAATGGTTGTGAAAGATGATGTGTAAAGTGTGTGGAAAAGCACTCCTACATCATTAAAGTAGAGGAAAAAGACCACATATTAACAACTTGTATAAGCAGTTAGTTGGAAAAAAAGTTACATAAAATAAAAAATACGTGAACGTTAGTAATGAATTGACTCTGCAGAATGTAATGACTGAAATTTGTCATACCTTGGTTGCAGGCAGCATACAATGCAAACGTTGTATATGTGAGATTCAAACAATGCAATGCATGGTTGTAGTGGGCAAGTGCCCTGAAAGCAAAGAACCCGTCAAATTTTAAACCATATAAAAAAAGAATGTGAACAAGCTATGCAGATATAATAACTATTTTACCTTTGTATGAGGTTCATGTTGGTTGATCTATGTCTTATGGAAAGCAACAACAATTCAACCACATTTAGAGGCTGGTAGTTCTATTCAAGATTCAAGTTGTAACTAGTAACATCTGAACAAAGTAAAAAAATTATTTGTTATTGTTCGAGAATGTAAACTACATTGTATAGTGGAAAGTGCTAAATATTGGGAGATGGAATATTAGCAATTGAAAAACAACAACTAGGGAATGAACTTATAGTTTTATGTAAGGTAGATCTTATAAAAGTGGACGGGAGTTCAATATGATAGAGTTCAAGTTGTATCTTTTTTTTTTTTTTTTAAATAGCAATAAAAGTTATGGTTGACAATTTGGTGTGCAACAATGCTCAAGGAGTGTATCAACGGGGGTGGTTGTACCTTAGCTATAGGCAATATGTTGTTATATACTTGATCCATTAGTTTATAATATATGCAGGATATGAACATCTGCATAGAACACGTGCTAAAAAAATAGGTTAGAAGAAGAATATAAATTTTAAAATTGAAAATAAAAAATAATACCATTGGCTTTAAAAAACAAGCTTTTACCTTTGTGTGTGAAGAAGCATGGCAAGGGGTTACATTTTCTTTGTTTGTGAAGAACAAAGCAAAATTAGCATTGGTATGGTCATCCCATTGTATGCAGATTATGTTGTTTTTTTATCGAGACAAGTAAAGAACATGCAAAAAACAAGTATCAGTATTGACCAAAAAATAATTAATTATTGTACATAGAAGCTATATGTAATTGGAAGGAACAAACTTTAACCAAAGTGGCATTGGTGCACAGTTGACTTGCTTTTTTTATATCATTCAAGAATGATTCGATCGTAATAATAGAACCAAAGATGACAACAATGGAAATGTGCAAAAAAAATTGTTGGTGGTAAACAATATTAATAATTACAATAGATATATGTGTGAAATGTCCACAAAGTCCAGTAAATATGACCAGTGCAACATTGCAATTTTTAACTTTTTTGTATGTTGTCGATGTAGTGGATTTTCTAGTGTGATGGGTCAACTATGAATAGAGGCAAGCACACCAAATTCTATCATTGATGATGTTGTGATTCTAGAGGTGTCACAATATAAAATTATAATTAGAATATGATTGTATGGAGTATCCATAGAGAAAATATATATCTTGGGGCATAATTAAATTTTAATGAAAAGAGGAATTGATCTATTAAAAGAACTTTCTATGGCAATGCTTACCTGAAGTGGTCTTTTGGAGAGTTGGATCTGCAATATAGATACAAAATGGTAAATTTGCCAATAGAAGGAGTTAGTGTATAACAAAGAAAAATTATCTGGAATTGAATACATAAAGAAAGAGCATCAACCGAGCTGGTATTCGAAGAACATGCTTGGGAAACAACACCTAGGATCCAAATAAGGTGAGTAATTCTGATGGAATTTGTTATTTGCTAGAGCTACAATTAGAAGCAAGCCACTTTTTTTAGAGTGGATTGATAGAAGATAATAATTAACTATTTGTTGTAGTTGTGAAAGACATCAAATATATATATATATACAAACATGAGATAAATTTTTTTGGTGGAAAGATTATCGAGCATGAAATTGACATATTTGAGGACAATTATTACGAAAAGGGAAGGAACGAACCTATTTTTTAGGACATGAAAGGAGGAAAATTGCTAGTAGAGGTTGATGGTAATGAACTGTAAAGCATAGGAGCCTGACAAATTGTGTGAATACCACAATAGTAAGTAAATACAATGAAAGTAGTGATCATTTGAAGGCTAGAAGAGTAGAGGCATGCACCTAGACAATGGTGGGCAAGAGCATCCGCAACCGAGCTTCCTATTTCTTTCTAAGGATAGTAAAAGTATTGTTTTGCATCCTATAATATCTTTCAAAAGTGAATAGTGGATCTATGCACAACCTATCAATGCCCTTAACTTTGAAAATCATTGTAAATGTCAAACCTTGGATTTCATGATTGCCAATATCAATTGTACTTGTTGCCAATGTGAGGCCCTGTGATTTATGGATTGTTATAGCCCATGCCATTTTCAGTGGAAGCTATGTGCGATTGCCCTATTTTATAGGCATGAAAGGGATGTTTTGGGGGTTATGTAGGTCACATGCATGGCCAATATAATTGTTGAAGTGCATGATAACATAGGTTGGTGGTTTAGGTGGCCTCAGATCACCATTATAAACAATACACTTGATTTTTTTGAGCGATCCATTCACAAGGCCACTTTGAACCTAGAGATTTGATGTTAGGATAACTTGTTGCCCAATTCATAAGAGGAGATCAAGGGGAAACTAATCATCATCATCATAATGGCTTGAACTTTGGCAAGAAATTTGAGCAATGCTAATGACAATATGTACATTCACTAGCTTCAACATTTTTTTATTATGCATTATTGGTAGCTTGTTCAATGCAAACAGATGGATGGTTGTTTCAAACTTTTGTCTTTTTGAGGGGTCAAAATTGCATTTGTTTGATTCACGAGTGCATTCCAATCATGTTCAAAGGGTTCAACATTACGTATATTGTTGAGGATAGTGTAGAAATTTTGTTGTGTAGGGTTGTCACCTTGTTGACGAAATATGGTATCCAATGTAACAACAGTTGTGAAAGTGTGCCACAAAGAAAGAGATATAGAGTGTGATGCATATATAGGTTTGTCCATAACTAGAGGAAGTTGGCCAAGGTTGCAAATGAGGATAAGAGAAGAACTGCCAAAAATTTGTTCATGTTTATCTAGGTATGTCTGTCGGAGCTAAGAATTAATCTTGAGCAATAGCTTTGGGCCCACAAAACTCATCTCATCTATCAAGATATATTTAATATGTTTAAACTCTTCTTGGAAAATCATTAATGATTGTCCCTTTAAAGGATTAATTTCCTTCATAGGGATTCATAGGTAAGTATGAATTATTGTAGCATGGATGTTGTAAGCAACAACATTAGTGGGTGCAAGTGCAAGAAATGGTGTTTTGTTTCAATGAACTAAGATGTGTAATTCTTGCCGCATAGAATTTATTAAACATAATTTGCCTGTGTCTGTTTTGCCTTGGACAATGATACATAATGGCTCTTATGGGAATGGGTTTTGGTGGTGGGTCTTAAGGATGTTAAGGGCAAGGTGTTGCATTAGAGATAGATAAAAGGTGGTGTATCCATAGATGAATATTGGAGATGAATGTTATTATGTTGTGATTTACAGGTTGAAATAAAATTGACAACGATATTGTCCAGTTCAGGTGGCACATTATGTGTATTCCAAGAATGAGCAAGATCAAAATCACATATGCCCAGTAAATAAAGCTCATCCATCTTAAAGTTATGTTTTGCACCCAATTGTGACAATATTTTCCATTCATATTCATCTAATGGAAATTGACAATTAGTATTGTCATCATCACTTTCAAATTGTTCTTCAGGAGTAGGTATGTTGGTGATCCTATCAACATCTGAAGAACAATAATTACCAGGAGCTAGTAATTTGCAATTTCTTACTTCTTTTGTAAGCCCTATATCAAGTTGAATATTCTTAAAAGGTTTGTACAACAACAACTCACACCAACAAAATATTTCAAATTTTTCATCTGTTTCAGTTGGTGCATTCTGGAAAATTGGGAAAATAGTTACCACTACAGACATTTTCCTTGGCTGCCATTTATCTTTTTTATGATAACCACCATATGTGTATAGTCGTGCTAATTTCAAGAGGCATAAAGACTCCATGTCATTAGGTCTTTCCATATTGTGGTGGATGTATGTAGTTATAAGCTTACTTTCAGTTTTGTCTTTCTTCGGGTGATGTAAAATTTCCCTTCCTACATTCAAGGAGATAAAAGGAGAGCTACATGTCACAAGCGGCAATTTCTACAACATGTGGCATGTTTCCTGAGCACCAATGTCACGGATAGAAACTATATTCATCATAAATTTTTGATATGTCAACAACACTTTATCTTGACATGTTTCCATATTTGCAAGCCTTTTCAATATGTTAGAATATGTCTTAGATTATATTTCTGATTTTGATGCATATTTAGAAATATAATTCAAAAGAACCTTTCTAGATGTGACTGGCTGGCAATCAACATTGGCACGCCAAATTGAAAGCATCTTAGGGTTGTGTATATTTAGACGGTCATCATTCCTTGCTAGTTTGTAGCATTTATTTTGCTCAATGCCTATAGTTAAGCTTGAAATTGATTGTTTATCCCTTGGAGCTTTATAATGGCATTGTAAGCTTTGTCCCTTCTTTTTTAGGCATGCATGTTCTGTGCATTTTGTATGTCTTTGGATAGTATTCAATAACTCATGGTAATATAACAAAGGGTTAATGGAGAGGATTTCAATGGTTGAAAGGAGGCATGGATCATATGTAGGAGAATGACATGTTCTATTGTATCTTTCAAGGTATGTGCATGGGTTCCAAGCATAACCATATTTGTCAAAAAAGCATCTGGTTTTGTCTATTTCATGTGGGTTGTCCCAATCAAGTGTGTCCATATTTGGGGCATCGAAAAACCAAATGAAGCCATGAAAATGAGTATATCCACGATGCTGCCATTCATATCTATATCGATAATCTTTTGCTTGCAAATGATTTTTAATAACTTCCTCACAGAATGGCTGTGAATAGAAGGTGTAAATACAATGATGTAATATGTAGATTTTGGATGATATTGTCAGTAAGTTATTTTCTTGTTCTTTTAGTTGTAGAAGCATTGGAAGAATGGAAGAATTTGTCCAAGTCAAGCCATTTGGTATTTGTTGAGCTCAAAGTAAAGAATAGTGTGGGTTCCTCAAGCTAGTGGATCATTATAGTCAGTTGGACACAAGATCTATTCCAGTAAGAGCATGTGATTCACAGTGATGTGCCAAATTGCATCAACCAGTTTGCAAGATGGGAATTAGGGACATGATGCATCTCATTTTAGAGGGCCCCTAAAGAGTTTGGGACCTTGTCTTTGGCATTTTCTTTTATAAAAACAACTACACTTTGTTGGCTATGATGTCTCATAATAAGGTTGTATATATAATACCAGAACCAAATATGCATACCAAATATATTATCATGGTATCTTAGAAGGTGCAAAGAATATTCATGCAGATGGATCTGTAAAGTTCTTGGTTGAAGGGGTAGTGTTGGAAAAGCCATGGAAAATGATCCTTCAGTGTTGTATTCAATGATGGGGGAAGAATTTATTTCAAGCCACGATATAATTATTTCCTTGAAACCTTCAAAATGCAATACTTGTTTAATGGCCTACAACTCTCAAGGAGGGTTTGGCGATTTTGTGACAAAGGATTATGAATTCTCATGTTCAGTATAACTATCACGAGGATTGGTTGTTATTGTTGGTGCTTGTTGTAGGTCCTAGAAATTGTGATTGACACTACGCAAGATGTTTAACACATCTATGGTTGAATCGGGCAACATATTAACAACTTGAAGATCAATGAAAACATCAACATAGTAAGGGTCATTTTGAATTTTGTACTTGAGTGCATCCAACACATTATATTTATTGACACAGCAGTCATAGTTTTTGCCTTTCAAGTATTGCCTCTACAAACAGTGAGAATTTCAATCTCATGCATCTGTCGAGGTAAAACCTTAGCAATAATTGAGATATCCTAAGGGAAACTAATAGTATGGCCATTGCATTTATATTATCCTCATCTTGCATGTGTGACTTGGA